>NC_058130.1:248263835-248369275 GCF_016433145.1 Gracilinanus agilis | reverse complement strand
GAGAGAGAGAGAGAGAGAGAGAGAGAGAGAGAGAGAGAGAGAGAGAGAGAGAGAGAGAGAGAGATTTTAGTGGGTTTCAGACCTTTCCCAGCTAGCTGACATATCATGTATTATTTACTATAGTCTAGAAATTAGGAGTGAGTGATTTGTAAACAGGATTGGCACAGTGGATAGAGCACAGGGCCTGGAATCAGGATGACTCATCTTTCTGAGTTCAAATCTGGCCCCAGACACTTACTAGCTGTGTGACTAGGCAAGTCACTTAACTCTGCCTTAATTTTCTCATCTGTAAAATAAGCATGAGAAGGAAATGGCAAACCACATCTCTTATCTTTGCAACAACAACAAAAATCCCCAATGAAGTCACAAAGACTTGGCTAGGACTGAAACAACAATGGGACAATTATAATGAGAATCACAACATATTAAAGCTAGACTGGGACCTTAGAATATAAAAATTAGAATATTAGAGCTGGAAGTTGTCCTAGAGGCCTTCTAATCCAATCCCCTTATTTTACAGAAGAGGAGAAGTGATTATATAGCTATTACACAAGAAGGGGAGGTGATTTACTTTAGATCCAATAATGTAGGCCAGTGGTCCTTTTACTGTGTGACCATATTCTGGTTTCACTTAGGACTTTGGGGATCCTCCTCCCTTTTCCTTCTTCTCTTTATTATGGATTATTTGAGTGTGGATGACAGGAAATTACAATATATCTGAGTGAACCATGGGACATTAGAGAAAATGTTCCCTATCCTCCCTTTACCAGATACTGTTTTAGTGACATGGACCTTTGGTTGTTGGGACCCAGCAGAGAAAAGTATGCTTTTTTTACTTCTTAATGTCCATATCTTGTTCTGGGGAGTTGTCCTTCACAGGATTCAGGTTTGTTTCTTACTTGATGTCTACTATTTGTTTAAAATTCTATACAACCCCTCTAGTGGGAATTTTCTCTTCATTCTTTTTTTTATTTTCATTTTATATTTTTTAGAAAAATTTTTTCCATGGTTACATGATTCATGTTCTTGCCCCCCCCCCCCAATCCCCCATAGCTGATGCGCATTTCCACTGGTTTCTTCAAGTGTCATTGATCAAGACCTATTTCCATATTATTGATAATTGTTCTAGGATGGTCATTAAGAGTCTACATCCCAAATCATGTCTGCATCAACCCATGTGTTCAAGCAGTTGCTTTTCTCCTGTGTTTTCATTCCTGTAGTTCTTCCTCTGAATGTGGGTTGTGTTCTTTTCCATAAGTCCCTCAGAATTTTCCTGGGTCATTGCATTGCTGCCAGTACAGAAGTCTATTACATTCGATTTTACCACAGTGTATCAGTCTCTGTGCACAATGTTCTCCTGGTTCTGCTCCTTTCACTCTGCATCAATTCCTGGAGGTCTTTCCAGTTCACATGGAATTTCTCCAGTTTATTTTTCCTTTGAGTACAATAGTATTCCATCACCGCATTACCACAATTTGTTCAGCCATTCCTCAATTGACGGGCATACCCTCCTTTTCCAGTTCTTTGCCACCACAAAGAGCATGGCCATAAATATTTTTGTACAAGACTTTTTCCCTATGATCTCTTTGGGGTACCAACCCAGCAAAGGTATGGCTGGATCAAAGGGCAGACAGTCTTTTAAAGCCCTTTGAGCATAGTTCCAAATTGCCATCCAGAATGGTTGGATCAGTTCACAATTCTACCAGCAATGCATTAATGTCCCAATTTGGCCACATCCCCTCCAACATTCATTACTCTCCCCTGCTGTCATTTTAGCCAATCTGCTGGGTATCTCTTCATTCTTAAATAATGCTTGGTCATTAGTTAACTAACTATAACCTTGGGGGCAGCTAGGTAGCTCAGTGGATTGAGAGCCAGGCCTAGAGACGGGAGGTCCTAGGTTCAAACCCGGCCTCAGACACTTCCCAGCTGTGTGACCCTGGGCAAGTCACTTGACCCCCATTGCCTACCCTTACCAATCTTCCACCTATACGTCAATACACAGAAGTTAAAAGTTTAAAATAAAAAAAAAAAACAAAAAAACAAAACAACAACAACAACAACAACTAACTATAACCTTGCTAATGACCTATTAAAGCTTTTCCTTACAAATCTATGGTTTCAATGGCATAAACACAAGCAAAACACTACACCCAGGCCTTATGCTCAGGATTATTTGATATGCAAAATTTCTTTGGCAGGAAGACCAAAAATTCATTTGAAACAACGTTTCATTCACAGAAAGAGATACAAATACCCCAGTGGCTACCCTGTTGCAAACTAGCTGTTTGATAGGCATAGGAAGTGATTTCATTGATATAGGAAATCTCAGGAAAAGAATCCTTTCTACCAATGCAGATTAGTACCTTCTCTGGTAACCTTAAGCTTATAATTAGAAATGGCTAGATGGCCCATGGATGGAGCACTGAGCCTGGAATGGAAAAGACCTGAATTTTACTATAAACAATGAAGTAATTTAAATAATAAACCTATATAGACCAAATGGTATAGCATCCAGATTTTTAAAGGAGAAACTAAAGGAGTTTAAGAAGGAAATAGATAGTAAAACTATTTTAGTGGGGGACTGCAACCTTCCCCAATCAGAAATAGATAAATCAAAACAAAAAATAAATAAGAAAGAAATAAGGGAAGTGAATGAAATTTTAGAAAAACTAGAGTTAATAGATATCTGGAGAAAATAGAATAGGGATAAAAAGGAATATGTCTTCTTTTCAGCAGCACATGGTACATATACAAAGATTGACCATGTACTATGGGATACACTTAAAGCAGTACTCAGGGGAAAACTTATATCCCTGAAAGTCTATATAAATAAAATGGAGAAAGAGGAGGTCAATGAATTGGACATACAACTAAAAAAAACTAGGAAAAGACCAAATTAAAATTTCTCAGATAAAGACTAAGTTGGAAATCCTAAAAATCAAAGGAGAAATTAATAAAATCAAAAGTAAAAGAACTATCAAATTAATAAATAAGACTAGGAGTTGATTCTTTGAAAAAACCCAAATAAAATAGACAAAATATTGGTTAATCTAATAAAAAAAGAAAGAGAAACAAATTATCAGTATCAGAAATGAAAAGGGGTTTTCACCTCTATGAAGAGGAAATTAAAGCAATTATTAGGAGCTATTTTGTCCAATTATATGACAATAAATATAACAATCTAGGTGAAATGGATGAATACTTACAAAAATATAAATTGCCTAGATTAACAAATGAGGAAATAGAATATGTAAATAAAACCATCTCTGAAAAAGAAACTGAATAAGCCATCAATGAACTCCTCAGGAAAAAATCCCCAGGGCCAGATGAATTCACAAGTGAATTCTATCTAACATTTAAAGAACAACTAATCCCAGTACTATAAAAATTTGACAAATTAAGCAAAGAAGGAATCTTGTCAGATTCCTTTTATGACACAAATATGGTACTGATACCTGAGTTAGGCAGACTGAAAAGACCTGAATTTAAATCTGATTTCTGATACCAGTTGGGTGACTTTATTTAATTTCTGACTGCCTCAGTTTTCTTAATTATAAAATAGGGATAATCATATCATGTTCATAATGGTGTTGCTGTAAGGAACAAATGAGGTAATATTTGTAAAAGTGGTTAGCACGTTGCCTGGCTCAAACTAGACCCTTAGTAAATGTTTATTTCCATCCCTTTCCTTCCCACAAAGTCTTTTTTTTTAAAAAAAAAATACATACCTTTTGTCTTGGAATCAACCCTGTGTGTTGGTTTCAAGGTGGAAAAGCAGTAAGGGCTAGGTAATTGGGGTTAAGTGACTTGCCCAGGGTCACAGAACTAGGAATGTCTTGAGGTTAGATTTGAACCCATGGTCACCCATCTTTAGGCCTGGCTCTCAATCCACTAATCCATCTAGCTTCCCCCCCTCCCACAGAATCTTTAAGAATTATCTAGACCAGTGATGGGCAAACTTTTTAAAGAGGGGGCCAAAGGAAAGGAAATGCTCATCTGCCAGTCTGTTTCTAAGGCAACTCTTTCCAAGTTTCATTGTATTGTATCCTACTCATTGTATTCATCAGATTAGGAATAATGTCCTGTGGCCAGGGGGATAGAACATTTCAGGGGGCAGCATCTGGTCCATGGGGCTGTAGTTTGCCCATCGCTGATCTAGACCATTGAAAAGTTAAATAATTTTATCCAGTCAGTATGTATAATCTTTGTATCCCCAGTACCTAAAATAGTGCCTTACACATAAATGGTGCTTAATAAATACTTATGGATGGATGGATGGATTATGCTTTTATGGGGACCAGTTAATTAAAGACTTGGGGACATTTCTAATTCAGAAAAGCCAGCAGGGTATGAACTCACATCTTCTACATTTTGAGACTAACTCTACTATCCCTTAGACCAGTGATTCACAAAGTGGGTGCCACCGCCCCCTGGTGGGTGCTGCAGCGATCCAGGGGTGGTGGTAGTGATTGCCGCAAGTGCATTTATCTTTCCTATTAATTGCTTTTAAAATTAAAAAAATTAATTTCCAGGGGGATAAGTAATATTTTTTCTGGAAAGGGGGCGGCAGGCCAAAAAAGTTTGGGAACCACTGCCTTAGATAATAATTTCTTTTTGGATCTCAGTTTCTTCAACTATAAAGTGAGGGACCAGCACTAGGTGATCACCAACATTTCTTTTAGTTCTTTGAGGATTTTGAAATATAATTGGTGTGAATACTTGATTTATTTCTATAGGTCACACAAGCTCTAGGTGTTAAATGAAATCCTATGCCTTAACTGGGCTGGTCCTCAGACTGTTCTACCATATACATCCTGAAGTATTCCTTTATTGGCTGCTTTTCCTGCCTCTGCTATCAGTCTTTGTAATTTGAAACTATATCCCCATTATACAGACAACTGACTCATAGTGCTTGAAGGCTAAGTATGCTCTGTTTTCACCCTTCCACTAGAGTTCTTTGGTACCCTAAAGGGGAATTTGGGGTTATCTCCATTTTCTGCAAATGACTCCACCCCCCAACAATATATGTTTCCCCCAACAATGTATGTTTCCCAACAATGTTTTCCCAATTGTACGGGTCATCTCTGACACTCCAATACTATTTAATCACTTAAGAGTGAAATTTTGCTCTTACAAAAGAATAAACCTCAAAAGGCATAATCACAAATATACAGACTTGTCCATGACATATAAAAAGCTCCAATCTCCATACAACTTAAGTATCTGAGGAGACAAAGGAGATTAAGCTCATAGTTTAGTTCAGTTCCTACAGAGTCTAGTTCAGTGGTTCCCAAACTTTTTTGGCCTACCGCCCCCTTTCCAGAAAAAATATTACTTAGTCCCCTGGAAATTAATTAAAAAAATTTTTAATAGCAATTAATAGGAAAGATAAATGCACCCGTGGCAATCACCGCCTCCCTGGATTGCTGCAGCATCCACCAGGGGGTGATGGCACCCACTTTGGAAATCACTGGTCTAGTCCTAGTTCCAAGTCTAAAGCCAGCCTTAGGCTCAAGTTTTAGATTCCCTGGTTTCTTTGGGCTTCTCTGCTAGGTTGACTAGCTGTAATATACTTCTTGGAAGCATGGCTCCAATACTGACATCCAAAATTGAGAAAGACAAATGACTCAAGGCAGAAACAAATGGGCCCCAGGTTCATTTCGTGAAGTTGAAGTAAGAGAATGAGGAGGGGAAGGGAGTCTCTTTTCTCACCAGTTCATTTTATAGAACCTGCAGTGTAGTTGAAATATGGTCTTAATTCTCTGGATATCGTTGGAAAGAGACCAACCATTTCAGACTGGCTAATTTTGAAAGATTTGGCCTTTCCAGCTATGCAGCTAATCAAAGGATTGTCAAGGGATCTAGGAAGCCTTTAAGTGAGGGCAGTGATGAGAAACCTTTTAGAGACTGTGGACCCAAATTGCAACCCTTATGTTGCCGCATGTGAGGCCCTCCACCCTTTACCCCAGATAGGGGAGGGAGGAAGCGCTCCCATTGGCCTCTTGGGCAGAGGGGTGGGTGATGAGAGAAATGTCTTCAGGTATAATGGAGAGTGGGAGCAGCCCCATCCAGCACACGTGTCATAGGCTTGCCAACATGGGGTTAGGGGATCTGGGCAAGCCCAGACAAGTCTCATTATATCACCCAAATAATTAAACTAGGCATACTCTTTGATCCAACAATACTGTTATTTTGGGGATGAACTTCAAGGAAGTCAAGGATAGACGGAAAGGATCTACATATAAGAACATATAAGAACACATGTGTGGCTAATACACCCAGTGATAAAGTCATGATCCCAAAAGATGTTGACAAATTGGAGAATATGAATGAATGATCCTATGATTTTAAGGAGAAAATTGGTCAACTTTGATAAATAATGATAGCTTATTTAGTAACAGTGCTTTTTAAAGCATTTTCTCACACTTACCTTCTGCAAAAACACTTGAAGATTTCTGTCAGGAAGCACTTGGCTTGGGAGTCTGTCTTTGAAGATGCCAGCTGCTGTCCTATGCCTCAGTAAACCAGGTCTAAATAAGGACTAGTGAAAAGAGTGAGAGAGAATCAAATAGTTGGCAAACAGTTGGGAGATACTGAATTCTTTTTTTTTTTTTTTTTTTTTTTTTTACATTTTTAAACCCTTAACTTCTGTGTATTGGCTCCTAGGTAGAAGAGTGGTAAGGGTGGGCAATGGGGGTCAAGTGACTTGCCCAGGGTCACACAGCTGGGAAGTGTCTGAGGCCAGATTTGAACCTAGGACCTCCCGTCTCTAGGCCTGAGATACTGAATTCTTGCCACACTGAGATGGCAAATAAAATGCTGTGAAGAGTTAACATTCCCACCTTAGCTTCCATCTGAGATGGTGGCATTATGACTGTATCTTGCTCATGGCTACTTTGGGGAATGGGCTGATTTCCTATTTTCAAGGACTACCAATTGACCCTTAAGAGGTTATAAAACTGGAGTGGATCATACTGGATGCTTTAGATGTCCCTTCATCTCTCCTCATAACTCTTGGCCCCAGTACTATTTTTATACAGTTAAAATCTGTTACAAACAAATAAGGGCTGATACAAAGAAAACATGTTACTGAAATATAACATGCTAATTATGAAGTGTATGGAACTGAAGAGAAGGACATGGCCAGGCAGTATGTCCAAGTTCCATTTGAAATATGGCCACATCGTATGACTATGATTATCTCAGGGTTTAAAAAACAAAAAAAACACCTTTTTTGAAGCAGAAGTTTCCCCAAGTTTTTTTCCCCAAGTTAATTTGTCCCCACAGAAGCTTTTTTAAAAATTATTTTTTTTGGTTAACTTTAAATTCTGGGCTTCTCCTTCTCTTCCCACTCTGTACAAGAGAAGTGTAAAAGTGATACAGCCAGCCCAGAGCCCCAGCTGGGAAACTCAAGCCTCAGGCAGGGAAAAGGAAGAAAGTAGATTGAACTCCAAATCTCTCCCCCTTCCCCCCACCCCAACCTTTGGCAGTTTAGGACTCTGGGAGCTGAATCTTAACTGAAATGAAGGTAGACCAATAATGGCAGCTTATTTGAGTGAGCCTCTTCAAGGCTGAACTTGATATCAGAAAGGAAATAATCCCACAAGATGTTGATAGCTTCAGTTGTTTAAGATTTAATCCCTAATCAAGGATGGGCAATTGGCTCAGGATGTCTCCACTGCTGATTTCCCTCACAAGATTTCAACGGTCTCAGAAGCAGGCAAGATGGAGGCTGGCTTTGGTAATGTACGTAGTCAGGCCTATATAGCTTGGTACAGAGGATTCTCACACCAACTGTCTTAGTTATAATAAGGATTTAACGATCTTGAAGGGAAAAGGGCTGATGGAGAATGAAAGGGAAGTGGGAGAGGTCAAGTCTGTCTAAACATCTTAGTAGCTGACAGAATGGCTTCACCCCCCAATGGGGCAGAAACCCAACACAAGGATCTTGTTTTCCTCTCTTCCTCACAATATATATTGTATATATAAACTAAATACAAGAGCAAGATGGTTTAAAGATGACCTTGATTGGAGATCTGAAGATATTGAGATTTTGTTATAATTACTGCTAGCTGGATTTCTTGGCAGCAGTAATTAAATTAGCGTGAGACAGTCTAATTGAATGCCAATGTGGGTAAAAGCTGATTTCCACCAAGCTCTTCTAGAAGGTCAGAGTAATGCTAGGTCTCAGAAAGCAGTAGTGATAATAATTATGCCACCACCCTCATCCACCCAGCACCAAGTCCCAGGAAAGAGTGAATCACTCAGTTTGGGGTGCTCCTTATATACCTACATTCTTAACTGCTCTTAACTGTCCAAGTCTTGGGGTTCTAGGGCACCCCACTTAAGATTCTTCAAGCTTCAGAAGGCCACATTTGACAAAAATATATCTATATGTACATATGAAAAATATATGAAAATAATATATGAAATATATGAAAATGTGTGTATATACATATGTACATACAAACATACATACATGTATGTGTAACTAAATAAAATATTTGATTTATCATTTCTTTCTCTGGAAGTAGGAATGAATAGTTTTTCTTCAAACAATACTGTTGTTACTATATACAATGTTCTCTTGGTTCTGCTTCATTATTTCATACATGTCTTTTAATGTTTTTCTAAAATCAATTTGCTCAGAGTTTCTTACTGTATAGCAGTATTCCATCAACCCATAGAAATTTCATCTATCCATCCATCCATCCATCCATCCACAAGTATTTATTAAGTACTTATTATATGTTAGGCACTGTTTTAGATGCAAAGATTTGAAAATGAAACAGTCCTTGCTTTCAACCTGTTTGTATCCAATTATTACAACCAATAAGCAGGTGACATGATGTAGTGGAAAACATGCAGAGTCTGGAATCAGGGGCTCACAATTCAGATTCTGACTTTGCAATTTAATAGTATGTCCTTAGGAAAGCCACCTTAACCTTTATAGACCTTTGCATTTGTTCTTTATTTTCAGAATAATGAAGCGGTTATGGTAGATCACCTCCTAAGCTCTAACCAATTGGAGAGAAGAGTGGATGGTTAAATTTTCAGTGAGAGCATGTATATTTCAGAAATTGGCAAATGCGACATGTCATTGTTAATCATTTAGGGTGACCAGAGGTATCAGACTCCTGGACAGGGGGGTGCAGACCTCCTAGAGTGCTAAGATTAAAATGTAAATGGGAAATGTTAAACAACAGAAATAAAAAATACAATGTAGATAATGTTAATTTGTGATTTTCTAGGTTAATATGCTGCAGGAAGAATTGTTTCTATTTGAATTTGATAACATCAATCTAGACTTTATGTAGTGATGGAGAAAAATGTTAATGCAAATTAAATTTAAAAGTGTGTTCAGTACATTTTTCTTTTGGAGAGCTAGTTGTTCAACATTTATCAATACACTTGTCCCTATCATCTCTATATCTATGATCCTATAAGTAAATATAATGCAATTTTTTGTGGGGAGAGGGAGCCAGGGGGATCAAAAAAAGCCTCTGTTAAGAGTTTGTACTTTAGATGAGCTTTGACAGAAATTGTTATGAGAATTTTTGATTTTTCCTTTTATTACTTGGGATTCAGGGACATTTCTCCTGCATTTTTTGATTAACGCAAAGTATGTCTTAATATTAACTTAACATTAACTTCATTTGACCAAAACCTGTCCCATGGGATGTGAACATTTACTTGATAGTCTTAAGCATTCCTTAGAATAAGAAAGCATAGGAAAAGTCTCGTGTCCTTGATTCCTTAGTTATATAGATCTTCTCCCTTAACCAATCTGTTTGTGAATCCTCTAAATGTAGTTGATTTTGTAACCTGATATAGTTTATCTATTGGGTTTGTTTAAAGAAATTTGTTTTCTTAAGGATCTATCTTCTCTTTAATTTTTATGGTCCAAGAGGAATGTATAAGATTGGAATATGTAAATGAATGATTTCTCTGTCACTCTGATGTAATTTTGCCTATGAAGAAACCTTACTAGGAAAAATTGGAATTTGAGGGGATGCTCATCAATTGGGAAATGACTGAACAAGTTGTGGCATATGATTGTAATGGAATTCTATTGTGCTATAAGAAATGATGAGCAGGATGCTTTCAGAAAAACATGGAAAGACTTACATGAATGGATGCAAAATGAAGTGAACAGAAGAAGTATTATACACAGTAGCAGCAATATTGAAGTAAATGACTTAGCTATTCTCAGCAATACAGTGATCCTAGACAGTTCCAAAGGACTCGATGAAAAATGCTGTCCACTTCCAGAGAAAGAACTAACAGAATCTGCATGCAGACTTAAGTATACTTAAAAAAACAAAACAAAACCTTACCTTCTGTCTTAGAATCAATACTGAGTATTGGTTCCAAGATAAAAGAGTGGTAAGGGCCACATGATTTTGGGGATTAAGTAATTTGATCAGGGTCACATATCTAGGAAGTGTTTGAGGTCAGATTTGAACCTAGAACTTCCTGTCTCTAGGCTTGGCTTTCAATCTACTTTAGCTACTCTCTGAAGTATACTTTTAAAAAACATTGTTTTCCTCGTTTTTTTGTCTGTGTTTTCTTTCATAACATGAATAATATGGAAATGTCATTTGAATGAATGCACATATATAACTGATATCAAATTGTTTACATTCTCATTGAGAGGAGTGGGAAGAGAGGGAAAAATTTGGAATTAAGAATTAAAAAAATAGAATGTTAACACTTTTTTTACATGTAATTCGAAAAAAAAAAAGAATAATTAAGAAGAAAAAAGGAATCCTTGCTAGAATCTTAATGAGAGTTCAGATTTTCTCTGAAGCCTGAACCTATGCTTTGGCATAATACATGACCTATATTTTTACTTCCATAATTTCTGTGTTGTGATAAATATGTATTTGGCAGTAGTTACCTTCCACATGGACTCAGAGGAGATATTTCTCTCAGAACAAAACTAAGGATTCTAAGTTGAATTTGAAGGATTGAACCTTGGATTCTCCATAAAATTCTTCACATCCCACTTCTTAGTCAACCATGAGGAAACATTCTAGTACCATATTCTCATTCTTCTCAATTAAAAAAATCCTAAAACATGCAATGACCTAGGACAATTCTGGGGGACTTATGGAAAAGAACGCTACCCACATTCAGAGGAAGAACTACAGGAGTGGAAACAGAAGAAAAATAACTGCTGGAACACATGGGTTGAGGTGGACATGATTGGGGATGTAGACTCAAAACTACCACACCAATGCAACTATCAACAATTTGGAAATAGGTCTCAAACAATGACACATGATAAAATCAGTGGAAATATGCATCAGCCATGGGGGGGGGAACTCGGGGGGGTGAAGGGGAAAGTAAGAGCATGAATTATGTAACCATGTCAACTTTTCTAAAAAATAAATATTAATAAATGTTTAAAAAAATCCTAAAACATGGGCCTAGAAACAGAGATAACAAGTAATACCATTCTCTCAATCAAATAACCATCCTGGAATCCCTCCCCCCCAAAAAGAGGGAACATCACTAATACGTCACAGATAGAATTTTTTCCTGTACAAAGGAAAGGAAGGCAGCTGGATGCAGAGTTTAAGCATCAAAGAACCCTCTATTTCTTCAATTTTCTAGAGGCTTTGGTCAGTTGCACAGAATATTTTTTAATAAATCTTATTTGGACACATGCCTTATGTGGGCTTTTTTTCCTTTTCCTTTCTCTGGTGAGTCCCTAAGTTAGCACATAATCACTCATTTGGAGAGGCCTTTGCTGCCAAATATAGAAATTGAGATAGGTAGGAGAAATTGATTAGATTTCCTTATCATGAAACTTCTTGAATTCACACAGACATCCCTCATTCAAATTTCTGAGTGAATGAGTGGTCCTTGATTTTTTTGGGAAAGACACCATGTTCTTCTGTCTTAGAGAGGTTGAAGTTAAATGTTTCTGGGACATCTAGTTGGAAATATCTAATAGATTCTAGGATTTGGAACTACATCTTAGAAAAGAGGTAGGGCTGGTTTCAAAGATGGAGGAATCATCTGCTTTCCCAGCACAAACATCTTTCCTGCTGGGGCCCTGCTTTTCCTTACCAGGGACATTAATCTTCTGGATCTGGTTCTCCAAAGACAACTCTTTCCCTTCAACTCCCCAACCAGGAGTTAATCCATGCACTTTTGGCATTGGGACTGAACTGTTCTGATGTGTGAATAAGTGAGAGACAACTTACTCAACTTACTTTACTTAGTGGGCTCCAGATCACGATCATCTTCCATTGAACTGTCTGCCAAGAAATCAGGGCCAATTGAGCAGGATATTAGAACTCAGCCTTCTTTTGGGCCAAGATGGTTTGACTTTTATATTTACATACCCAGTGGCTAGTATAATGTCTGGCATTTAGTGGGTGCTGCATAAATGTATTTTATTTATTGATCCATCTACCTGTTAATTTTATAAATTAGATATTATATAGATATATATTTAAGGTGTGGCCGCCAGGAATCAATAATTCAGATTGATTCCATAATTAAAATAGACCCAAGTCAGGATAGTTTTTATGGTAGTTTATTTACAATTAGGAAGGTAGAAGGTAGGGAAATAGAGAGAAGGAGAGGCTAGCCCAGGCCGGCTGAGGCCCCGGCAGAAAGAGGATTAAAAGGCTAATTAAACTAGGCTACAAGCCATAAGGCTTTAGCAATTAGAGAGGCAAGAAACCTACTTGAGGTAGAGAGTCTGGAAATGCTAAGGTAGGCCCAAGGAAGTCAGCCTAACTTACCCACGTGACAATTCATAAGGGAAGCTGCCTGAGGTCTCAGGCGAGATCCTTCAGCACCAAGTTCAAAGTGGGAACTCCCTCCACAGGAAGTTACCAACATACTTGAAGAGATAGTGTCTTTTGTCACTTCCTGTGGGTCCACCTCTAATTCAAGTGGACAAATGGCAGCCTCTACACTGATTTGGACTGCCCAAAGGGCAATCCCTTGTTCTTGATTTGTTACTTATTATCATGTGTGGGTAACTCATCTCCCCTCCCCACTAAGGGAGGTGGGGATGACATTATCTCTGGTGGCTAGAGTTTTAACTATGAATGGGCTTGAGCTAATTCCATTTTCTCATACCCATCCATCCATTTATCTGCATAGAGATGATAATTCATCCCATGAGAACTGGTAAGGTTACTAAGAGAGACTGTAAAGAAAGAAGGGAAGGTCTTGGGCATTGTCTTGGGGTATAACTACAATTAAGTAGTTAATTAACATAGATTCCTAAAAGTTTTTGCCAAGTGATAGTCTAGGTGCAGTTGTGCTAAATACTGATTAATCCATATAACTTCTTTTTGAGAGCTCCTGTGTGGTGAAGTGGAATAATGTTGGCCTGAAGTTTGGGAAATATGTCCTAGTTCCAACTCCATCACTAGCTTATATTATGTAATTTCCATAAGCTATTTAAACTCCTTGCCCTCTGTTTCTTCAATTGTAAAGTGAAATTATTCAGCTAGATGATATCATAGAAACTCTAAATTAGAAGGTACCTCAGAGGTCATCTCATTCAACTCAAATGTCCTCTATAATATCCCTAACAAATGGTTCTAACGACCTCTAGGCAACCCATTAGGTGATGTCATTCTCTTCCCTTTTTGTATACTTATAATCCATAGAAAGCTTTTCCTGATACCAAGTTAAAACTTAGTTTTCTGCAACTTCTACCCATTGGTCTTAGTTCTCTTAAAATTATAGTTAACTTTAGTTTTAAAAATATAATTTTATTTTTTCAACTCAAATTTTCTTTTCTTTTCCTTCCATTTCCCCTCATTGGAAAAAACAAAATAATTGTAACAAATATGAATAGTTAAGCAATAAAAATTCCTATATTAGCCATGCTGGTTCAAAATCTATGTCTCCTTCTGCATCTTGAATTTATCATCTCTCTCTGTTAGGATATGGGGATCATCACCTGTTCTCCTGAATTGTGACTCATCATTATTTTGATCAGAGTTCTTAAGTGTTTCAAAGTTATTTTTCTTTACAATGTTGTTATTATTGTATATGTAGCTTCTGATTCTGCTCAGTTCCCTTTGTATCAATTCCTAGAAGTCTTTCCAGGTTTCTCTGAAATTATGCCTTTCATCATTTCTTATAGTATTGCTCTTAGTTCTGCCCTACCAGGCTGAACAGAAGACTAAACTCCCTTTAATGTGATGGCTTTCCAAATATTTGAAGACAGCCCTAAAATTTCTCTTCTCTAGTTTAAACATCCTTAACCAATCAGATTATCCCATGGCAGAGAAGGATTTCTTCTTCTGGCATGGTTTGAATGAGACATTCTCCCTTCTAACTTTCAGACTCTCTGATTCCAACTCTAGCTGTTTTTTTAGGATTAATCAGGAACCCCGGAGACCATCCATCATTTTAAAGAATGACATGATGACTTTTTGTGTCTTGGCCTCATAGAGGGAATGAGATCCTCTGCTTTCTCCTTTTGTCTTTTTCAGGGTGTAAAGGTTCCAAACAGAAAAGCAGGGTAACTGAGTCATAGCAATCAAAACAAATTTTGTCAAATCTGTTGATCTATTCTTCACCCCCTACACAAAAGCTGCTTATTTACTGCATGAATTTCTTTTTAAAAAGGTTCTCACTGCCTTCTCTAATACCAATAACCAATTTATATTATTGCCATCCTCTGGAAGTGAGGAATGGGTCTAACACTGCACCCTCTTAGTTTAGGATTGGTGTTTATATGAAATGAGGCACTCCTAAGTCATTGAACAGTTGAATCAGTAGGAGGTTTACTTTGTCCTTATGTAACAAGGATCCAGTGATACTTAATTTCTCTATGGGTCCCCTTATCTAGATATGAAAAAGAATCTAGTAAGTTGGTCATGATATGGCTAATCATGTGATCTTCAGATATCCACCAAGTTGGAAGGCCACTGATTTCATGTGAGGGGGATGTTTTATGCCCTTAGGTGACCTGAAATCTGTGTCAAGGGAGATGGGGGCCAATCAGATCCTGAGGAAGTTTTGTTGGCTTGTAGGAAAAACTAATCCCTTTTGTAGAGAAATGGAGGAAAGTTGGTATTACTACATGCCAGCTCCATGGAGGCAGAATGCTAAAGATCTTATAGAAGGTTTTCTACCCTTTAAATGATTTCATGGCATTCACTAAACTCCTGGCACAGGCTAACTAAGGGGAAAAAGAAAAAGAAGAAAAGAAACCACTTCTTGCTCCCTTTTCTCCAAATATCTTTTTTTCCCTTAAGTATTCACCAACCATAGTTGTATAGCTACAGTTCCACCTCCTCCATGCTATTAGAAAGCAAGGTACTTCCCAACAATACCACCCCTTGATCACTCAAACCCTTTTTGGGAAGGAGTTGTTCAAGACATCCCAGAGGAAAGAAAGCCTGGCAATTGAGGTTCTCCAGGATGTAAGACACCCTCTGAAGAAACAAGGACTAGAGAGGGTCAATTGGAACTTTGTCCAAAAACAGTCCCTTCCTATTAGGTTAGTGTTGGGGACTGGATCCCAGAACCATTGAGCCTTTTCCTCTTTTATTTTATTTAATTTTTAATTTTAATTTTGAATATTTCCCCATAGTTACATATTTCATAATATTTTCCTCTTCCCCAAACCCCCTAACCCCTTTAGCTGATGCATAATTCCACTGGGTTTTACATGTATCAGTGATCAAGACCTAATTCCATATTATTGATAGTTAGACTAGAGTTATTGTTTAGTGTCTATATCCTCAAAAATATCCCCATCAGCCCATGTGTTCAAGCAGTTGTTTTAGTTCTGTTTCTCTTTCCACAGTTCTTCCTCTGAATGTGGCTAGTTTTCTTTCTCATAAGACCCTCAGCCTTGCTCTGGATCCTTGCATTGCTGCTAGTAGAGAAGTCCATTCTGTTCGATTGTACCACAATGTATCAGTCTCTGTGTACAATGTTCTCCTGGATCTGCTCCTTTCACTTTGCATCAGTTCCTGGAGGTCATTCCAGTTTACACGGAATTCCTCCAGTTCTTTATTCCTTTGAGCACAGTAGTATTCCATTACCAACAGATACCACAATTTGTTATTATATGCACTCAATGATATAAATTTCCCCTGAGTACGGCTCAGGGGAATCCCTGAGATTTTGGTAGGCTGTCTCATCATTGTCATTCTGTTCAGTGAAATTATTGATTGTTTCTATGATTTCTTCTTTAAATATCTGATTTTGGAGAATCATATTATTTAATTTCCAATTAGTTTTTGATTTGCCTGTCCATATGCCCTTACTGATTATTATTGTTATTCCATTATGATCTGAAAAGGTTACATTTATTATTTCTGCTCTTTTGCATTTGTTTGCCATGTTTCTATGCCCTAGTACATGGTCAGTATTTGTGAGTGTACCATGTGCAGCTGAAAAGAAGGTGCATTCCTTTTTGTCTCTATTTATTTTTCTACACATATCTATTAAATCCAATTTTTCTAGGATTTCATTCACCTTTCTTATCTCTTTCTTATTTATTTTTTAGTTTGATTTATCTAGATCTGATAGAAGAATATTTAGATCTCCCACTAGTATAGTTTTACTATCTATTTCCTCCTTGAGCTCTGCCAGTTTGTCCTTTAGAAATTTGGGTGCTATACCATTTGGTGTGTACATGTTAGTACTGTTATTTCCTCATTGTCTATACTGCCTTTTATCAGGATGTAATTACCTTCCCTATCTCTTTTAATCAGATCTACTTTTACTTTGGCTTTACAGAAATCATGATTGCCACTCCTGCCTTTTTTTTCCTCAGTTGAAGCCCAAAAGATTTTGCAGCCCTTAACCTTAACCCTGTGTATGTCCACCTGCCTCATGTGTGTTTCTTGTAGACAACATATGGTAGGATTTTGTATTTTAATCCACTTTGCTATTTGCTTCTATTTTATGAACAAGTTCATCCCTTTCACCTTCAGGGTTATAATTATCAGTTGTGTATTCCCTAACATTTTGGTATCCTCTCCTGGTTCTACTCCTTCTTCTTATGCTATTTCCTTTTAAACCAGTGGTTTGTTTTAAATCAGTTCCCTTGTCCTCTCCTTTGGTTTACTACCCTTTCCACCCCCTCCCTTCCCCTCTTTTTATTTTTAAGGCCTAATGAATTCCCTCCCCCACTTTTCCCCTCCCTTTATGAACTCCCCACCCATATAGTTAGAAGCATTGGTAAAGTTGATAACTCCATGCCACTGCTTATTCTGAGCCTGAGGTATTTGGACTACAACATTATCAAGGTCTAAAAGAGATGTTGTGATGGGTCTTATGACTTTATTCAGCCTACTCTAAGCTGCCAACTGCCATCTGCCTTTTTCACAAATAACAACAGGGTTGTCGTAAAGGGAGATGGTATAACAAAGTACTTCAGCTTTCTCCATCAGTAGAAAAGAAACATCTTCCCCTTCTGCAGCCTCTTCCACCCTCTTCTCTGCTTGGAGGGACTTTATGTTGTTTGGTCTTCTAATTATATGGGATAATTCAAGGTTCAGTTTGACTCTATCCACAGTAACATGCAATCAGGCTGCTGCAAGTGTCTGGATATATAATGACTCCTAAGAACCCATGATACCCCTTCCTCCCTCTGAATGAGACAAATGGGGTAAGGGCTTTAGGGGATTCCTCAGGATTAGGTGGCACTGAAGGGCCCCTAGGCCTGTGATGCTAATTTTTCTTACAGGGACCAATCAAGTTTCAGGAATGTCTTTATTTCCTTTTAGGGAAGATGAATCTCTCTTTTGAGGAAATAGAGGAATAGTGGTTCTATCACATCCAGCTTTTCAATATTTTTCCTAAAATTGTGGTACCCAGAAATGAAAACAATATTTCAGACATGGTCTGATGAAGGCAGATAGAATTACAAAGGGACTCTAACTTTCTGTGTATTTAACACTGTCACACTATTCACTGAATCCAAGATGAGTTTTTTTGATTGTTATACCATACTTGTGTATCATATTGAGCAGGTAGGCCACTCAGATCTCTATATATCTTTTCACAGAGCTAATGTTTAATCATATTTCCCCAATCTTGTACTTATACAGTTAATTTTTTGGAATATAAACATAGGACTTTATATTTATAATACTAAATATTATCTTAGATTCAGTCTGTTGTTCTTATTTGTTCCCATCTTTTTGAATCCTGATTTTGTCATCCAGAGTGCTTGTTATCCTTCCTAGTTTTGTATCATATGGTGACAAGCATGCCATGCTACCTATGCCTTCTCCTATGTTGTTGGCAAAAATATTGCCCAGAACAGGGCCTGTGGCTGCCTATTAGAGACCTCCTACCAAGATAACATCTTCAATACTTTAATGAAGTTGTGATGTCAGTGATGGAGATGTTTTCTCTACTATCACAGACTTAGGCGACTTGTATCTGTGTTCTTTAGTAGATCCACTGAAAATGATCTAGCCAACATAGTAAGGAAATTCCTCTGTTTCTTCTTTTTTTAATTTGAAGTTGTTAATTTGAAGTGGAATACAAATCTCTCCACTCCATCTATTATCCCTGGCTCCTGTCACATGACCAAACCTATCGTTTTTCTAATCATATATTCCAGTCATTGTTCAACTTGCCATTGACTCATTAATAACTACTTTTGGGTTTATCCTAGTTCTAGTGTTTTTTTAACCCTTATCTTCCATCTTAGAATCAATATTAAGTATTGGTTCCAAGGCAGGAGAGCAGTAAGGATTAGGCAATAGGTGTTATGTGACTTGCCTAGGTTTGCCCAGCTAGGAAGTGTCTGAGGCCAGATTTGAATCCTGGATCTCCCAATTCTAGGCCTGACTCTCAATCCACTGAAATACCTAGCTGCCCCCTAGTTCTAGTTTTTTAAAAAATAAGGGAATTTTATTATATTTTTGTAGAAGGGGGAAAAATGTAAGGGGAAAATGCTTCAAGTTGGAAAGCAAGAATCCTGTGTACTAGATCCATCATTCCATTAGTCTGGGTCAAAAGCCACAAATTCTGATGTCTCTTTGTCATGAAGCATCCTAGCAGTAGAGCTGACTGGGAAAGATGAAAAAATGGTTTGCTGATTAGCTGCCCCAGAGGTCAGGTCTCTGGACTACATGGCTCTTTGGTTGCTGACTGCTGATATTTGGCCCAAGAGCAGTGAATATTTGATGAATGATGGATCCAGAGACCTTGGGCTTCCTGGCTGCTCACTTCTCTCCCACTTCCCAGAGGGTGGAGATAGCTTCTGAAACATCATGTACAGATCATGCTGAAGAAGACACCAGACAAATTGCTTCAGTATTTTATTATCGTTATTATTATTATTATTATTATTATTTCACATTTATAAGACTTAGTGCATAAAGTGACCTGTATATGAATCAGGAGTAGTAACACACAGGGGGGGTGTGATACATTAGTGTGAAAAAAATAACAGGAACACAGTGAAATTCCCTGTATTAGAGTGAAACATGGGACAGAAACACAGTATCTCAAGTGGCTTATGTACAAATGAGTATAGCTTTCATCCTATGTACAGATTCATATTTGTAGAGAACAAATACAGTGATTTTGACAGATTATCTTCCAGTGAATAATGATTAATGCTAACATGTAGGAAAGGAACATAAATTAAGGACTGCATTAAATTAATTATATCAACTGACCAATGACAAGAATTGTTACTTGAGGGGGAAAGACAGATCAAAATCTTTTAAAAAATAAAAGCAGAGAAACAAAACATATGAAGACTTGTAAAAAGGACCTTTATAAAAATGGCAACTTGTTATTCCTAATGCACCCTAAGCTAGCCAATCAACAGGCCAATAAATTTGAACATTGTGATGCAGTGGCTAGAGGGCCAGCTATGGAGTCAGGAACACTTGGGATCAAGTCTTGCTTCTGACACATACTTGTGTGACCAGGGACAACGCAGTAAACCTCTCAGTTTCCAGGCAAATCTTTAAGACCATGAGTTATGGTCATTTCTGTCGATGAAGGGTATTCTCACATCAAGAGTTTCCTCATATTTGCAAAATAACAGATCTAGAAGACATCTCCCTTCCAGATCTGGATCATTGTTGGAATTCCTTCCTTCCTTCCTTCCTTCCTTTCCTTCCTTCCTTTCCTTCCTTCCTTCCTTCCTTCCTTCCTTCCTTCCTTCCTCTTCTCTTTGTAGATTTTTTCAATTTATAGATATTTATTAATATGTACTTTCTGCACAGAGCAATGTTAGCATCCTCCTACCTTGATTACATTAAAGGAAATCTGTTATGCAGGATGGTACTTTTTGCTTTGTTTTTGGTCACTCTTTGAGGGGTTTGGCCACTTTAAGAAACAAACTGGTTTCAGCCTAAAGATTTTACATCTAGTAGCAGGAGTGATAATCAGTCAATCATACATATCTTAGGTCTTGTGTATACAAGGTCCAGTTGGGAGACAGATATGAATTAATAGCTGAAGGGTTTACCTCTTCAAGAAAGGGCTGTTCTTCAGACCATAAGATAGCTCTCAATAGAGAAAAATTGTTGGTTGAAATGTTCCTCATCTCCTTCTTCTTACCTTTTAAATTAAACCAACTCTTCAATTAATATAAACATTCAAAAAGGAAGGTAACTGTTTAGTCACATTTACCTCTGGTTTTATGGAGGATTTCCACACTGAGTCGTGGTAGAGAATTCTGGAAAATGAGGCCAATTTATATGGGGATTTTTACTAACGAATCACATAAAAAAGATGTGATGAGGTAGGTTTCTATTGGCCTCAGAGGTCAGAACCAGGAATAATATGTGGAAGAAGAAGATTCATATTTAGAAAAACATTCCTAACAATTCACACTGTCCAAAAGTGGAATGGGATGACTAGACGGGTGGTGAATTCTCTCTCTTTGGAGGTTTTAAAGTGGAGGCTGCATGATCACTTATTGGGTATATTACAGAGTAGGCATTCCTTTGGAGTATACATTGGACTAGAATAGTTCATGGCTGAAATTTCCTCTGATTCAAATTCTTTGCTTCTGTGAAATGAGCATTTTTGGTTAGCCCAAAATACTTTTTTTCTTTGTTGGGATAATATGGGGGTTTATGTGTCTGGGGTGAGTGAAAGGCTAGTCCAAACTTTGATAGTCTATCACTCATAATTAATTATATTTAGTACAGCTCTTCCCATACCTGGTATTTAGGGGGATGTCAGTAGTATATTTTCTTAGAAATTAGCTTGTAATCATGTACTCATAAGTAAGGTCCATAAATAATAGTTAATATTTGTATAGTATTTTTAGAGGTTTGCAAAGATTTAATTATTTAAATATTTAATTATTAATAAGTGTGTGTGAGTGAATATATTTGTATATAATTTAATCCTCACAGCAACCTTGTGAGGTAGAAGTAATTATTATCTCCATTCCATAGATGAGGAAACTGAAGCTGAGAGAATTTAAGTGCCTTGCCCAGGATCACATAGCTTGTAAATGTCTGAATCAGGGTTCAAACTCAGGCCTTCCTGACTCCAAGTCCTGCATTTTACCCATTATGCCACCTAGACAATGCCTAAATAATCTTAGACACAAAGAGACAGTGATACATCAAAATTATTATTTGCCATTTTATATAAAGGAACTTTTTAGACTTAAACTACATTAATATATGGATATATTTATTTATTACTTTAAATTTCCTTGGCAAAAATTCCAATCTGATGCCTCATCATGGCATGAAGGTGAACCCTGGGTTCTTGAAGACCATGCCAGAGGACATAAGATTTGACAGTTTCTATACCAAACTGGAAAGGCTTTAAGTATGATCTGGGTGATGGATCCTGTGTCTATGGTTGTAGGACCAGTTTAGTTAAGATTGGAGAGGTTTATCACCAAAGCACTGGTTACCAGGCAATAATAATAACTATTATTATTTTGGCAACAGTAGCTCAGAAAGAACACCTCTAAGGCATGGAAGGGGTATGATCTACATCAATGGAAAGGAGACTCCTACTGATGTAAACATAGATCTTTTCACATGTTGCTATATGTTTGGTAATTTGCCCATTCCTTTACTCATACTCTTATACCTTGATTGAAAGGTCATGAATTAAGTTGAATTTTTTAATTGAAAAATTTCAAAAACTCTAAAAGAATATGTGATTTAAAGGAACTGGGCAATGGTTTCTTTTGTAAAAATTAAAAATGCTTTGGTAAAGTGAAGAATCATCTCTGATTTTTCTAGATTGTAAGTTGATTTTCATATAGAGTTCACTGAAAGTGGGACGTTTTAATTGCCCTTATACTATAGTTAAAAGCATTAAAAAACAACAGAAAAGACACATCTTAGTTTACAACATTTACTATGAAACAAGTAACTGATAGATTATTTAATTGAATACCTACATTCAAAACACCTGAATATTTGAATTATTGGTATTTTTATGGCTTCAATTAAGACAGCTATGTCTCATGGAGTAATATAAAGTTCAATATTACAAATAATTAAAAACCTCAAAGGCATTTGTATTCCTCTGATTTCATCTAATAATGGAAATAATTTAGGATTTATCCAAACTATATGGAATGGGATTGCTTGTCCCAAATCCATATAGCAATGTATATGTGTTTATATCTTAATATCTATAGAATTAGTGTGTTGGGAGATTTGTTTTTCCTTCCCTCCCATTCTCTTTTCATTACATCATTAAAAGCAAAATCTTCTGCTTTACACTTGTTGTTAGTTTTTTAAATTTAATTTCATTGTAAAGCCTTGTCACAACATTTTAATTTTAAAAAGAATAATGTGGCAGGATACGAGAACCAATTGCTGATCTTCTGTTGACCTAAGAGTCATTTTCTATTCTTTTCATTTCCTCACCCTCATCAACCAGCTTATGATTCATATCAAGCCTACCACAAAAGTGGCATCATGAACACTCTGAAATTAATGCCCTGAAATTATACGGATAGACTAGATGCCCTCTGAGTTTACAGCTGTCTGACATTTGAGTTGAACCTATGAAAACAACAGATTGTATTAAAAAAAGATATGATTTAATGCAAACAGTCATCTTTGTTTTCTTGCTTGTTGAAATGACAAAGCTGAATGCCCCTGAAGCATCTTGTGGGGTCCCAGAATGGTTCCGACCTTCTTTCGCTGCATCCTCTGACTTATAAGATTTCATATATATGTAATCATCAGCCTAGTAGGAACTCAACAAATATTAATTGAATGAGTAGAAATTCCCATTATTTTGACTACTCTTAGGCTTTGTTACCATGCTACTGTTAGAGTTAATGCCATGGAACCAGAAAATCAAATCAACAAATGTTTATCCAGTATATTGGTTATATTGGTATTTTCCTAATTGAACTTTATCAAATGAGGCTCAACATGCCCTACCTTATATTGAATTTTGTTTTAAAGAGATTTTAGCACAATTCAATTCAATCACTTCAATTCAATTTCATAGACATTTATTCAGCTCTACATGCAAGACCCCACTGTGCTGGGCACTATAATAGCAATAATAGGAATCAAGTGCAATTTTCTGGAACAATTGGTAAACCTGAAGCATGGAAGATTCTGAAAAGTCTAAGAAAAACTATAAAATGATCAAGGGATTAAAAAAAAAAAGAAAAAGGCCCAGATGGAGCCAGAATTAATTAGGAAAAGTGGACAGTTAATGTGCAATGAGGTGCATTTAAAAATGTTTGAACTAAAACATTTAAAAACCCACCTCCCCACCATTCTATCCTCTAATGCTTCTAGCCATTTCTTTTGTGATAAGTTGAATGTTCAATAGGGAAAGCTCACATGGTAGGGAGGTGGTTGTGAGTAATTTTCAAATTTGAATCAGGTACCTAATTTCTTTATCCTAGATCTAGACTCAGGAATAAAGGCTAAAGAAACTAGGAAGATTAAATATGAAGGAAGGGAGGATGAAGAGTGATACAATTTTGACTTAAAAATTCATTAAGGGCAATTATAGAAAACTGTCTCACTATTCTTCATTATTTCTCAAGGCAGAATAAAGGGCAAATAGACTTGGGTCGTGGCATGAAGAATTTAGGTTCTGGCCCCAGAATGGGAGAGGCTGTAGAATTTTCTTAGTGGGAGTCTTTTTGAAAAGGATATGTCTGGCTTGGCTTGGCTTGATTTAGGAGTGGTCTTGCCCTGAAATTATAGTGATAGACTAAGTGACCTCTGAGGTTACTACTGCTTGACCTTTGAGTTGAGCCTATGAAAACAACAAGTTATATCAAAATTGCACACACATAGCAAGAATGATATGCCAAACCTTGAGCAGGTGATTTCTCCTGTTCCATGCATGGTTGGCCCTCCTGGGCATTTGTAGGAGAAATTCATGCACACAGGGCATGCAGACTAAATGAAATACCAACTGCTCCCAGTGTTCAGTGAAAACATTTTATTCAACACATTCATCATTTCCTTTGTGATTTCTGAAAAAAAAATAGGATCTCATGCATATGTCAAAGCTCTCTTTGGCTTAGTCATGAGAAGAGCTGGGCCTTCATTTCCTTAGCTGCTCACTGGCCCGGAATAGGCTTAAGAGCATAGAAATGAAAATTCTATCAATTTTTGTAGACTTACAATCAGCCATGTAATAAAAGGCAATTTCTTAGTTTTCCCTAAATCTAATTCAGGTTTCCTAATCAATCAATCCATTAGTCCAATCCACTTTCTACTTTAGTTAATGAACAGCTGCTTTGACAAGAGTAGCCAGATATAAAGATATACATTTGATGGCTTGATATTGTTCTCTATGAAAATAGTTCCCTACCCAATTGCTATGACAGAACACTTTTTGTTTCTAAAGTAGCAATATATATCATTCTCCCCTCCCACCCTCCCACCCCCGCCCCCGCGCGCCAAAGAATGGCTATTGAACAAATTCAACCAGAAATAAGGAGTAGCTAAAACTGGATCTTTATGGAATTGAGGCTAGTCATCATATAGCTATTCTCCTTATGATGTATAATGTGGTCATCATAATCGTGAACACGGGACTCGATGGAGATGGCATAAATATACATGCTTGTCTATAACAACATAGGCATGCCTACTGTACGTCTCTGAAATTTCTTGATGATGGCTGTCCCTGTTTTGTACAGTTACAACTGCCATTAGTAGCAATAAGATGGAAATATGAATGTGTAGAGAGTATTTTGTATGCTGTATTTTACAGAGTCTATGCAAGCTGGAGGGGCAATGGGAAACTGTATACAGAGATTCACAGGCAGACAGATGCACACATTGATAGTAGATGAAAGGGGATCAGATTTGGAACTTTCCTTTTTTCCCCTCTAAGGATCTAGCTGCTGTATTTCTAATTGCAGACTCCGTTTCAGTTTTGATGCATGAATCTCCTTTTCCCATCTACCTTTTCAACATTTAGAAGATGGGATGTAAAGCAAGCATGCACGTGAGGGTTCTCTTCTGAGCCAGAGAGCCAAGTCAGAGCCCTGGGACATCCCTCTAGGAAGCTCTTGTGTAGAGAGGGGGCTAAGGTGAAGGCAGGTCATGTAGGAGAAGGGAAGAAACCGCAGGAATAAGAGGCATGAGGATGCCTGGGCTACGTTCCAATAGTGAGACAATGGGGAGAGCCTTGGCTGTGGAGTCAGAGACAGTTGGTTCAAGTACCACCTCTATTGTATCACCACAGTGGCCTTTGGTAATTCACTTCATATCCCTGGGCCTTAGTTTCCTTATGTGAAAAATGAGGAGATTGAATTACTGGCTTCCAAGGTCTCTTCTACTTTTAAATCTACAAACTTGAATGAGAGACGGAGGTCGAGTGAATTAATAAGTGGTAATCAAGGGGGATCCAAAACATGAAGTTTCTGAGGGCATCTAGGTGGCATAGTGGAGTGAGCACTGGACCTAGAGTCAGGAAGACCTTGACTTCAAATCCACCCTCAGACATTTATTAGTTGTGTGACCATGGGCATGCCATTTAACTTCTGTTTCAGTTTCCCCATCTGTAAAATGGGGTTAATAGTAGCTATCTTTCAGGGTTGTTGAGAAGATCAAATGAGAGAATATTTATAAAGTGCTTTGCAAGCATTAAAGTGGTATATGAATGCTAGCTATTTTTATTTCTCCTGTAACTTTTGGGAGAGACCTACTGCCCATGTAAGGATTAATAAATCATCTAAATAATATTTTTTCCCAATAAATCGAATCTTTGAGGGATCAAATATTCTGAGGGGTAAAAACAAATAATCCACTATTGCATTTAATGCTTCCTTAACTATGTGGATAGAAGTAATCAGATCTTACCCATGAGACCAAAAGAATAGGGTGAAAGAGCAAGAAGAGAATGCTTTTGTATAGTTATATAGTGTACAGAAAAGGTACACATCTATATATATATATATAACTCCCAAATATATGGACACATAGGACTCCGTGTGGCCTAATAGATAGAAGGTTAAAAGGTTAGAAAGGTGTCAGGATGTTATGAGTTCAAGTCCTGCCTGGAATATATACTAGCTTTGTGACTTTGTGACTGCAACCTAGCCTCTAAGTGTTCCATGTAATCCTCTAAAACTCTAACCAAGTTGTTGACCTGAATTAATGGAGTGAGTTCCCTATAATGATTAAGTCATATATCTGGGCTATCATCCTTCCCTCTACCTCTCCCCTCGTATTCTCCCTTCTCCATTCAGGTATAAATGATTTATTCTGGGAACTCTAATACATGTGTGTATGCCTATGGATTGGGGTGTGTGTGTATGTGTATGTGTGTGTGTGTGTGTGTGTGTGTGTGCCTTTTTTGGTACAGATTTGCGATTTTGTAGGATCATAGATTTAGAGCTAGAAGGGAACCTTATGGACCATGAAGTCCAATTCCTTAATTATATGGATGAGGAAAACGAGGCTCAGAAAAGCTAAGGGTCTTGCTCTGGGTTATACAGCTAGGTAGTGTCTGAGTATATTCAAACTTCAGTCTTCCTCAGTACTCTTTCCATTAGGCCACCCAATTACCTCATTGTGGAAATTACCAGCCCTTGACCAGTGTGGGTTAGTAACTATATTTGCAATTTATGGTCATAGAGAATTGCCCAGGAGTACTAAAGGGCTACATGTTTTTTCCATGGTCACAGAGTTAGCATATATTTCAAGAAGGAATTGAATCCAGGTTTTAATGACTCCAATGCTGGTTCTCTAATTACTTCAGCATACCAATTGTCATTACAGAAAAACTACTTATAGGGAACCATGACTTTTGGTCTGTAGATCTCTTAGCCTGGAAAAGGTAAACAACCTGATTGAGTTTAAGGGACTATTTGTCACTAGTTGAAGTCACAGTCTTTTTTTTAAACATGTGGCATATTCTATAATCAAGCACCTTATAAAGACATGCATGAAAAGGAGCCAATTGATGGTAGATAGTGGAATGGGAGATATGTGAAAGTCAGCTAATGTGGAGGGCCCTGTTTATATTTGTTTGGAGTACCTCACACTCTGTGGTTTCTATTTTATTCCTCATCTTTGTGGTAGGAATCCTAATTTAGGAGTGTGATTTTTCTTTTCTTCTTCTTTTTTTTTTTAATGGAATGGTTTTGTCAGGAGCTGCCTGTCAGTGAGGGGCTTACTAGAATACTCTGTAGTTACTGTGGAGTACTATGATTGATTTGGGATTATTGGCCCTCCTCTCCTCTGTCTTATCAGTAGACCTTGTATACTGTCTCTGTGATCATGTGCGTACATTTCCATTCCTGCCTATGTTAAAACAACTGTTGCTACCAGCGATTCAATATAATAAACTCCAATGGATATGTGATTCCCCAATGATATGATATGACATATATAGCATGGTATATATCAAATAGAGAGGCCCAATAGGATAAATAAAGAATATTGGGGCACGCTGAATTCAGATTTTTAAAAATTTCTTTTTGTTGCAATTACAGTTCCAAAGATATTAAACACTTGCTTTTCTTTGCCAATTGTCTTTTTTGGTGGGTAGGAGAAGAGGGTTAGCTTGTTTCTCTGCTCTAATAAAAAGATGCAGAATCACACAAGGAATAAATTAGAGATGGATAGGTACTGAATGAAATATGATGGATTGCCTGTGTGACATAGAGAAGATACATGTGACCAGAGCCTCCTAGCAATCAGCTCTGGAAAGAGCATGGAGAAATTGTCATGTGTAGCCCTTAGCAACCTCTCTTCCTTACAAGTAGGGTACATGCCAGCAGAACATCATGGGTTGCTTTGATGGTTAGAAAATGCAGAGATAGTGACATGCGTGACCTTTAACCAAATACTGATCTGAAACAAGCCCTACATTTAGCCCAGCACAGAGTAACTCAGAAGTCAGAAAGACACCTCACTGTACGATGCTAAGCTTCGATACTATTTTCTCAAGCATCTCCGCATAGCTTTACCCCTAACCTGTAACTCCATCTTCTGATACTATATCTCTATGTGAGGGCTATTGACTTTTCTGGGCACTAAAGGCATCTATCACCACACTTACAGGATTTTAATGGAATGATGTGCCCAAAGAGATCTTCTCTCAGGATGATAGTCCATCCCATAAAGCTACACTTATTCAAACTAGGTAGGGATCTGATGGCACCAGAAAAGTGGTAGCGATAACAATCACAGCTCAAATATCTTTTTTTTTCTTTTTCATGATGATAATGATGGCAGGAGCATTAGAATGACAGGGGTACAGTTTATATAGTCTTGCTGTTTTAGGAATAAAGCTAGTTGATTTAGCAGTCATATAGTCTACTTGCATGCTGGAGTGATATGAGGAGAACCTTCCTTTTCATTGCCCTCTCCAAAAGGTTGGTCTGGGTTTTACAGCTAAGTGGCTTGAGGAACCTCGTGGATTCCAAACTGTCACTGCACATGCAGACTGGCTATTCCCACTTCTCAGTCCAGTTTGTAGGAGCATTTGGGGGCACCTACAGGGTGGTGCCATCTTTATGAAACACAACACCAGTTCTCTCCACTAAGCAATTCTAAGTTTCCAAAACCTTTCAATTTCGAGTCTGGTTCCAGGGAAGGATGTTGCCTGAGGCGATCCTTCCTCTGTCCAACCCTAATTCTACTGGATGATACTTTCCCACAAAGCCAGACTGAAAGGTGGTACCCCTCCTCAAATAGGTACTAAACAGAAACTAGAGCTATCCCTGAAATGATACATATTTATACGTATATATATATATATTTCTTCTTCCTTTGTGTGCATATAAGCATATATTAATATATATGTATGGAAAGAGAGGTGCAATACATAGAAACAGTTGATTTGTATATGTATATATATATGTATATATGTATACATATAGCTGACATTATAGCTCATGTTGTTATAACATTATGTACCTCCGACCAGCGAGGAGTACTACCTGTCAGTGGCGAGTAGAGAGTAGCCACAAAATGACCGCCCTTGTCTCTTCCGTGTGGCTGTAACAGTCAATGACGTTGGCAGCAGCACATGAAGTGAACTTGGAATTCATCCCTCCTTAAGCCAAGGAGATAAGCTTTACAAAAATATAGGACTGTGTGCTAGCTGCCTCTTCTTTAGGGGGTTTAGAGGATCTGGACTGAGAGAGGATAGGGATCAGGGACCTTCTGTGGCTGTCTCAATGATTTATTTAAGAAATGGCTTTTCCAGCTATATCGAGACAGGGCACATGATAATTCTGTCCTCCAGGAGGACACTGACTACCAGGAATCCAAAGTACAGGCCAAACATGGTAAATCCCAGGATTTTGTTCATCCTCCATTTGCAGAGAGCGATGGAGATGATGACAAAGAGTAGCATGATGAAGAGGAGAACGATGGCACAGAAGAGACCATTGCTGCTGACCGTCACTGGCTGGAATCTGTGAATAGTGGCATATAAGAGCCAGGGCAGTGGGAGTCTAGGAGGAAACAGAAGCAGAGATAAGAAGGTAGGGAAGGAGAGAGGCAACTAGTGATCAAATATGTTCCAAGAGACATTTAAAAGAAATGAAGAGTTTCATAAGTTGTCACTGGAAGGGGATGTCTATTTTGGTTTTCTGTGCTGGAATTGAGTTAGAAGTCAGAGAAGGAAACAGTTTTGTTCCTTTTTGATTGGACAGTGAGGAAATTAAAATTATGCTGTATCATTTAATTCTTCTTTTTTTTAAAAAAAACCCTTACCTTCCATCTTGGAGTCAATACTGTGTATTGGCTCCAAGGCAGAAGAGTGGTAAGGGCTAGGCAATGGGAGTTAAGTGACTTGCTCAGGGTCACACAGCTGTGAAGTGTCTGAGGCCAGATTTGAACCTAGGACCTCCCAATCTCTAGGCCTGGCTCTCAATCCACTGAGCTACCCACCTGCCCCTCTGTATCACTTAATTCTTGATTCTACTCTGAAATTTATCTTACTTTCCATTTTGTCAAACCTCATTTCTCAGTTTAGCTCCAAAATTCTATCTCTCCTAGTCTGAACTACTCAGAACTAAAGATGTAGTTCAGTGGCAGGCTACCTTTTTAAAGAGGGGGCCAAAGGAAAGGAAATGCTCATCTGTCAGCCTGTTTCTAAGGCAACTCTTTTGAAGTTTCATTGTATTGTATCCTACTCGTATTGGTCAGATTAGAAATAATGTCAGGAGGCAGATGGAACATTTGAGGGGGGCCACATCTGGCCCTCGGGCCATAGTTTGCCCATCACTGGGTAGTTGAATAACATGATCACTCTAAGATACTCTCCTCCTACCTTGCATTTGCTTGCTAACCACTTTAACCTGGGAACCTTATTTAGTTTACCTGTAAATAGAAACCAGTTTAGGCAGATCTCCTTCCCAAGGGACAGTCCTGCCCTCAACTCTTTTAGTAAAAACAAACAAACATGGAGTGGTTTGGTCTCCCCAGGGGGATAACTAACTGGGTTGTCCAGATTGGGATGGCTCTGATTTTCTATCCAAGACAACTAGAGATATTTGAGGCCCCTAAAGAAATTAACATTCTATAATTGTCAGAGGGGGTCATGATCAGTCACACCTAAAGACCAATACATTTTCCCTAATTGCAGCCAATCAGAAAGCTCCCCAACTAACCTGATCCCCTCCTTTCCTGTATTTAAATAAAAATGGGTTTTTCTGTAACATCTGGGTCCCTAGTTTTACTGAGGTTGTTAGAAGGAGCCATCTTATTAACATCTATACACATCACTCTTAATAAACTAGTATCTTGCTGGAGGGAAAAAACTGCCTCAGTTTCATTTTACTCAACATAACAATTTGAGGCAGGGAGGTGGGATTAGGGATCCTAAAGGAAAAAATTCCTATAGATGAGTAATCTATCCATTCTCCATCACAATGGAAAGTGACTTATGGATTTCATTTAAAACTAGCAATATTTTTTAATTTTAAAATTTATTTTTATTGTCATGCAAAACATACTTCCATACTGGTTATTGTTGTTAGAGCAAACTCATATATAACTGAAGCTCCAAAATAAAATCTGAACAGATTGATGTTAAAGATGACTCCAACATTGTTCTTTCTCTGGAGTGAAACTAATTATATTTCCTAAGCTCAAGTTTTTAATGTTACTCTGTTCTATGGAAATGCAAAGAGATTGTTGCCACCATCAACAGTCTTTTATGAGTACATACTTTCAAGTTTGTGCCTGGATCTGGGTAGGGCTTGGGAGAGACAGAAATTTGGTTGAGAAAACACTGGACCAGTCCTGAAGGGACTGAAGTTAGTGAAAAGTGAATTTCTAAACATGGGAGGAGTCTGAGGCAGCACTGGAATCCGGCATGGTCACCTACCCACTATCAAAGAGGAAGGATTTTGGGGAGTGGGTGATGGGGAAAAAGAGAAACACTGGAGAGGCATTATGGCCTATTAAAAAGAATTTTGCACTAGAACTCAAAAGACCTGGTTTTAAATATTGTCTGCAACACTTGCTAGCTTATTGTCACTTACCTTAGTGTTCTCATCTGTAAAAAAAAAGAAGAAATACTAATACTTGCACTACCTACCTTATTATGTTGTGAAGATAGACCCTGTAGAACTTAGTGAATTATATGTGAATTATTATTTTTATTAAAGTATTGTACTACTTTTAGAGTAGAAGTTTTCATCCATTCATTTATCCATCCAAATATTAAGTACCTACTGTACAGAAATCAAACTGTTTTAGGCACTGAATGGTGACATAAAGATTCATATAATAGTCATCATCCATCATCTGATAGCTGCTGTAAAAATATGAAAAAATTATTTTGTTGATGAAAACTAATAGAAGTTTAATAGTGAGGAGGATTCTAGTGAGGGAATATATGGTGGGGATAAACAACAAAGGCTGATTTGATTCCTGGCTAACGTCAGATATTCTATTAAACTAGAATAGCCAGAAGAACTGGGAAGGGTATTTATCCTAAAATGCATTTCCTAATGAGATATGTGAACCTTTATGACATCCATGAAACTTGAGCAGCTCTCCATTAAACAATTTGAAGTGAGGCTGACCTACATCAGGCCCTCATATCTTGAAGACCCTCTACATCCTAGAAGATTCCTCCCTTCTCCCCCAACTACTGGCCAAATCTAAGGCAACTTCCATTCTTTTTAGGGATACAATCAGAAATGGCCTTCAGAGCTATGTGGATAGGATATTATTTGGTTTTACATCTGCTAATCACTATTTGGCACAAAGTTAGATTCTGGGATTCTACTGAATGTAAGGGGTGGGGTTTCAAGGCATTACACAGTTTTGAGATTTGGAAAGGACTTGGATGGTCATCTAGTTTCCAATTCATATGTAAAAGGAACCCCCACTCCAATATACCTGATTAATAATAGTCTGTCAGGTGGGCTATTTCATTTTTGGATAGTCCTAATTGTTAGGAAACTTTTGCTGACATTAACCTTAATCTAGCCTCTTTACAACTTCTGCCTCTTGTCCCCCTGGTTAGGTATTATAGAGCCAAACAAAACAAGTCTAATCCTTCCTCCACATTAGCCTTTCAAATATTTGAAGATAGCTATCATATCCCCTGGGAGTTTTCTCTAGGTTTCACCTGCAAGTTCTTTCAACTTGCCCTCAAATACTGTGGTTAAACCATTGTGGAACTATGATTCAAGGCTGAGCCAGCTTGGGCGCCCTCTTATGGAAATTTCAGATTATCAATGTCCTTCTTAGATTGTGTGTCCAGAAACAAACAGAACATTCCAGATGAGCTCTGATGAGAAAAGTGTGCAATGAGGCTGCTATAGCACATCTCTAATAGTGGCAGTCTTTCTGACTGCTTCACAACACTGCCGAATCATATTGTATTTTCCCACAAAAACTTCCTTTTTTTTTTTTTTAAAGCACAATTGCTGTCTCTCCATGCATCTCTTGTTTTATACTTGTGAAGATGATTTTTTTTTTTGTACTCAAGTGGAAGACTTTACATTTATCCCTATTTTTGTTCATCTTTAGAGACTTCAGAGACTGAGTCCAGTCTGGAGGTGTCAAATTCACATTCTGTTGCCACAAAGGGACCCAAAAAAACCCAAGACATGAACTAGATTAAAATGTAATTGGGAAATGTTTGACAAAATGGATATATATGTGTGTGTGTGTGTGTGTGTGTGTGTGTGTGTGTGTGCGCGCGCGCGCGCGCGTGCGTGTGTGTGTGTGTGTGTAATACAACATAGATGATGTTACTTTGTGGTTTTTTTAATATGTTCCCCTGTCTTTATTTTTGAGTTTGTCTCACCATGGCTCTGGCCTGTCAATATCCATTTTGGTTCTGACTTGCCATTCTCTGTGCTACTACTTGATTTTGAGTCATTTGAACTTTTGATAAGCATGCCATTTATGCTTTATTTAAATCATTGATAAAATATATTAAATAATATAGGGCTAAGGTAAAAGTTAAAAGTCTTTGGACATGCTATTAGAGACCTACCATTGATTTTGAACCATTAATTACTGCTCTTTGAGTCTGGCCACTGTAAAAAGGAATTCTTTATTCCTTTTTTAATTTAATGGGGGAGCTTGAGGCCCTCTTGCCATAGAGATGTGTAGGGATTAACCAGCCCACAGTGACAGGAAGTAGAAACCATAGAGATAGGAAGGAGGAACCATAGAGACAGGAAGTAAGGTAGAAAAAGGGTATAAAAGGGGCCAGAGTGAGTTGGGGGATGGTCTGGGTGGGTGGGTGGGAGTGTCAGTTGTTGATAGTTAGGTGTTGGCAGTTGTGGGGAAGTGGGCTGCTGGGAGTGTGTTGGGTTGGTGATTGGCATTTAGTTGCTGGAATATAAAAGGCGAGCCTGAGCTCACTGATAGGGCTTTTTGGCTTTAGCCTTTAGAGGGTTTTTGGCTTTAGCCTTTAGAGGGCTTTTTGGCTTTTGTGTTTATGGCTTTTAGTTTGGGCTGTTAGGTTGTTTTCCTTTCTTGAACTTTTTTGGGACATGGTTGGTCTTCATTGACAGACCTAATTGGGGTTGGATTAAACACTGACTGGGCTGGTTTTGATTGGACTAGATTGGGTTGGAACTTTGTGGGGTGGTTGTTATTCGTGTAAGTTATAGGCAGTTATAGGTAGATATAGGCAGTTTTAAGTAGTAATTATAGGTAGTTATAGGATAACTAGTATAGACATTAGGAAATTTTCTTTCTTTACCTCTTTCCTATATTTCCCTCCTTTACTATATTTTTTTCCTATCTCTATCTTAATAAAATTGTTAAAAGCTGCTCTTTTATTTTTGTCATACCCCTATGTTAACCCTTATACCACCCAAACAGATCTGAATCCATCAAATTTGTTAGTCCTGGGCCTGGCACTAGGAAGATTCATCTTCCTGAGTTCAAGTCTGGCCTCAGACACTTAATAGCTGGGTAACCCTGGGCAAGTCACTTAATCTAGTTTGCCTTAGTTCCTCATCTGTAAAATAAGCAGGAGGGGAAATGGCAAATCATCCTAGTATCTATACCAATGATTCCCAAAGTGGGTGCCACCACCCCCTGGTGGGTGCTGCAGTGATCCATGGGGGCGGTGATGGCCACAAGTGCATTTATCTTTCCTATTAATTGCTATTAAAATTTAAAAAAATTAATTTCCAGGGGGCTAAGTAATATTTTTCCTGGAAAGGAGGTGGTAGGCCAAAAAAGTTTGGGAAACACTGATCTGTACCAAAGAAAACCTCAAATAGGGTCACAGAGTTGGAAATAACTGAAAAATGACTGAAAAAGGAAAAAAAAGATGATCTAGGTTCATTCATTCATTTATATTGAATGAATTCAAACTATGGGTAAGTTGCCATGCTTATGTGCTGTGAGGGATAAAAAGAAGCTTTAAAATGTTATCTGCTCTCAAAAAGGAATACATGGGAGGAGCATGTCTGTTAACAATAAAAGATAATTAACATTATATAACAATAAAGGCCAATTCAATAGACAGGAAATGAATGGTGAAAGGAACACAGAATTATAGGATCTGGCATCAGAAGAAATCTTAGAATGTAGAACATAGAATACTTGGAAAGGACCACATAACTTATCTGGTCTAATTCCTTCATTTTACAAAGGAGAAAAATGAGTCCCAGAATAGTTAAGTAACTGAAGACCTTGCCCCAAGGTCAAAATTTAACAGAGCTGGGATTCAATTCAAGGTCCTCTGTCTACAAATTCAGGGGCTTTCTCATTATACTAAGATGAGAATTGTTTGTTTCTACAAAAAAAAAAAATTGGGTTGAAAAAACCCTTAAAATATTAAGTAAAAGATGCCTTCCACCTCCAGAGAAAGAACTGATGGAATTTGAAAACAGACCCAGACATACTATACTTCACTTTTGTTTGTTATAGTTCTCTTTCATAAAAGAACTAATGTGGAAAGATAGTTTACACATATAGTGTCTATATCAGATTGCTTGCTCTTTCAGGGAGTGGGGAGGGGAGAGAGAGAAGGGAAGAGTGAGAATTTGGTTCAAACTTAAAAAAATGAAGGTTAAAAATTGTTTTTTCATCTAATTGAGGAAAAAAATATTATTACCATAAACCCCATTAAGGTTGAACAACATTGGCCAAGAGGTGCTTCCTTTACTTAGATTTTTGTTTTGGGCTATGTTTCTGAAAAGGTTTAATATAATTTAGGAAAAATTTGTGGGGAGACTCCCTAGGAAGCTATTCAATTTGATTTTAGGTAGTTTCTATGATAGCAGTTTTGATAGATAACCAAGGTCATGTATAGTTTATTTGTACATAGTTTTTTATATTTTGTCTCTCCCGTTAGACTATGGTCTTCTTGAGAACAAGGACTATATTTTACCTTTTCTTTATATTGCAAATGTAGAATACAGTGTTTGCCCCATAGAAGGTGCAGAATAAATGCTTATTTACTGACTGATTAGGGTCCAGACATTAGTTTCTCAGTGACCATAAAAGAAGGTGCAAAAAGAACTGGTTTTGGGGGAGGGGAAATGGAAGTTAAATTGTGAAATGAAAATAGAGATGGATTTAAAAGCTTGTCTTGTATATCAACCTGTGGTTTAGTCATTGTTCAGTCACGTCCAACTCTTCATGACTGCATTTAAGGTTTTCTTGGCAAAGTTGCTAGAATGGTTTGGTATTTCCTTTTCCAGCTCACTTTCCAGATGAGGAAATTAAGGCAATCAGAGTTGACTTTCCCAGGGCCACACAGCTAGTAAGTGTCTGAGGCCAGATTTGAACCGAGGAAGATGAGTCTTTCTGACTCCAGACCCACCATTCTATCTACTGTACCACCTAGCTGACCATATCAGTCTGTGCCACGCTAAAAATGAGTAATGAAACAGACATCTAGGTGAATAGATTGTTTCCCTGAAAGCTCTGCTCATTATGACATGGTACTTTTGCATTTTTAATGGCATTTTATATGAACTCTTTTGGAGAGGATATGGCAGGAGAAAAGAACCATAAGAAAAATGAAGGAAAACAGACACAATTCCAAGGATTTGGCATTTAGAGGAGAATTTAGTACTATTGAAATGATAACATCTTAACTTCTTATAAGAAGAATTATATAATAAAGAAAATTGTTCTTTTCTACCAGGTCCCTCCATAGAAAATAATTATGAGAACTATAGGTCACACAAGAGGGTCATGACCTATAATTCTCCTGACTTTGAATAGTCTTGGAACTATTGATAATGATGTTTATATAAATGGCAGCTTTACTCATGCCAGAATTTTTCTGCTGAGTGTGAGTGGATATTTGTGCTGGATTCAAACCTCATTCTCTTTATGATTCAAACTCCAGTGGTATCAAAGGGGATTTTCTCTGGGGTCAGGGTGAAAAGAATATAGCGAAACTGCAAAAATATCTCATATCCACTTGAATCCCCATTGTTCTACAAACATACAACCAATGTGGGAGTTTGTAACTTTTTTGAGTAAATAAAATTTCTCCATGAGATTCCTTAAATGTACAAACCACATAGGGACTCAAATATCCTATTTATCTAATGGAAGTGAAAGAAGAAAATGTTAGCTGTGAAGACTTTGGTTCTAGCTAAAGGTCTTAATTTTTTGCTATAATATTTGGAGACTGCTGTTTTATCTGAGTGGGTTTAAGCAGAAAACAAGGCAAAGCTGTTCCCTTATAAATTCAACAGTACAGTTTCTACTTACCCCACTGTGATGTCGAAGATATTGCTCCCAACAGAGCTGGACACGGCCATATCCCCAAGTCCTTTCCGTGCCACTATGACACTGGTAATGAGGTCAGGGATAGAAGTCCCAGCAGCTAAGATGGTGAGGCCCATAATTTCTTCACTAATACCAATTGTTTCTCCAACCTGAGTGTGATAATAATAATAGTAGTAACAATTCACATTTAAACACTGTTTTACAGTTTACCCCTCCACTGCCTATACTAGACAGAGAATGAAAACTGAATGTGCCCTCAGCCCTCAAGGAAAGTTTCATGGAAAGCTTCATTTCCATATATCAAGCATCTGTCATGTTTGTAAGGGCAGGGCAGCTAGGTGGCTCAGTAGATTGACAGCCAAGTCTGGAGATGGGAGGTCCTGTGTTCAAATCTGACCTCAAACACTTCCCAGCTGTGTGATTCTGGTCAAATCACTTAACTTCCTTCATTGCCCAGCCTTTACCACTCTTCTGCCTTGGAACTTAGTATTGATTTCAAGATGGAAGGTAAGATTAAAAAAAATGAATGGGGGACAACGAGGTAAGACTTTAAAAATATGGCAGTAAAGAAAGTGGTGGTGAATGTGGGCAGATGGTAACATTAAAAATAAGTGATTACTAAGTAAAAACAGTGTAAATGATGGGCAGCCTCAGTACTCCATTGGTATTCTAGTAATACCAGGAGAAATTGATGGAAATTCCCATCACATCAGAGAATAATTTATGAAAGAACATAGACAAAAGGTGTAGAGGTTGGAAAAGAATGGAAGAGTTGCAATCTGTATCATTTGAGAATATGTTCTAGGAGCATACAAAAATGTTTAATAACTGTCTCTTTGCCTTACCCCTCCTAGCAAAAAGTACCCACGATACCTTCAAATGTAATCTACTTTATTAATATTTCCCCCATCACTCTTTAAACTTATTTATTTATTTAGAATATTTTTCCAAGGTTATGTCCCATCACTTTTCAAATTTTAGACAATCAATAACAATGACAAAAGAACCTCAATAGTGTTCTGAATTCTGAGGCTCGCACTGAAAATTTAATAATCAGCTATCCTGAGTTGGTATGAACTGGCTCCAGCACAGTCCTGAAATAATGCCATTGACTAGATCACAGATCCATTCAAATGCTTAATATTTTATGGTTTATAAAAAGCACATATTGCAAAGCTAACATACACAATCTCATTTGATTCTTCCAGTAATTCTGTGAAGTAGTCAGTATAACTCTTATTACTCTCATTTTCACTAAATTATATGAGAATTGAGAATAATCTCAATTAAGGTAGGACCATGCTAAGTAAAATGCAAGTGAATATATTAAATTTTTTGTTTGTGTTCCTACTAAGGTGTGGCAAGAGAATTTCTGGTTCAGTCTTTTTGTCGCTGCAATGACAAGAGAAAGACTGTGATGAGAAAGAAACTTTGCCACCACTAAGCTATATGAAGATTTAGTCTCTATTTTGAACTTCTAGTCATTGTTCTTGGAAGCTTGAGGGTCACAACATCTGCAGAATCAAGGATAGGAAAGGAGCCAAAGCTCCTGTGTTGACCAGCTGGCAGGTGCCCTTATCTTTTGCCTTCTGTTACTTGTTTTCAGATATGCATACCCTTATCTTCCCCTCCTGTTTTCTGTAAAATTCCATTTTTCTATGCTGCTCACATATTCACATTCTATATAAGATTGAGGAAGCTGATGCTCTGAGCTCTCCAGCCTTTTTTCTCCTTACAGAAGAGCCTGTGCTTTGAGCATAATGAAACTGCAGATAACTATCTCTGCATCATTAATTTGGTGATTGACAGCAGTACCTAATCAATGGGCTCTGGATAATTTTTATCTCAAAGGAGATAATAAAATTTAGAAATATGCATGTAAGCTCTGTGCCACCTAGATTGTCACTAGTAGTGGGCAAGAAAGATAATTAGAGTTGTAGCTGAAAGGTACCTTAGATATAATTTAGTCTATTTTATAGATTTTTCTTTATGGATTTAAGGAGACTGAGACTCAGAAAGTTTAAGTAATTTAGGCACAGATAAGAAGTGGTAGGGCAAGGTTTTGAATCTAGCTCCTTTGACTCTAAATCAGCACTTTTCCTTCTATACCAGTGATTCCCAAAGTGGGTGCTACTGCCCCCTGGTGGGTGCTGCAGCAATCTAGGGAAGCGGTGATGACCACAGGTGCATTTATCTTTCCTATTAATTGCTATTAAAATTAAAAAAATTAATTTCCAGGGGGCTAAGTAATATTTTTTCTGGAAAGGGGGAGGTAGGCCAAAAAAGTTTGGGAACCACTGCTCTATACCATAAAAGAATTTCAGAGAGTTTATATCTAAAATGATGGGGTTTGAGTAATTATAATTCATTAAACGTGGATCTGTAAGGATTGTCCTTTTCAAATGGACTTGTTCAGGTTTACATAGCTAATAGAGAGCCAGCAAGGTGGCACCAGCAGGTACAGCACTGGACCTGGAGTTAGGAAGATCTGAATTCAGATCCAATCTCAGACACTGTGTGACCCTGGATAAGTCACTAATCCTAATTGTCTCAGTTTCTTCATCTATAAAATGAGCTGGAGAGGGAAATGGAAAATCATTCCAGTATCTTTACCAGGAAAACTCCAAATGGGGTCATGCAGAGTCAGACTCAGCTGAGAATGATTTGAATAACACATAGCTTGTAGGTGGTAGCACCAGCATTCAAACTCATTACTCTGAGCCCAGTTTTTCCTCTGACTCATTCCTTGAAAGCAGGATTGTTTTTGGTCTTCTCTTTGTATCCCCAATGTGTACCTTAGTGCCTGGAACATAGTAGGTGCTTAATAAATACTGGACTTGAAAAGTAAGATCACATAAAGGCTATATGCATTTCATATGGCAAGCCATTTGAGAAGGGCAATCTTCATAGATATGTATGGTTTATTTGGTGTAGGGAACTCCCAGGTCAGGGAAATCCTGCTATAAGTGCCAGCTAGCACCTTCTATGAAATTTATAGCCTTAGGTGAATTGTCTGGGGCATTGAGAAGTTAAGTGATTTGCTCACAGTCACACAGTCAGTTTGTGTCAGAGGTAGAAACTTGAACCCAAGTCTTCCTGGCTTTGAAGCCAAGTCTCTGTCCATTATTGTCATGTAGCCTTTACTTCAGACTCAATAGACCATGAAAATTCAAATATTTGAAAATTTTAAAGCAAAAAAAGAGGAATTATTGAAACGAATATAGTCTCTTTTTGAGTGTTCCATAAGACAAAATGGAGAAAGCATTTTCAGAATTCAGAGTTGGAAATGACCTGAAAGGTGGTCTCTTTCAAACCCTGGTCAAGAATTTCCTCTATTTTCTCTTTAAAGTGGTTATTAAACTTCTTGCTAAAAACTTCAGATAAAAAGGGAATATTTGTTATTGTTCAGTTGTGTCTGACACTTTGTGACCTCATTTGATGTTTTCTTGGCAAAGATACTGGAGTGGTTTGCCTTATCCTTCTCCAGCTCATTTTACAGATGAGGAAACTAAGGCAAATAGGTTAAGTGACTTGCCGGGAGTTACACAGCTAATAAGTGTCTGAGATCAGATCTGAATTCAGGTCTTTCTGAGGCTAGGCCTGGCACTGTATCCACTGTGACACCCAGAAGGTTGTTTTGCTTTCCAGAAGGGTGTAGTTACATGAATAAACTTGGGGTTTTTACTATATATTCCCTCTTTCAAGATCATTTATGAAACTTTTATCTAGGAAACTGTCCACTTACTGTTACCATTTTTTTATGTTTCTAAAACAAATCACTATAAAAAACAATCTTCCCAGTATTTTGGCAATTTAAAAAGATTTTAAGGCATTTTTCATGGGGGATTCTATTATAAACAAAAGTAAAAAAGCTCAAATAATGTTCCTTTAAATAAATTCTTTGCCTGAACAATTATTATTTGCATTCTGTGGAGAAAAAAAACAAGTGACTCAGGATCATAGAATAGGGAAAAAATAAAATAATTTCTATTCCAAGAATGCTTTACAGTTGGTGTTAGAATGCAGACACATATGTACATACTTCCTGGATGACAGTATCTACTGTCAGCAGGTCTAGAGTCTGACATTCTAGGAGAGAAGAGGAGAATCTGGGGACCTTAGAGCAACCTACAAAGTATATGAACTATTCATAGATAACTAAACATTTATTTTGTACATGATGCAGTGTTTTGATCTGGTTTTGGTCCTGGGCTCCATTTTGTCCAAAAGAAAACGTCATTACCAAGACCACTGGAAAGTATTTTCATTGCCTATAAGACTGTAAGCTCTGTAAACCTAAGAACTGAATTTTATTCTTCTTGCACCTAGCATTGTCCTTTGCACAACTTGGGGCCAGCCACTTTTAGATTTTGAGTGCACTGAACCAGTGCTTTGAGAAAATGGAAGAATAAAGCAAAGAATTGCAGACTGTTAGGGCAAGAAAGCATATTAGAGGCAATTTAGAACAGCTTCCACACTTATTTCACAGAAAAAACCTGAGGCCCTTAAAAGCCAACAAATTATTATCACTTAATTATCAATTAAATATCATGCATTTATATAGTACCTTAAGATTTAAAATGACATATGTAGATATTGTATAGTTAAAGATATGATTTTTCTAGTGGCAATGTATCGCTGTGAGAACTGGACTATAAAGAAAGCTGTGCCACAGAATTGATGCTTTTGAATTGTGATGCTGGAGAAGATTTTTGAGAGTCCCTTGATCAGCAATGAGATCAATCAATCAATACTTAAATAAATTAAATCAGACTATTCACTAGAAGGTTAAATACTGAAGCTGAAGCTTAATTACTTTGACTACATAATGACAAGGTAGGACTCATTGGACAAGACTCATGTTGGGAAAGATTGAAGGCAAAAAGGAGGAGATGCAGAGGAAAAGATGGGTAGAGAGCAATATGGAAACAACAAACATGAACTTGGACAGACTTCAAGAGAGAGAGCATAGAATGACCTGTCATGTTATGGTCCATGGGGTCACAAAGAGTCAGACATAACTGAATACCTGAACAGATATCATTTTATTCTTATGATTCCAGCAACAACCTTATGATAGGTTCAAGCACATATAAAATAGCACACATGTGTATATGTAAAAGATAAATATATAAATATATAAAACCCCTACTTTATATAGAAGTAAACTAAGGCACAGAGGGGGCAAAATACCTTCCCCCCCTGAGGTCACAGAATCACAAAACTTCCAGAGCTAGAAGGGACTTTAGTGGCCATTTAGACCATCCCATAGCTGAGAAAGAATACCATTACCTCTGCTTTTAAAGACTTCTAATGAGGGAGAACGTATTACTTTCAGAGGTGGCTTTGAGTCTACTTTTGGACGGCTCTACATATTCCTACATTAGGAAGTTTTTCCTTATATCAAGGTTCATTTTGCTTTTTTTTTTTTTTTTTGTAACTCTTACTCCCTTTCCCTATTTCTTCCTCCCAGGGCCAGACAGCAATAATTATTCTTCTTTATGACACCCCTTTAAATACTTGAACGTAGCTATCTTATCTACTCTGAATCTTTTATTCTCTAGTGGTAGAACCAGGACCAGAAGGCAGTTCTGATTACTATATCACACTGCTTTTCCTCATTTGGATCAATGATCAATGACAAAAGAAAATGGCAAAAATGCTATATTATGATGGGGTGGTGGTGGTGGAGTGTCAAACAAAGCATAAACCTTCCCTATTCTTAAAATTAAAATTTCCCACTCAAATAAGTGACAATCTTTGCTACAGATTTCCCTTCCTCATAAAAATTAATAAAGTAAAAAATGAAATTTTAGAAGGGAGGTCAAGCAAACATGTAAATAATTCAAACAAGAGAGATACTTTCTGCAGCCAAATGACTTTGAGGAATTGGATTATTAAAAATTCTCGTGTTTTTGGCAAAACCAAGGCTGGTTCAGTCATCATGTTTCAAAACTGTGTTTTTGGGTGGGTTTGTAGGGAAGAGGCAAAGAGATTGTTTTTAGGCATCATTTGAAGGAGATACTTTTATTAACAAAAAATTCATTTCTTAGCTCTCTCACAATCATCAAGGCAGGAAAAAAGGTTTCTGCAATCTGGTCATTGTGGAGAGGAGAGAATAAAAAGGAAGATGTAGGAATTGGCTGAAAGTCAGGTTTTGAGTATAACTGGCGTTTTGGAGGCAGTCATGTGGAAAATGTCAGGTATATACTTCTAAGGAAAGTCATTCTGTATGTCATTACCATATAGATTGGGAGTAACCTCCCTCTATTGATTATATAGCTAGAACAAGCTGCATCTTTAAAACTATGAGACTAGAGCAATTGTGCTCTTCTTTTCCTTGATATTCAGAAAGGGTGGAAATCCAAGTTCATCCACAGCACCATGAACTGAACTGGTGGGATGGGAAAGGCTACCTTTGCCTTTCATTTTTTTTTTCAGAACTCCAGAAAATAGGCTTAGGATTTTGTTTTATTTTGTTTCATTTGTTCTTTATGTTTCTAGGACAGATGGTGAACCCTCAAGAGATACAAATTTGAGTTATGACAAACTTAGAGCCAGGAGACCAGGTAGGATGGGGAAGTCCTGAGATGCAGGGTGTCCTTGAGCTGGGACCCAAGGAAGATTTTGGACTTGGAACTTGGTGAGATTGTGCTAAACCGTGAATCTAATCCTCTTCTCTTACCCAAAGTATAAGGAGGCGTAGGAGGGAATTATGCTTCTATGTACTGGGCCGGGGGTGGGTGGGTAGGAATGTTTCTATATTTTCTCTTACTTTACCTTTGAAGTAAATATTCCTTTATAAAACTAAATCTGACTGTTAAGTAGTAAAATAGAATTGGAGTGTTTGGTAACTAAAATTGGGAACACCATCAGCAGGGACTAGAACCAATAGCAGAGAGTGTGGACATCCTCCAACTACCTTAAAGATACAATAGAATCCTGTGGGGTGGGCTGAATCATAGCATACCTGGTTTTCAAGTAGTAGGAGGTGGGGGTGGGTGGGGCAGGGCAGTGTAGCTACTATTAAACTACTAAACATCTAACTGGTTTCTGTGATTGATTATAAGAAAAAATAAAATATGCTTACATTTTCTTTGAATTTTCATTCATCCCAAAATATGACAAGCTTTCCATTCAATTTGGAATTGGTCAAATTGAAATGCATCCCTCAAAATGAAAAATTTCTGAAAGGTATTTGCAAGAAATGTCTTCACTGGATTCTGGAAATGATGGTTGTTATAAGAAATGGGACTTTTTAGGAAGAACAATGATATTTACCAATACAGAGGAAAATAAGACAGCTGAAGTAGAGTGCAATTGGTAGTTAGAAGTCTATTAGTAATAATCAAAAATTGCTTTTTAAAAAAAATCTACTTGTTGAAGGCCTGGGTACACCATGCTAATACTCAGTGGGTTTTCTACAGTGCATTTTACTAGTGTTTTATTTTTCTTTAGCTCTTGAGTTTCTGTTAAATCCCATTTGCTCTGTTTGAGCTCTTGAGGTAATGTTAAGCGAAGGAAGTGCATATGCATTTTAAAGTTCACCTCTGAACCAAAAGAAAAGAAAAGAAAAGAAAATTCTCTGGTCTTTTTTTCTAGTATGAAATATCTTGACAATTAATCTCTCAAAGCTTTTGAAATTGCATCACCTTCGACATGGATTTCTTTTGTGTTTGGTCCAGTTCTTCTCAATTTCATTTTCTTAAGTGCCATTTAGACAACTTCATGTAGCGCATTGAATACCGAAGGCTGAGAGGCCAAATGGGGCAGTTCCTCTGCTACTGATAATGAGAGTAAATGATTGTAATTCAATTTTGCTTCTATTTGTTGTCCTACTTTAATCTATAATCATTTTTGGTATGATTTGGCTTAATAGAGTCTCACACAAAGTTTTCTAAAGACTCTTCCCCTTCTACTGCTTTCCATTGTTTTGTGAAGGAAGCATCACTATCTGTTCATAGTATTTCATCACCCTTCTTTATAATATTTGCCAATAAGGTTGTCCTCTAAATCAGTATTGCCCTTGGTTTCTATGACTGTCTGCTTGTCAAGTATATCAAGTGTATATAAATACCTTTATTGCTCAAGGAACTTTTTGGATTCTTTGGCTTTCTTGTTATAGTGACTCCTTTATATATCACTTAAACTTTTATAAGAAATGGTGATAATCAGAGTCATTATCTTTAGTTCTATCCATTTCTTGATATCAGAGGTCAGTGGTTTTTTTAATAGGTCAGTTTAGAGTGCTATAATTATAAGAGTCTTATCTTTATCCTTCCTTCTAATTTAATACACTATCTATCCATTTAGTAAATATCTCGGGCAAGTCATACATATATGTGAGTATGTGTGCATGCATGTGTTTGTATATGTACACATACATGCCAAAGGTATTCACTATTATTATGGGTGATATGTACCCAAAGTACAAGTAGAAGTGGAATTCTCTGTAGATCTTTAGGTTCATCAGATGCTCCTGCCATAGATGACATTATATTTATTGCATAAAGTTTAAGGGTATTACAGGGATTCCTCAATGAGATTATTGTTGTTGAATTGATTAATCATGACTGACTCTTCATGATTGCATTTGGGGTTTTCTTGGCAAAAAATACTGAAGTAGTTTGCCCTTTCCTTTTCCAGCTCATTTTACAGATGAGGAAACTGAGGCAAATGAAATTAAATGACTTGCCCAGGGTCATACAGTTAGGAAGTCTCTGAGGCTTGGATTTAAACAAGATTCTAGTAATTCAAAAGTATAGTACTCACAAAACAAAATGGATGAAAAATGTTAATTGCCTAAAATAATGGGCAGTCCAGTAAACTGTTTTTCCAGAAACTCATATTGGCACTCTAGGTGGTCATATAATGAGAGTGAGGGATAATAGATAATCTGAATGTGACATTTGTATTCATGGAATGCAAGAAAATATAAAAGAAGATCACGGCATGTTTTCTAGTTCTTCTTTGGAGGATTTATGAGAGGACGTGGTCAAGAAAAGCACATAATGATAAGGTGTGGATGGGTTGTAGCTTGCATAATTGAAGGAATCACCACATGAATGGGATCCCTGAGCCAATGGTATATCCAAAAAGGGGATAAATTGTATAGTGTAGACAATGAGACAATAAGGTCCTAATTGTGTGGTAGAAGGTTACATGCTAAAGACATCATAAAAGGTTTGACATTTTTTGGGAAGACTTCATGGAGGAGGGGCGACACAGAATGATAGATTTAGAGATAAAAGGGCTTTATGGGTTTCCATGTTCTTTATTAGAGTATATTTTAAAAAAAATTATACTTTAACCTGTAATAATGATATATATTTTAAACCCTTACTTTCCCCATCTTAGAATCAATACTGTGCATTGGTTCCATGGCAAAAGAGTGGTAAGGGCTAGGCAATGGGGATTAAGTGATTTGCTCAGGGTCTAGGCAAAGTTCGAGGCCAGAACTCCCAACTCCAGGCTTGATTCTCTATCTATTGAGCCACCTAGTTGCCCCTATAATTGGGTTTTAAAACATTTTGCCAAATGGTTTCTTATTAAAAGAAAAATTGAACTGGGGGGAAAATCCACAGTAAGATGTCTTATAATCTAAATAAATAAAACCTGTCCTACATTAATCTACAATCACTCATGGCATGATTTGGCTTAATAGAGTCTTATACAAAGGTTTTCAGGTTGGGGATACTAAGACTCTCTGTCTTAGTAACAACTCTAAGACAGAAGGGCAAGGGATAGGCAAACAGGTTTAAGGGACTTGCCCAGGGTCACATAGCTAGGATGTATCTGAGGTCATATTTGAACTGAGGTCCTCCCAACTCCAGGCCTGGTGCTCCATCCACTGTGCTAATCAACTTTCCCCCAAGAATACATTTGAAGGGTTAAAGCTCTATCTCAAAACATCTTACAGGGTCCCAGTAACAAACAGGAATAGTACATGAAGAGAGTGAAGTTTTGGTTGGATTGTGGCATGTTAGGTCTGTTACTAATTGATTTACTTTTCCTCTCCAGGACTCAATTACCTCATCTGTTAAATGGGAATGCTGAACTAGATGTCCTTTAAATTCCCTTCCTGCTTTAACATTCTATGTTGTTCTTGGTATGGCTTTATTTTTCCCCTTATTAAGTCAAGAACTAATTTGTGTCTGAGTCATCTTTGGACATGCATCTCTTTATAGGTCTACCAATTCCAATCCTTTACAGCCTGCCCCCAACCTTTTCTCAGATTTGCTCACAGTTTCTGTCTCTGGTTAAAAAAAGTATTTTCTTCATTAATAGTCAAGTGCTATATAAACTGGAGCTATTAATATGATTATCATCTCGCACAAATTTTCTTGTAATATTGTGCAGCAGAGTGACCTCTTTCCATTTAGGACAGACACAGATAAACATATAGCAGACTATTCTATAACATGTAGCTTCTTTAACAAAATACATGTACCTAATATTAGAGATTTCAGGGTTTCTGTGAACTTGGACAGGAAAAATTAAATCTTTATTTTTATTGCCCTTGACCTCAGAGGTTCTTAATCTATTTTGATGTCATGGATCCTTTAGCATTTGGGTGAAGTCTATAGGCCCCCTTTCAGCATAATACTTTTAAAAGTATAATATAAAATATATAGAATTACAAAGGAACCCAATTACATTGAAATCCAGTTGTTAAAATACATATTAAAAAAAGTCACATACTGAATATAGGCAATAAACATTATTTCCATTAAATTGAAAGTTTGATAGTATACGCAATATACAAGAGAGAATATGTTGCTTCTGCCATCTCATACCTTTAAGAAGAACAACCTCAGCATTCTAGACCAGAAGGGGGAAATGGATGAAGCTGCAGGTAATTAAAAGGAGTCTTACCTGATGTGCCCACCAGACCATCAAGTAAGAGAAAATGGCTATCCAGGCGATGGATCCAAAGAATGTGATGGGAAAAAACTTCTTTGAGGACTGAAAGAGAAGAAAGATGAAAGAGGTGAATAGCAAGCAATTTGAAACTCTGAGGTTGAGATATAGCTTGAATTAATAAGTAGGCCAAGAAGCCCATGGAAATGTCTGAAGAGGAGGGGGAAAAAAAGAAGTAAGTAGGAAAAGTCACATTCTTAAAGTTTCTTTCAATGAACAAAAATCTAGTTTCTCTCCTTTCCACTCTCTATAACCCCTTTTCCCCCAATTGGGGGTAAAATAGAAAAACAAAATACTTCCAATAAATATTCCTAGTAAAACATGGCATTGGTTATGTCTGAAAGATTTATGTCTGAATCTGTACTCTGAGTTCATTTGCCTCTTGTTAGGAGGAAGGTACCATGTTTCATCATGGTATTTCTGGAATTATGGTTGGTCATTAGGAAATGTCACTTTCAAAAAAGATTGGTCCACATATTAAATAACTGGAAAAGATATGTTTATTGTCAGTGGCAGCCATATCTATGCTTAGGTATATTAGAAAAAATATTGTGCAGATTATTAATTATAATTATGCCACATTTAGGTTGTATTGTATAGCTTATAAAGCACTTTCCTTAAATCAGTCTTGTGTAGGAGGCAGTGCAGGTATTATTATCTCCATTTTGTAGATGAGGAAATAGAGATATAGAGTTTAAAAGACCTGTCCAGGTTCACACAATTAGTAAAGACTAGAGTTGGGACTGGTCTTCTAATTCCAACTACCCTATCTTTCTACTATATCATACTGTATATCAAAACCACATTCTTTTTTATTGAGGTATTAAAATTTATATCACCACAGAAAGTGGACTGATTGTAGAAAGAACATACTCTAGTGAGTTGTCATATCTACTTCTGTGAGAGTAATCCTGTGAATCCTTAAAGCAGAAGCCTTTGCTTTTTTCCTTTCCTTTCCTTTCCTTTCCTTTCCTTTCCTTTCCTTTCCTTTACTTTCCTTTCCTGACGTGGGCTCAAATAAGACCTCAGATACTTTCTAGTTATGTGACCCTGGGCAAGTCCCTTAAACCTGTTTGCCTATCCCTTGCCCTTCTGTCTTAGAGTTGTTACTAAGACAGAAAGCATTTAAAAAATGTATCCCCAACCTGAAAAGCTTTTTATGAGACTCTATTAAGCCAAATCATGCCATGAGTGATTGTAGATTAATGTAGGACAGGTAATATTTATTAATCTTGGAGGTCTTTTCAGTTTACATGGAATTCCTCCAGTTCATTATTCCTTTCAGCACAATAGTATTCCATCACCATCAGATACCACAATTTGTTCAGCCATTCCCTAATCAATGGATACCCGCTCATTTTCCAATTTTTGCCACCACAAATAGTGCAGCTATAAATATTTTTGTACAAGTATTTTTTCCTTATTATATCTTTGGGGTACAAACCCAGCAGTGGTATAGCTGGGTCAAAGGATAGGCATTCTTTTAAAGCCCTTTGCATGTATTTCCAAATTACCCTCTGGAATGGTTGCACCAATTCACAGCTCCACCAGCAGTGCATTAGTGTCCCAATTTTGCCACATCCCCTCCAACATTTATTACTTTCCTTTACTTCCATATTGGCCAGTTTGCTAGGTATGAGGTGGTACCTCAGAGTTGTTTTGATTTGCTTTTCTCTAATCAGAAGAGATTTAGAACACTTTTTCATGTGCTTATTGATAGTTTTGATTTCTGCCTATTCCTATCCCTTGACCATTTGTTGATTGGGGAATGGCTTGATTTTTTGTAAATTTGACTTAGTTCCTTATATATTTTGGAAATTTAACCTTTGTCAGAGAGTTTTGTTATAAAAATATTTTCCAAGTTTGTTATTTTCCTTCTAATTTTGGTTGCATTTTTTTGGGTACAAACCCTTTTTAACTTGATATAATCATTGTCATTCATTTTATATTTTGTAATGTTCTCTATCTCTTGCTTGGTCTTAAATTCCTTCCTTTCCCACAGATCTGGCAGGTGTACTATTCTATGTTCACCTAATTTATTTATGATTTCACTTTTTATATTTAAGTAATTTACCCATTTTGAATTTATCTTGGTATAGGGTGTAAGATGTTGATCTAAACCTAATTTTCCCTATACTGTTTTCCAATTTTCCCAGCAGTTTTTTTCAGTGAGTTCTTGTCTCAAAAGCTGGTATCTTTGGGTTTGTCAAATACTAGCTTGCTGAGGTCATTTACCCCTAGTTATTTCATTGATCCACTCTTGTGTCTCTTAGGTAGTACCATATTGTTTGTTTGTTTTTAAACCCTTACCTTCTGTCTTGGAGCCAATATTGGCTCCAAGGCAGAAGAGTGGTAAGGGCTAGGCAATGGGGATCAAGTGACTTGCCCAGGGTCACAGAGCTAGGAAGTGTCTGAGGCCAGATTTGAACCTAGGACCTCCCATCTCTAGGCCTGGATCTCAATCCATTGAGCCATCCAGCTACTCCCCAGTACCATATTGTTTTGATGACCACTGCTTTATAGTACAATTTAAAATGTGGTATTGCTAGAAAAGCATTTTTAAAATGTATTATAGACAGGGGATAGTTTCCTTTAAAAAGGCAAAGAAGCTGTCTTTGTAATTTTGTCCATCTATGGAATAGAGATATGGGGAACAGATATCCCTAAAGTTTTGAGGTATTACAACTGCCCTATAGGCTTTCTTTCTGAACCATCATTGCTTCCCTGGCAAATGAGTAGGCATAAAGGGAGAAGTACCTTATTCTGGTAATAGTGTCTTTTTAATTCCTTATTATAAGAAATGTTATTGTTATCACATTGGGTGGTCATCTTCATGAGTTCAGATCTGGCTTAGATACTTACTAGCTTTGTGACTTTAGGCGAGTCCTTTAACCCTTTTTGCCTCAGTTTCCTCATATGTAAAATGAGTTGGAGAAGGAAATGGCAAACCATTCCGGTATCTTTGCTATGAAAACCCCAAATGGGGCCATAAAGAGTCAGATAGGACTGAAAATGTCTCAACAATGACATGACCAAGAAAGTTAAAGTTGTATGTTATGGTGGCCTTTGTTGGAAAGAAATTGGGGCCAATTTATGATATTTTGAAGGATGTGAAATTTTGACAGAGTAGTTTTCACATATTATCACTAAGGGGAGTATAAAATAGTGTAATTTCAGGAAGAACCTTATTTTTTTATTTTGCCCAGAGAAATAAACCTTTGGATGAAAATCCTCTCAACAGTTGGAAGAGTTGACCTTGGGCAGTCATGTAGAAAATTTAGGATTTTTTTTCCTTAAAGAGACTTACTAAAAAGAAAAGAAGCTGACATATTCTTCTTTACTGATTTTGAGTTTTCTTTGAGCATCAGCTACAGGGATCTATTAAGTTTCACAACAACCATTTCTTTAGTTGTAGCTGCTTTTATCATCATTTGTTGGTAAAGCAGGCCCAGAGAGAGAAATTGATTTACCCAATTCACAAAATTGGGTCTACTGACTTTCTGCTAACCCAAGCTGCCTCTCACTTTAGAACATTGATCCATGTGGAATTTGTTGTAGTAGATCATGTGAGCTATTGATGCAATTTTCCTCCTGAGCTCATGGAAATTTCCTTTGCTTTTCTTGTCCCTTTGTTTTTCCATATACATTTGGATATCATTTTATCTAATTTTGTGAAGTGGTTCTTGGTATTTTGATTGATTTTCAAAAAAGAAATGGTATTATATTTTCCCCCAATTATGTGCAAAAACAATTTTTAACATCAAAAAATTTTTTTGAGTCAAAATCTTCCCTCTCCCAGATATATGACAGGCAATTTGATATAGGTTATGCATGTGCAATCATGCAAACATATTTCCATATTAGTCATATTGTAAAAGAAAACAGGCCAAATACCCTTCCCACAAAAATAAATAAAAAAATAGTATGATTTGATTTTTTTATTGATCTTTAAAACTAGACTACAAAGCTATCTCATAAGGTCAAAGATTTAGATCTTGGAGGGACATTGTTGTTCAGGTGTGTCCCACTCTCTATGGTCCTGTGGACCATAGCACACCAACAAAGGTCCATGAAGTTTTCTTGGCAAAGAAGTGATTTGCCTTTTTTTTCCCCTCAGTATTAAGGTAAAACAGGTTAAGTGACACAGCTACTATTTTTACTATGTAGGATCAACCCAGCCATTAGAATGGTTGTTATTGTTCAGTTGTTTTCATTTGTGTCAGATTCTTCATGACCCCATTTGAAGTTTTCTTGGCCAGGATACTGGATTGATTCGCCATTTCCTTTTCCAGTTGATTTTACAGCTGAGGAAACTGAGGCAAACAGGATTAAATGATTTGCCCAGGGTTCCACAGCTAGTGACTGAGGCTAGATTTGAAATCAGATTTTCCTCACCATAGCCCAGGGACTCTATCCTCTGTGCTGTCTAGCTGCCAGCCATTAGCATTGGATATCTCTATAATGATCTAATACTTTGTTTATTACTTCTAAAATTAAACAAAAAAGAATTACCTCTATGTAGATCTTAAATATTTGGTAGATTAATACCCAGACTATTTGATATATAATTGTGATTCTTATAAATGATATTTTTGTTACTATCAATTATTCTGATTCTTATAATTCTTATAATTAATATATAAATGTAATTTTTTCGGACTTACAATCCATTTATTGAAATCTTTTGTCTTTGGTCATAGTCATTTCAACTCAACCTCTACCAGAATCAATCTTCTCTGGGGGCAGGGAAGAGGGTGGGAGACAACAAGAATCATGTAACCATAGGAAAAAAAATTTAAAAAAGCAAGCCACAAAAAAAAATCAATCCTCCCTTATGATAAAGAAAAATGATTTTAAAAAAGATCTACTTCAGTGACTACATTTGATAATATATACAAATTCAGTTCTTGTAGCCCTCTTTCTTTTTTGTGTGTGAGGGTGTAAGATATGAATTTTCTTTCTTTTTTTTTTTTTAGCTACTTAACACTTAGGGCAGCCAAATGGTACAATAGCTAGGATGCTGGTCTTGGAGTTAGGAAGACTAATCTTGAGTTCAAACTCAGCCTTGGATACCCACTAGCTGTGGCACCCTGGGCAAGTCACCAAACCCTGTTTGCTTCAGTTCCCTCAGCTGTAAAATCAAATGGAAAAGGAAATGGCAAACCACTCCAGTACCTTTTGCCAAGGAAACCTGGAATGGGGTCACAAAGAGTCTGATACAAATGAAAATGATGCAATAACAGGATTTGATTTATTGTTACTGATCTTTTCATTTACATTGTTTGAATTACTTAATTTATTTATTTATTAAAACCCTTACTTTATCTTGGAGTCAGTACCGTCTATTGCAAATCTGTTGAAAACTCCTGTTTATATTCTTTATCTTTTGGAACACAGGTGTCAAACACACCACCTGCAGTCATATGCAGGTAGAAATATGCCCCCATTGTGGTAAAGATTAAAATGTAATTGAGAAATATTTAACAAAATAAATAAGATACAATAAAATAGAGACTCATGGTTTTGTGACTCCTATTTCTATTTGAGTCTGACCCTACTGTATTGGAGAATGACTCTTGGCATTTAATATTTGTGTCAATTCTTGGTATCTGATATCAGACTTTTATCTATGATATATTGAACACTTTCCCCCATATTATATTTTCTCCTTATGTCTACCTTTGTTGAATTAAGTATTAAATTATTAGTTAATCATTATTTATATGCAAATACAATTAATCATATGTAAGTAATTATAATTTTAATTTAATTAATAAATTAAATTGATTAAAAATTAATTCACAAAAAATCTTTTTAATTTTATGTGGGCAAAATTATATCTTTGTTTAGTTAGGAATTCTTCCTCTAGCAATAATTGTAAAAGGGACTTAATATCATCTAATTAAAAATGTGATTCTTTTGATTAAATAGTTTATTTTTTATAAGGTAATGGTTTAAACACATGTTTAAGATGTTGGTCTAAACACATTTTTCTTCCGAACTGGCTTTTCAATTTTCTCAGCAGTTTTAGTTCTAGTAATTCACTTTACTTTTTTTAATTGAACATTACTATTATTTACAGTTGTTCCTGTTTTTTGCTTATTGGGTATGTTCAATAAAACTATCTTTTTGTTTATTGAACTAGTTTTGATGGATATTTACAAAATACTTTGAAGTCTGGAAATGCTAAAGACTATTCACTTGTAGTTTTTCTCATGATTTTCCTTGAGATTCTGTCAAGAATTTTTGTTCTTCAAAATGAATTCGTTATTTTGTCTAGATCTAGAAAAGATTCTTTTTGTAATTTAATATATTTAGCACTATATGTATAAGTTGATTTAGATAGTATTGCCCTTGAATTATAATAGAATAGTCCAGGCATGAACAATGAATATCTTTTCCAATTATGTGTGGCCTTTTATTTGTCATAAGTGTATTGTTGTTATGTTTATTTAAATCTTGTGTGTCTTAATGACTTAACTTAGAGATATTTCAGGCATTATACAGTTACTTTGAGTGCATTTTCTCTTATTATAGTTGCTTCCTGGATTCTGTTAGAACTGCATAGAAATGCTGATGATTTTTGTAGATTTATTTTGTATCTTGAATCTTGCTCTATCAATTAATCATTTCAATTAGTTTCTTACTCGATTCTCTAGAAATTTTTAATCAAATCATCAAATAGAAATAGTTTTATTTCCTCTTTGGCAATGTTTATACCTTTAATTTTGTTCTTTTATTTTATTACCCTAGCTAACATTTCTAAAAATTAAAATAAAAGTGGGCAAAGAAGGCATATTTACTTGACATTGCTTTACTTTGAAAAGCTCCTAAAGTTTTCCTATTGCAAACAATGTTAGCACTTGCTTTTATATAAAATATTATATATATATTTCTTAAATCCTTATCTTCTCTCTTAAAATCAATACTGTGTATTGCTTCCAAGGCAGAAGAGCACTAAGGGCTAGGCAATAGGGATTAAGTGACTTGTCCAGGGTCACATAGTGAGGAAGTGCCTGAGGCTAGATTTGAACTCAGAACCTTCCATCTTTAGGCCTGGCTCACAATCCATTGAGCCACCTAGCTGCTCTCTTAGGTATGCTTTTGATCATATTAAAGAAGATTCTTCAATATGTCTGCTGATTAGGATTCTGAATATGTGTTAAATTTTCTGACAGTTTTTTTCCTGTATATATTGAAATAATCATGTGACTTTTGTTATTGTTGTTTACATGATTACTGATAATCATTGTTTTCCTAAAGTTACATCTTTGGCATGGCACAGTGAATTATTATCAGGACATGTTCCTTTATTCCTGGATAAATACCTCTAATCCTCTCACGAGTCTTTAATTTAAAAATATTGTATCAATATTCACTATGTGCCAGGTACTATGTTAAAAGGTAGGGATTCAAAGACAAAAGTGAGTCAGTCTCCATTCTCAGGGAATCTGTCTTTTACTGAGGTAAACGATATGCATATACTGATATAACAAATAGATACAATTCAATTTTTGAAGGGGAAGATGCTAATAGTCAGAGGTGGGCTGGGGTGAGAAAGGCTTCATGAAAAAAGTGCCACTTGAGCTAATTTTTGAAGTCAACTAAGAATTTTTTTTTATTTTTTAAAAATATATTTATTTAAAAAATTAAAATTTTGATTTTTGAAATTAAGGATTCCAAGAGAAGTAGGTGAGAAAGGAATGCATTCTAGGAATAGAGAACAATTAATGAAAAAGTCTTAGAAAAGGACAATAGAATTTTCATATGATAATGGCTGGACTGTAGAATGTACAGGAGAGGAATACTTTATTCCTTTTTTAATTTAACAGGGGACCTGGAGGTTCTTTTACCATAGATATGTATATGGATTAACCAGTTCACAGTGACAATAAGGAGAAACCATAGAGACAGGAAGGAGGAACCATAGAGACAGGAAGTGAGAAGGATATAAAAGTGGAAAAGGATATAAAAGTGGGGAGCATCAATTGGTCAGTCTGTCAGTTGCTGACAGTTAGGTGTTGGCAGTTGTGGGGAAGTTGGCTGCTGGGAATGTGCTGGGTTGGTGGTTGGTGTTTAGTTGTTGTAATATAAAGGTAGGCCTGAGCTTACTGAGAGGGCTTTCTGGCTTTTTGACTTTTTGAGTAAAACTTTTGGTTTTGGCTGTTAGGTGTTTTTTTTCTTTCTTGAACTTTTTGGAAGGTGGCTGGTCTTTGTTGACAGACCTAATTGGGGTTGGATAAAACACTGATTGGGTTGGAATTATAGGTAGATATAGGTAGTTTAGGTAGTAATTATAGGTAGTTATAGGATAATTAGTATAGACATTAGGAAATTTTCTTTCTCTACTTCTTTCCTATATTTCTCTCCTTACTATATTCATTTTACTATATTCTTTTATTATCTCTGTTTTAATTAAACTAAATTGTTAAATTATTAAAAGCTGCTCTCTTATTTTGTCAAAACTCCTAATTTAACCCTTACAGTAAGTTTGTAAAGGTAAACTGGGGCCAGAAGAGTTTTGAATGCCCCTCAGAGACAATCTGTATTGTTGTTTTGCTTTATTTTGTCCATTAGGACATCATGCTAATTTATGTCAATTGCTTTCCTTAATCCTGTGTTTACAAGAAGCAGCTAGGTAGCCCATCACATGAAGTGTCAGACCTGGAGTCTGGAAGACTCATCTTCGAGTTCAAATCTGGTCTCACAAACTTATTAGCTGTGTGACCCTGGAAAAACCACTTTACCCTTGTTTACCTCAGTTTCCTCATCTATAAAATATACTGGAAAAAGAAATGGCAAGCCACTCCAGTATCTTTGCCAAGAAAACTCCAAGAGTTTAACACAACTGAAAATGACTTTAGAACAACAAATGTTTACAACATACTACTGATCAGGCAATATAGCATCCTTGTCAAAAAAAAAGGGGGGGGGGAAATGACATTAATTTAGAATCACTTGTTGTTGATGAATTGCTTTCCTTTCAAAATGTTTGAGGGTAACTATATGATGCTGGTTCTGGAGCCAGGAAAACCTGAGTTCAAATCCAATCTCAGACATTTACTAGGTCTATGACTCTGGGCAAGTCATTTAACCTCTATCTGCCTCATTTTCCTCCTCTATAAGATGAGGATAATGATAGTATCTCCCTCTGAGGGTTGTTATGAAGTTATTAAAGGGCTTTGCAAATCTTAAAGTGCTATATTATTAATATTAGCTACTAATATGATGATGATGATAAAATCCCTCCCTTAAATATTACATTCTACAAATCTGCCAGGACTTGAGGTCAAACTCATTGGCCCATAGTTTGTCAAGTTTAATATCTTTCCATATTTGAAAAGCAGGATGCTTGCTCATCTCCAGCACTGTGGAATCTCATTCTAAATGATTACTGAATGATTAATGACAGAGACTCAAATCTCATTTCTTCCTTGGAGCCCTTCCTGACCTTCCCTAGAGGGGAGTGATTTCTCCCCACTCAAATTTCTCTCAGCACTTTGCTTGGCTTTCTCCTTTGCATTTATGCACCCTTGTCTATTGTGATGATTTGTCTGCATACTCTTCTTTATCAGTTTGTAAACTCCTTGAGAACAGTTAACCGTGATGAATTCCTCTTGTACCTTTTGAAAGAACATCAGGAGGGTGTAGATTTTGTCTGAAAAAGTTGTTGGACACTATCTGATTGCCAGAATTTGACCAGAGGCTGCCACAGAGGGAAATGGTGGGTGAGGGATGAAGAATTTGTATATTCTCTGGGTTCAGAGGATGTATCTTTATTATTTATTTTTATACATTATTATCATTATATGTATTACATAATACATGTGATATGTATTTATTTATTAGATTGACTCCATCACACTGAAAATGTTACTGGACTAGGCATCCAGAAACCTGAAATCTACTTTTTGTTTTGCCACTAACTTATTTTGTAATTTTTGGTAAATCACTTAAATTCTGTGGGCCCCAGCTTCTTAATCTGTAAAATAAGAGGTTTGGCTTAGATGATTACCAAACCAACTATGAAGAACCTACTGTGTACTTGATACAGTGATCTTTAAGATTACCCCCAGCTATAAAATTCCATGTTTCAGCATTTTGTTAAATGAATATCTTTCTGTCAACTTGATATAAGGAGGAAGTTAGACACTGAGGAGGTTCTTATTTCAGTGTTGTTACTTGATTTATCATTTATAGTTTTAATGAATGATAAATTCTTCCCTCTGCATAACATTTTAATTATCTTTTAGTTTAAAAACAAAAACATTAATTAAAAAAACTGTAAAAGTGAAGGCCGTACTAATTATCTGAGAATGCATGTTCTAACAAATACTATCATATAATTTGCATATAGATGAAGCAGAAAAAAATCCCAGTGGGAGTACTATTTATTCTAAAACTGGATCCCTGCATCAACAATCAGAGTTTCTTTGTAATTGTTGTCAAAGCTTTGGATGCTCATCTCTGTGGGTAATTTAAAAGCTATTGGAAATGTGTTGCATCAAAAAAGGTACCTTACAACCTATCAATTAGCAATTCTCTCTCCCTCCCTCCTTTATATATGTCTTCTGAGAGCATTTGGTGATTTATTAGGGCAAACCTAATAAGAATATTGCTTTCTAATTATAATCCAAAAGAGAATTATTATCTTCTGTAGTACCCATAATCTGTATCATTCCTTTGTTATTTAGCTCACACTGCTTTGAATTGTTCCTTATTTTTTTCCATTTAATAATTTTTATTTTTTAGAAAGGTTATCATGGTTACATGATTAATGCTCTTACTTTCCCCTTCACCCCCCGACTCCCTCCCCGCCATAGTCGATGTGTATTTCCACTGGTTTTAACATGTGTCATTGATCAAGACCTATTTCCATATTATTGATAGTTGCATTGGTGTGGTAGTTTCGAGTCTACATCCCCAATCATGTCCACCCCAACCCATGCTTTCAAGCAGTTGTTTTTCTTCTGTGTTTCCTCTCCTGCAATTCTTCCTCTGAATGTGGGTAGCGTTCTTTACCATAAGTTCCTCAGAATTGTCCTGGGTCATTGCATTGCTGCTAGTACAGAAGAATTGTTCCTTATTTTTAAAAATTGTCTATGCTTTTATTTTCCCCCAGTAGATAATATGGTTCAGTTCAGTTGCTTTTTCAATTGTGTCTGACTCTTTGTGATCCCATTTTGGGTTTTTTTTGGGAAAGATACTGGAATGGATTGCCATTTCCTTTTCCAATGCAACTATATTGAGACTCTGGACTTTTACCTTACCTAACTTGCAGCTTGGGGATCCAGCAGGAAAAACCCTGGAACAAAAATTAACTGTCCTATTCTCTTTTTTTTCCCATTCTGTTTTCTTATTGCCTGCAACAGGCAGCATAGTCCAGTAATTAAATATTTCTTTGCTATTTAAAATTTTGCTTACTAGTTATCTATGTTTTAAAAAATGATTTACCAAATAAAGGTAAGGTCATTTCAGTTGTACCCTGAAATTGTATTTTTTTTCTACAGAGAAGGGGTTCTTAACCTGGCATCTAAGGATTCCTGAAGAGTTTCATAGATTTCAGTCTGTGAACTTGGATGGGAAAATATGTCTTAATAATTGATTTTATTTTAAATCTTATTCTTCTTTTAGGTTTTTAAAAATAGTATGCTGGGAGGGGATTGAAAGGTTTCACCAGATTGCCAAAGGGGTGCATGTTACAAAAAAGGTCAAGAACCTCTGCAAAAGAGAGTATGATAAGAAGGTGGAGAACCTATCAAAAAATGTACACAAAATTCATTTGGTTGGGAAATAAGCCCCTTCTTTTAACCTCCTATATGGGACACCAACAATTTTTCTGGGGGCTCAGAGAATTTTACTACTTTATAATTTTTTAATAATATTTTTACCTTTTTAAAAAATGTTTTTCTTCCAAATTGATCAAAGAAAAGGGGAAAGGACCTATCTTTAGAAAAATATTTACAGCAGCAAATTTTTGTGGTGGCAAAGAATAGAAATCAAGGAGATGCATATTAATTGGGGAATGGCTGAACAAGTTGTGGTATATGATTGTGATGGAATACTATTGTGCTATAAGAAATTATGAGCAGGATGGTTTCAGGAAAACCTCAATAAATCTTATATGAACTGATGCAATGTGAAGTGAGCAGAACTAGGAGAACATTGTATACAGTAATAGCAATGATCAACAAGCTAATCAACTGTGAAAGACTTGGCTACTCTGATCAAGACAATGATCTAAGGCAGTGATGGGCAAACTTTTTAAAGAGGGGGCCAAAGGAAAGGAAATGCTCATCTGTCAGTCTGTTTCTAAGGCAACTCTTTCGAAGTTTCATTTTATTGTATCCTACTCATTGTATTCTTCAGATTAAATAATGTCCCAGGCTGGATAGAACATTTTAGGGGGCTGTTTCTGGCCCGCAGGCCACAGTTTGCCCATTACTGATCTAAGGAAATTCTAAAAGACACATGACAAAAAAAGCTATCCACCTCCAGTGAGAGAATTAATAAATGCAGATGGAAATATGCTTTTTTTACTTTCTTAATTTTTCTTATTTCCCCCTCTTTTTGGTCTATGTTTTCTTTTGTAACATAATAATACAGAAATATGTTTATATGACTTCACATGTATAATTGACATCTAATTGCTTGTCTTCTCAAGGAGGGGGAAGGAGTTGAGGGAGGAAGAGAATTTGGATCTCAAAAAATTAAAAAATGAATGTTAATTTTTTACATGTAATTGGGAAATATTTAATAAAATAATTAGCAATAAAAAGTTTTTCAGAAAAAGTCATATATGAAACTTGAACTTAAATCAAAACCCTTTTAAGGGGCTATCATTGTTTCCAGTTAGGATCTGTCACTTTTTATCAGACCTTTGTATTTTTCTCCAGCTCCTGAAGTGAGGGAGGGGAAGAGACTTTCTCAAGAGAAAGTCTCACACTGAACCAACCCAGTGTGTCTGGCATAATACTTAATAAATGCTCATCTACTGTCCTAATCATCTTTAGACTTATCTGTCATTTATCAGAAACAGAAGTGTAGATCTGTTCTATAGAGTTATTACACATATACACATAGTAGGTGCTTAATAAATGTTTGTGACTCTTGAAAACCTCTTATGGTAGTTGTGCTATTTATAGTATGCTTATATTACGAAAATGCTCACACTAGAAAGGTCTTTAGAGATTATTTAGTTCTACACCTTCAATTGGCAGAGGAGAAACAGGTTTAGAAGGAAAGCAGTGACATTCTGAAGGTCCAATAGCCAATGAGGTGTAGGATAAGCATTGGAATTCAGGTCTTAACTCATTGCGAAAATCTTTTTACTGCCATCTTGCTATCACATATTGCCTTGTATTCTAATTATTTATGTACTTAAAAAAAAAGCCTTACTAAGTATTGGTTCCAAGGCATAAGAGTGGTAAGGGCAAGGCAATTAGGGTTAAGTGACCTGCTCAGGGTCTCACAGTTAGGAAGTGTCTGAGGCCAGATTTGAACCCAGGGCATCCTGACATATTGAGGTTTGGAAGACATTTAAATTGGGTATGCTTTTGTGCATACATGCATACTTGTATGTGTACATACAATGTCCATGGCTTTCTAAGTGAATGGGGCAGAAAAGTCCTTACCTTGTATACTACCAATTAAAGTTGCAATTGTGTTGGATTTCTATGTGAGCAGTAATTAATGTGCATTTGGCAACTACAGAAGAGAATCTCATGTGACAGCTGATTGTTTCCTGGTTGTTTGGTCATTTGTTTGGTCATTCATGAGGGCTGCTAGTTAACTATCTATTTTCATATAATTTGTTCTAATGGCCATGAAGGTGGCGGAAACAGATGCTATGGAGTGCTTAGAGCTTGGCTAAACATCAAAGAAATCAGGGTCATCCATTGCAACCCAAGCCACCACCAGTGGTCGTGCCTTGCCATGGGACTTTGATGACTGGAAGAAAGAGTGAAGCTGAGGACTTTGTGCAACTCTGCCCCACTTAAATCCAATTTATGCACGAGTCAAAAGACATCACCAGTGATGCCATTTTGGTCCTTCTTAAATACAAAGGATAACAAGCCAGCCAACCAATAAACCAACTAATCAATCCATTCTTATATTTTAATCTTCCTTCCTCCATATTCTATCCCTTTAAAAGTTATGGTCATTGGCTTTTTTCCCCCCACATGCTTAGATTATTCCTGCTCATTTTTAAAGCAACTGATGATTTAGGAGACATTAACTTTCACCAAGAGGTTTCCCTTTTCAGTTCATATTACCAGAAGGTGAGAAAAAGTAAAATCCTATTAATAGGAAATGCCAGGTGTTTCATTGCCTTGAGATAGTAATATGAAAATAGAATTTGACTGCTTTGATGGCATTCATAGACACAACTATCACACCCAGAGTTTTGAATCATTAAATAATTTTTCTTCTGTGTTTGTGACAGTCCTCTCAGACTAGAAGCTTCTAGGCCTTTGGGTTGGTTATTTCCAATCATTCTGTGTATAGATTTTTTGAACATAGTTATTCATATGTTATCTCTTCTATTAAGATGGGAGTTCTTGGAGGGCAGGGACTGTCTTTAAAAAATTTATCCCTAACATTTAGAATAGTGCCTGGAGCATTTAGGTGTTTAATAAATGTTTGTTAACTTTTCATGCCCCACTCTATGCTCTATCTGTTGTGTATTCTTCCTTTCTTTTAACTCTCCAAACTTGATTTTTTCTTCTATATTCCATGTTTTTATTCTCCATTTTTATAAGTTTGAGTCTCTCACATTAGCCTCTCCATGCCTATGACATCAGAAATGGAAAATTTGAATGAGAAATGCTACCTCCCCCTTATAAAATATATTACCTTTGTCTCTGAGTGGCTCTGGTGTAAAGATGATTGAGACTAAGGCATCGCATACTGAATAGTACGAATGACAGAAAATTCAATGAAGGTGGGGATGTCAAGTCTGAAGGTGACCTCTGTGAAGGGTCATCATTGATCCCTCACCCTTTTTTTCCCCTTCTATGTTCCAAAGGCCAGACCACCTGGGGTCCTTGAAACTACCTTGTTTGTATTTTCCTGCCATGCCTCTATTTGGTACAAAGAGGTGGTAAGAAATCTACTGAGGATGTGTTCTGAACAACTACAAGAGAAGATCTCTCAGAAATGAACATTTAAAAAATCTCCATGGCTTAGTGGAAAAATCACTATACTTCCTGCAACCAAGGAGATTTAGGCCAGATGATCACTTGAACTTTGGAATTCTGACCTGTAGTGGGCTAAACTGATTAGAAAAAGAAAGGAAGGGAGAAAGAAAGGAAGGGAGAAAAGGAAAGAAAAGGAAAAAAAGAGAACACTGCTTTAAATTCTGGTTCTGACTTACAATTAATTAGTAGCTTGATTCTTTTTTTTTTTAACCTTTACCTACTGTCTTAGAATCAATACTATGTATTGGTTCCAAGGCAGAAGAGTACTAAGGGCTAGGCAATGGGGGTTAAGTGACTTGCCCAGGATCACACAGGTAGGAAGTTTCTGAGGTCAGATTTGAACCCAGGATCTCCTGTCTCCAGGCCTGATTCTCAATCCAATGAGCCACCCAGCTGCACCACCCCCTTCACCTTATATCTTTTTATGATGAAATAGAATTGTTAAGGGATTCCTTGAAGAAGGATAAGCAAGGTCACTGAGGACTGAGGCTGTGTTCATGATTATAACTTTAACATTTTATTTAAACCAAACTTAAAGGAAGATTTCAAAATGTATAGTTTTAAACATATATGTATATATACACATACATACGTATATATTTTATATCTCTACATATCATGTAGTACCTTATACAGCTCAGGTTTTCTCCATTCTCCTTGACTATCTCCTCATATCAGATGAGGGACCTGACTAATAGAAAAATTCAATGAGCCAGTATGAGACAATTACTGACATTTTCTTTTATATCTGGCATTGTAATAAGCCCATTTCATTTGCAAATTTTATGGGAACACAGATTTTTCTTTCCCGAATTGACATCTCTCTTTAGCCCTACATTTCACAGCATCTCAAAATGTTAGAGATGGACAGGGCCATCTAGTCTAATTTTCTTATTTTGCAGATGAATCTGACACTGAAAGAGGAAAAGTGATTTGTTCAAGGTTACGTGGTAAATAAATGGCAGAGCTAGTACTTGAACCTATATCATACGATATCAAACTCAGTGCTCTTGTCTTGATGGCATCTTAAATTCAATGTATTCCAAAATAAATGAGTCATCTTCCCCAAACATAAGTTCCTCTTCCTAATTCGTTATTGCCAGTATCATTTATTCAGGGCTAGCTAGCTAGGTCATGCAGTGGATAGAATGCTAAGCCTGGAGTCAAGGAGACTTTTCTTCCTGAGTTCAAATCTGGCCTCAGATACTTACTATCTGTGCGACTTAGGGCAAGTCATTTAACTTGTCTGCCTTAGTTTTCTCATCTGTCAAATGAGCTTTGACAGGAAAACCCCAAATAGGGTCATGAAGAGTTGGACATGATTGAAAACAGCTGAATGACAAAAATAATTTATTCAGTCATCAGATTCACTGACGTCTTTCTCTCCTTCACTTCCAGAATCTGACAAGGAACCAGACTATACATTCTTCTTTGAAACTCAATCCATTATTTCCTTTCTATTTCCATTTGTATATAATTATAATAACAACAACAATAGTTAGCATTCTATAGAACTTTAAGGTTTACAAAGTACGTTATCTATTTTATATTGTTTGATACTCACAACAACCCTACCTTGTAATAACTAAATTTATTCCCAGTTTATAAATGAGGAAACTGAGGCTGAGAGAGATTACATGACTTTGCCCTGGGTCACATAGCTAGTTAATATCTGAGGCAGGATTTGAACTGTTTTCTCTACTTCAAGTCCAACATTCTGTCTACTGTGTTACTCAGTTACCACATATATAAACATATATGAAAATATACATGTATGTACACACATTTGTGTGTATGTATTTGTGTTTCTGTATATATACATACATTATATATATATATATATAGTGTGTGTGTACCAAAAGTCTTAGTGTAATTTTAAGTTATATCTTGAATAGAAATGCATATATTTTACCATATAATCTATATATTATATGATATTGTATATTATATAATTACACATAGTTATATATTATATAATCTATATAATTTTAAAGGTAGGATGATATATGTACATATGCAGGATATATCCTTCTTTTGGATTAATTATGTTTTATTAGGTTAATGTAATTTAGTTCCCAGAATTTATTATTTCTCTTAATGCCAAGGTTTTCAGGGTAGAATATAAATAGTTATATAGGATATCAGTTTAATATATTCTTGTAGGTATTTTCTGAATGTAGTGCAGTTTCTCTTTGCATTTTGTAGCATTTTTACCCAACAAATTAGGGGAGGGATCCAGCCAACAGCAGAATTTAGTGATATTGACATAGGGTGATTCTCCCATATAATTTAAGCAGTGTTTTACGCTTTTCTCTGCTTCACTGTAAATAAATTATGTAGAATTCAAAAGTTGGCCCCTGTTTTCTTGCTTGGAAATGAAAAAAATAGCTATTGAGTTAATGATGCTCAGCAAAAAGGCAAATTTAAATATATTTTTGTGCATGGGCAGCTAGGAGGCATAGTAGATAGAGCACTGGACTTGGAATCAGGGAGACTTAAAGAAGTTTAAATCTGGCCTTAGACCCTTGTGAGCCTTAGGCCCTTGACAAGCCATTTAACCCTGTTTGCCTCAGTTTTCTCATCTATGCAACGAGCTAGATAAGGAAATGACAATCCCCTTGAGTTTCCTTTGCCAAGAAAACCCCAAATAGGATCATGAAGAGTTGGACACTACTGAAAAATGACTGAACAATATACAAACATATATGTGGACAGGAAACTAGTCAGGTGTTTTGGCATAAGGTTAGCATCTAACTATCTTGACTTGCTTTGCAAATACATTCCATATTTAAGAAGTTTCTACTTACAGGTTTTCGGACATCAGGAAGGGTTATCCATAATGGAAACACAATGGGAAGAACGATCAGGAAGGTGATCTGTTTGCGGATACTGGTAGGCCAGGACAAGCTGAGTGGCTGGTCATCTTCATCTTCACCTGTATCTGAAGTCTGTGTTCAGAAAAGATGAAGAGTATTGGGTATGCAAAACAAGGAAAATAAAGCATGATTGGGAAAGCTCAGATCATAATTAAGAACCTTATGGAAATCCTTCATTATTGTATTCACCTATTTATTTTATAAGTATGAACCTTTTTTATATTCAATTAAAGCTACAGGGAGACGGAAATAATTTTGTCAACTCAGAAATTCAGTAATGTTCCAGCCTCTCTTAACAGAGTAGTCCAGAGTCCTTTACTTTCTTAATATCAAGAGCCTTTGTAGTCCTTGTGACAGCCTAGTCCAAAGCTCCATTCCTTGGTCACCACTTCTAGGTATATGTTGTATCCCCACAATAAAATATAAGTATCTAAGGGGCAAAGACAGTTTCCTTTTTGTATTTGTATTCCCCAGTGTCTCTGTCTGATAGTAGGTATTTAATGAAGGCATAGACAACTAGGTGATACGGTGGATAAAGAACTGAGTTTAGAATCAAGAAGACTCATCTTCTTGAATTCGAATCTAGACTCAAACATGTACTAGCTGTGTGACCTGGGGAAGTCACTTAACTCTATTTGCCTCAGTTTCCTCACCTGTAAAATGAACTGGAGAAGGAAATGGCAAACCATTCCAGTATCTTCTGCCAAGAAAACCCCAAAGGAGTTCTCAAAGAGTCAGATACAACTGAAACAACTGAATAATGAACAAAACAACAAAGGCTTGCTGATTGACTAGTTCAATCAAAGGCTGGTGTGACAATTTATAGAAGCTTTCTGAAAAACTTGTTTTTTGAAAGTCCCTTCCAATGCTTCAAATTCAACATGCCTCAAACCTGTGACTATTATATGTGAAATTATAGAATGTAAGAGTTGGAAGGGACTTTTAGGGATCATTGATTCTAGTTCCCTCTGGCAAAATAGCTTAAAAGATGACCTGTTCTTGCTTGACATACCAAAGAAATGCTTTAATAGTTCAAAAGATCTGGGGTTTCATGGATGTGGGTAGATAAAATTTGGCATTATATGAAATTTTGTATAATAAAAAGTTATTTCTTCTACCGATGCATTTCCCAAGTATTTTATAGAAAATTTTAAGAGGCACTATGGCTCTAGGAAGTCAGCCCTCTGTTATCTAGTCTTTTTTCATTCAGCAAGGTTGGCCTTTGTCCAACAATCTGTCAAAAGGTCCCACACTTAAAATTCTGCCAAATTAGGAGGATCTGATAGATCATATAGGAGGGACACTTGTTTCTCAAGGGTTATGCCAGCAAAAAAACCAAGGAAGGAGCAAAAATCTAACCTTTATCTATTTATGGGATGAATTGTCCTGCTCTGATGAGACAACAATGATGTGATATCTGATTTTTAGAAATTAAATTTAAATTGATCAATCAATAAGGAAAGTTAATAAACATTTAAATAGTCTACTAAGGTTCATATTTATTGGAACAAAGGTATAGCTATTGCCATTTTATAAATATCAAGAATTTTGCTTTAACAGAGAAATATGGACTGTACTTTGAGAACTGATGGGCTAGTAAGATCTTTTGAAGCAGTGTGGAAAGTGCACTCACTTTATTCCTAACTTTCATACTTATAAGCTCTGTGACCCAGGGGGAATCACTTAACCTCTGCCTGCCTCACTTTCTTTCTCTAGGATAATAATAATACATTATAACACAACACAAGATAGCATAACATAAAGATAACATAAGAAAACATAATAATATAAAACAACAAAATAACAACATAATAAGATAATTATAATATAACATCAAATAACAGAAGATAACAACATAAGATAATATAATATATTAACACAAGATATAATATAACATAACAAGATAGCATCACATAACAAAATAACATAACAATATAAGATTATACAATGTGACATAACATATCATAACATAATATAACAAATGATAACATAAGGCAACATAAGGTAAGATGACATAAGACAACAGACCACATAACACAAAATAACTTGAGATAAAATAAAAATATAACATAATACAATAATATAACATATAACATAAGGCACCATAAGATAATAAGACAACTAACACAGAATAAGATAAAATAACAACATAAGATAACATAACAATGGGGATAATAATAGCATCTACCTCAGAGGGTTGATGTGAAGATCAAAATCTTATTGCTCTCTAGAAATCTTAGTTATTAGGATTATGATTATTACTGGCAACTGATCATTGGGGCAGCTAGGTGGCACAGAGGATAGAGTGCTGGTCTTGGAGTCAGGAAGACTCTTTTTGGTTTTAAATCTGGCCTCTGACTCTTATTAGTTGGGTGACCCTGGGAAAGTCACTTAACCCTTTTTGCCTCAGTTTTCTCATTAGTAAAATGAAATGGAGAAGGAAATGGCAAGCCATTCTAATATCTTTGCCAAGAAAACCCTAAATGGGGTCATGAAGTGATGGACAAGCCTGAAAACAATTGAACAACAATGTAAACGACCAAGTTGTCTCTCCTGAAAGAATTTGAGCTCTAAGTGCAGGAATGGTTTCATTTTTGTCTCTCTATTACTAGATCCTAGCAGTAAAAAGTGCATAATGAAGCTTGTTGATCCATTTTCTTGCCCAAGGTAACATAGCTAATGAAGAGGAAAGCTATTATTTAGAACTCAGGTTTCTTGATTCACAATTAAATGTTGTTTCCTCTATATCAGATTCTCTAAGTTCAGTTTTTATACATCTAAGACGATAAAAACAAGAAAGACAAAATAGTTAATTGAGATGGCTCAGAAAATTAGACTCATTTGACAAAATTCCACATGGCAAAAGTTCTACGTTAGCTTTTATTTTTTTAACTTCTTTGTTAAAAATGAATACTTTTGGTATGTGCTTGGAAAAGTAGAGGACACAAATCTGGAAAACATAAAAATTCTCTTACTTTTAATACTATGGCAATGGTTTCTTCTGTTTGCAAGTTATGGCCTCTTTCTCAAAAATTGGCAAAAGTTAAGGGATATTCAGTTCCTTAAAGTTCAGCAGCTGGTAGTTCCATTTGTAACAAATATTAATGACATTCAAAAGTAACTGTCAATTAGTGTATTTCTAATTATTATCTGAATAAAAGTTTAATAACTGTAGCAGAAAACCAAGTTTTACCAAATACACTTTTATATTCATATTGATAAATGTCTTAATTAATTGGTTTACTGAAGTCTTTTGTTTTTACAATGAGAGAATTTCCATACACATATACCAACCTTAGGGCTCCTTCCCTTACAGCAAAGACAAAAATCAGGTAATCAAAACTGACACATATTGACTTTATTCAACAGTTTATGAGATATTCCATACCCATGATCCCTTATCTCCCCAATGAAACTTGGGAACAAGATGAGCTACAACAATTGCAAAGATTTAAACTTAATTTTATTTTTCTTTCCATACATCACTTCAGTATATGTTGTTTGGTTGGGTCTGCTTACTTCACTCTGCATTAGTTTATATGACTTCTCCTGCTTCTTTGAATTAATAGTAGTCTATTATCTTCATATAGTATAATTTGTTTAGTCATTTTCCAATCAGTGGTAACCCACTGTGTTTAAAGTTTTTTGCTAATACGGAAATTGCTGCTCTGAATATTTTGGTATAATTGGGAACTTTCTTACTTTGACTTTTCTGCGGTATATGTCTAGCAGTGGAATTTATAATAGATCAACAATTAGGAATGGTTCAGTCTTTTCTCCCCCCATAATTCCAAATATCATAACTTCAGATTTATAAAGGGTGCAAAAAAAGCAAATTTTGCCTAAATTTAAGCCCTCTCCCATTTCCTTTAATTTCTGTCTCCCTCCATCTTCAGTTAAGGGAAAAACACTTCCTGCCTCTCCTGTATTCCATTATGGCTTCAAAAATTCTGGAAATTTTCTGTTCAGTGTATTGTGAAATTATTACAAATTCCTAATGCAGGTCTTACTTGAGTTTTATTGACTGAACTTGTGAGGAAATATTCCAGATACTTTACAAAGTTTTTATGTTCAGTTTTTTAAAGATTAGGTATTATTTCCAAAAGAAATTTCTATAAATCTAATGTGCTTTGTTTTTCCACTTTGATAGTAAGGATAAGTGGGAAAACAACAACAATGGAATAGTCTTGTGATATCTAGAACAACTGACTTTCCAAACTCAGGTTTCTTGATTCACAATTAAATAGTGTTTCCTCTATATCAGATTCTCTAAGTTCAATTTTTATACATCTAAGATGATAAAAACAAGAAAGACAAAATTGCTAATTGAGATGGCTCAGAAAATTAGACTCATTTGACAAAGTTCCACATGGCAAAAGTTCTAGGTTAGTTTTTATTTTTTTAGCTTCCTTGTTAAAAATGAATACTTCTGGCATTTTTACATCAAGACAGGTTTAGGTAAAGACAATGACTCTCAGCCATGCACCTAATGTTACACAACTCAAATTTATTCTTCCAGCTAAAAGCTAAATCTGGGTAATGTTTGTTTCACCTGTCTCTTAAACAAATTAATCAAATAAAGTATAGATTTAGAACAAGAAGAAATCTTAAAGGTCATCTTGTCTAACCCCCTCATTTTGTAGATGAGGAAAATGGGGCCTAGAGAGAGAGAAGACAACTTTAGCCAAGGACATGCAGGCAGTCAGTGGTAGAAGTGAAATTAGAGCTTGGGATTTTAGAATCCTCAAACAAATTTGTGCCATCCTTCCTCCCATCTAGTTCAATGTAAAGATCAGATCATGACAATGGAAACTGTTTTTATCTTTACTCATTCATTTAAAACCTTTCAGCTTAATTTAGTATTTAAAAATCAAAATAATTGTTAATAGACTTATTGTTATAAAGAATGAACACGTAATACTAAATGCTTTCTTCATACCAAACCTTTGAGGTAGGTAAATATCATATAGATGTGAGAGCCTCAAGGAACTTCCAGCAAAATGTGAGGAAAAGTCATTTTTCTCCCTGAGAACTTCTGTAGGTTTCTCTCCACCTGTCAACAAATCTGGTGTCATAGACTCTTATGACATCAAAGACCCAAGGAGATATGGGAAGTTTTCGCTTTTCTCTTGGCTAGTAATCCTATCCAGGAAATCTGGGGAAATGTAAACCTAACTCTCACCAAAAACTTGAGTGAGATAATCTGCTTGCAAGCCTATAGTTCAAAATATGACAGGAAAGTTTTGTTAAAAGGGGAAGAAAATGGAGACCCCAAAATACCGCATCATTGGTACCAAAGATAAATGTATAACAGAGGATATGTAATGCTGGCTCCTTACCCACGATTATGGATACTTTCATTTAGAGTCACATCAACAAATATTTATTAAGTGCCCATTATGTGCCAGGGCAGCTAGGTGGTGAAATGGATAGCACTCTAGGCCTGGAGTCAGGGAGACCTGAATTCAAAACTGGCCTCAGACATTTACTAGCTGTGTGACTCCTGCAGTGTATTTTGCTTTATCCATTCTGCCTTCATCATTCTGCATTAGTTTATTTTTTTCTTATGCTTTTTTGAATTAATAGTAGGCTAATATATTCATATAGTACAATTTGTTTAGTCATTTCCCAGTCAATGGTAACCCAATAGTAACCAAAATCACTTTACTCTGTTTGCCTCAATTTCTTTAATTCTAAAATGAGCTGGAGAAGGAAGTGGCAAACCACTCCAGTATCTTTGCCAAGAAAACCCCAAAAGGGATCACAAAGAATCAGACAAGTCTAAAATAACCAGACAGCAATAACAACAAAATTATGTGCTAGGTACTGGACTTAGAGTTGGGGATACAAAGAGAGGCAAACAATCCCTAGTGTTTAGCACAGTTCCTGGCACATCCTAAGCACATGTATAATTTCATAAGGTGGCCAGCTAAGTGGCATGCACAGTGGATAGAGTGCCAGGCTTAGAATCAGGAAGACTCAATTTCTTGAATTCAAATCCAACTTGAGATACTAGTTATGTCATTCTGGGCAAGTCACTTAACCCTGTTTGCCTCAGTTTCCTCATTTGTAAAATAAGTTGGAGAAGAAAATGGCAAACCAAATCAGTATCTCTGCCAAGAAAATCTCAAATTGCATGAAGAGTGTGACACGACTGAAAAACTGTTTGCATAGAAGGTCTCACTGCATGAAAGGATGAAAGGCCTCAAATTCTTTGGGGATAACAAAGTAATACCCTTATTGGGCTCTGAGCAGGAGGAGCCATTAACTCCATGGATCTTTAAATAGTAATCTACTACTACTGGGATCTAGTTTTTTCCCCTCTATATTTCATTGTTTATTATTTTAAAATCACAGCAGGTGGTTTTCTCTTTGTACTGTTGGGTTCTCACACAGATAACATGGATGAAGGGAGTGCAGGAGTGAGGGGAGGATGTTGGGGGCCAAAGTCTATAACTAAACCCACCAGGGATCACTGGGAAATAATGCTCTGCTTGTGAACCCCTATCTTTCCTGGGCAGGAGATCGGTGGCATGGTGTGTGCCTGCTCCTGTCCTCTACTCCAGGTAAACCTTGTCAGTATAGAACAGGAAAAAAGAATTCAAACAAAACAAATGTCAGTCATTTAAATAGAAACCCAAATCTGAAAAAAAGAAAAAAATCACTGCACAAAGCTCAAGTTATGACTTTTTTCTCACTTTGGAAAACTATTGAGCCTTGATTTTCCCCCCACCCCGCTACCCCAATTACAAAGTTACAAGAACACAGATGTTCACATGTGGACATGAGATGTAGTCAAAAGACCAAGTGGAGAGGAGGTAGGAAAGTGGGGCCAAATGATCAGTGAGGTCCTGCCATCCCTTATTGAAGGGACAGAAGGGAGGAAGGATGGGGGACACAGATGGTAGGAGTGGGGGGTGGGGTATGGAATGAAGGACAGAGTGGGGTAGAGGAGCAGGGCCCAGGCCGCTCAGTCCATCTCCATAAAACATGTGATTTAATAAAATAAAATTCATTGAAGTGGCCCCATGGAGAGGAGGTTGGGGGTAAAAGCTATCCTATTCTATCCCCATGTCCACAGCTCTGGCATCTATTTGTTCCCCAGCAGGGGATATGTGACCACCATAGTGGTAGCAGCAGGCATAAGAGGGAGAGGGTTCTAAGCGGGCCCCAAGGGGCTGGGCAGGCTGGGAAGAAACAGAGGGTTGGAGGGAAAGTTGGAGGCAAGGCCAAGAAGGATCCAAATGGAGTTAATGCTACAAGGCCATGCCCCTCTCCCAACTTGGGTCAGCTCCTCCCATGGGTAGCTGGTCTCCCTGCCCCTCCTTGGGGACTGGCTCTCAGTTGTGTCTTCTCCTGGATGCAGGCAACAGATGCATTAGGACTTTAAAAAGCTCCTTCATGAGAAGATAGTTTCTTTTACCCCAGAAGCCTTTAAATCTGGGGCTCAGGGGGATGAGCTTGAACTGGGGTCTTTGGTTGCCTCCCTTATTTTGGATTTCTTTGTCTAATCATAAGTGACTGAATAGCAAGCCAGAGAGTAGCATGTCCAGACATGGAAGGCAACATTGTGAATTTGAAAGTTCTGAAGATCCTGGGTGCTCAGTTGGTGCCAGCTGCTGTATGGGCGAGGCATCCTTGTCAACTTTTGCATTGTTTTTTGTTTTTTTTTTTTTGGAGAAAATGACCACCAGGCAAAGCAACTCAGTCCCAAATTTTCAAAGGCATGGATCTGGAGAGAATTGTTCAGATAGTTCAAATGAAATGCAAAATGTTTATTCAGCAGTCTGGCAAATGGCTTCCTTTTCTGTTGTTTAAGTTTCAACCTCCCAGCAGGATAAAAGTTATTGATTGCTTAAGTCTTGTCAGTGTGAACTTGTGAGTCTGGCTTTAGCATTTCTTTTGTGTATTGGAAATAAATGTCCCATACCCAATTTACATTGTATATTGAGTACGTGTGTGTGTGTGTGTGTGTGTGTGTGTGAGAGAGAGAGAGAGAGAGAGAGAGAGAGAGAGAGAGAGAGAGAGANCTGAAGGCCATCTGATGGATTATTGTGTCCCAGAGCATAATCTAGATCATCACAGATGCCTTTGAGAGGGGAGTGGAGTAGCTGGTCCCCCAGAATCCCAGCTTTCACATCTGTGGAGGCTGTATCTTATACCTTTGAGTTTTTTTAAAGCAGTTGTCATAGAGAAGACATAGGCCTTCTATTAAGCTAATTGCACTATTCTCTCTCCATATTACCTGTTAATAGTTATAGCTTTGTTTTATATTGGTTTTCTTTAGAGTGATATAATATAAAAGAATATGGCTTTTGTTCCAGTGTTTAAATAAGAAGAAATGGGTTTAAACATCTGGGGTGGTGTGTGTGTGTGTGTGTGTGTGTGTGTGTGTGTGTGTGTGTGTATATATATATATATATATATATATATATATATATATATATGGGATGAAGGAGTTAAGATTTAAAGAAAAATATTTATACTTTCCCAAGAAAGACCCAGGAGTTAAAAAATGAAATAAGCCTACAGAAATAATTTTCTTTGAAAAATTTTAATGGTACAGACTTCAGCTGTTAGAAACAGTGTGATGCTCTTCTTTCTAGAAGTAGCAAGATGGCTTGGACAATCTCCAAAGAATCTTATGATTTTGATGGATAATACTGCAGATAGATATAGAGGACAAATGTTACCTTGAGAAACTTTGTCGAAACTTTGGATCTTGGGTCAAAAATAAGGCAAGATGGAATAGTTGTTTTCTATAACGTCTCCAATCTAAACACCTCTGCCTCTTTCCACTCCCACAAAAAAAGGAAACATGGGCCAAATATAGAGTAACTAAAGCTTGAACCTACATCATAAAAAAGAAATACCTCACAAGGTAAGATCTTCATGAAATAATACTGGAAAAAGATTTAGAGCTCACAATATCTCCACACCCAGCTCATGGCCTGAGCCATGAAAACACCCTTGTGTTTGTGCACGAGCTTCAGATTCTAGCTGTGGGGATATCTGCCTGGTCCCTTTGTACTTCATAAGAGACTGAAGACACTGATTTTGCCAAGCTACAGAGAGTAAAAGAAGTTCCTTTATGGTTTATTTTTTTGTGGGGCAGAGGATAGAAGACAGTAGGACAGAATCAATTAAAGGAGAAATCCTAGGGGTTTTGTGTCCAATGGAAAGTACAACTGGTGTCCATCTGCCCAGGGAACCAGTCATACTACCATATTCCCAACACAAGGAGGCAGAAGATCATAGACTGCCAGAGGTTATGTGGCAGGAGAATGAGAGGAAACAGAGTTAGAAGCAAATCAAGAGACAAGCTACTCTAAATACAAGAAAATAGCTAAAAAATTTAAAAAGTCCAAAAGAAAAAGGACACACACACACATATATGTATACTATATGTACACACTTAAATCCCAAGCAGATATATTAACAGAGGCTCATAAAAATAGGAGAAATGAGAAAAAAATTAAAATTAAGGTAAAATATAATGGATATGTATTGTACTATAAAGGGAAATGAACTAAAAAAATCATAGTAAAGAAGAGAAATCTGTGGACTTCACAGAAGTAATAGACCAAAAGCAGAAAACTCCAGAATGATTCAAAAGAAATAAAACATTTAGAAATAGATATTAGGATGGACATTAAATGGAAATCAGATTTCAACACAGAACTAAAGATGCCAAAAAAGGTAGAAAAATTATAAGACATGAGCATAATTTTTCCAGACAAGTAGAGTCTCTGAAAGAGAGAATGACAGATTTGGAACTCAATAATACAAAAGTGAAAGAAAATTTGACAGAAGAGATTCAAAAGATAGTAAATGTCAAAGATACATGAATAAGTCAGAATGATTGATCTTAAGGACAAAAGTGCAGCACTAACTCAAGGATCATAGATTTCCTTGAAAAACATAATAAAAAAACTTGAATGCTGTACTTCAGGAAAGAATATATAAAAACTGCTTAGAACTTTTGAATACAGAGAAAAAATTATTGATTGATCAAATTCATCTCCATGTTTGAAACTTAAAAGCATGGAATGATTTAATGTCACAATTTCAAAATCAAATCAAAAATAAATTTTGCAAGCAACCAAGAAAAAGGATTTCAGCTGTGAATGAATAACTCAGGAATACTTTGCAGCCATGAGAAACTGCATAAAAGAATATTAAATAATCATGAAAAAGAAGAAATACTCAAGTTGTAACCCTGTCCCACCTCCCAAAATGCTATAAAACTGGGGCCAATCATCAGTGAAAATAAGGGGAGTTTTCAACAAAAAAGAATTATTTGAAAAATAAGAGGAAACAAAGCATTTGACTTGCAAACACTAGAGAAAAGTCAAGCAATGAGAGCAATTCTCTTGTGTTTATTGTTTTAAAGAAAAGGAATTAAATTTTAAAAAATGATGAGAGATTAAGAAGGTACAAAATTAATCTGCACTAAAGATTTAAGGGAAGCTTAAAAATCTAGAGAAAGTAAAAATGAAAAACTCAATATTCTATGGACTAAATCCAATAAGTCTGGATAAATAAGTCAATCTTTTGTGAAAGGAATAACAGGAGAAAGTTGTTTCAGTGGGGAAAGGAAAGGCAAGAAATAGCAAAGCTGGATATGTATCTACACTTGAGGTGAACAGAACTGGGATGCTGATTACCTGTAGAGACCCTATAAGAAATTTAAAAAATAAAATTGGGATCATGGAGTTTTTCGTTTTTAAAGTTGAAACAGAGAATTACTGGGCCAGATTAAGGTATTGGGAGCTGGTCTTGGCTTAGGACAACCTTCTCACCAACTGTGAGGCCCTGCTGTACCAGGACTCTGGGGTTGCTGTTGCCTGTCAATGATGACCAAAACTGATGGGATGTCTTGAAACTATCAGGAGCTGACTGGTACATTGGTGATGTTTAACTTGGCAAGGATACTTCTTTTGGCTCACAGAAGGAGTTGCCTCAAAGTCCCTTATTCCCACTAGCTGTCACTCTTTACTGGCTCCACCCAGCTTTGAGCTGTTTTGGGGAAGAAGTCTGCAGAGGTAGAGATATGAACAGGCCCCTCTTAGCTGTCAGTCCAAAGTGGTCAGTAATCTCATATAGATTTTACATGTACAAGCATGCAAAACATTTCCCCATATTTATGAAAGGAAACAAATAGAAAAAAATTAAAAAATTGAAAAAAGTTTGCTCTCGTCTGGATTCAAATTCAGTTCTTTTTCTCTGGAAGTAGATGACTTTTTTAAAAATCACAAGTCCTTCGGGATAGTTTTGGATCACTGTATTGCTGAGAATGGCTGTTATTCACAATTGTAAAGTGTTCCTATCACTGTACAATGTTCTCCTGGTTCTGCTTATTTTACTCAGCTTCAGTTTGTGTAAGTCTTTCCAGGTTTTTCTGAACTCTTCCTGCTTGTCATTTCTTACAGTACAATAGTATTCTATTATAATCATATATTACTTATTCAGTCATTCTCCAATTGATGGGTATCTCCTCACTTTCCAAATCTTTGCCTCCCTAAAAAAGAGCTGCTTTAGATATTTTTTTTATTTACAGATCTTTCTCCTTTTTTTTTAAATCTCTCTGGGATACAAACCTAGTAATGGTATTGTGAGTCAAAGGTATGTACTTACGCTTTTATAGCCCTTTCTGCATAGGTACAAATTACTTTCCTGAATGACTGAATCAGTTCACAACTCCCCCAACAATGCATTTGTGTCCCAGCTTTCCCACATCCCCACCAAGTTTCATCATTTTTCTTTTCTTTCATAATAACCAGTCTGATAGATGTAGGGTAGTACCTCAGAGTTGTTTTAATCTGTATTTCTCTAATTAATAGTGACGTAGGGCATTTTTTGCATAATTATAGAGAGCTTCCATTACTTTGAGAATGGGCTGTTCATAATCCATTGATCATTTATTAGTTGAGGAATGACTAGTATTCTTATATATTTAACACATTTCTCTATGTATTTGAGAATTGAGACCTTTATTAGAGAGATTGGTAAGAACTTTTTAAGTGCTGCTATTTTAACCAAAGGCAGATTGGAGGCAATTTACATGGCTGGCCAGAACCTGAGAGTTCTCCCAGCACATACACAGGTATATAGCTCAGTTCTCTATTCCCTTTACATATCTACTTACCCATCTAACCTCACTCCTACTTGGTTACTTCTATTCTTATTCTACTTTCCAAACTGTTGTGTTATTATTAATGCTACAATGGATAGGGAAACCACCAGCATTTATTAAGCACCTAATACATGCTAGACACTGTGCTAAGTGCTTTACTAATATGATCTCACTCATTTGATCCTCACAGCAATCCTAAGGGCTAAGTACTATTATTATCTCCATTTTACATTTGAGGAAACTAAAGCAGACAGGTTTAAGTGACTTGCCCAGGCAAGCCTAATAAGTGTCTGAGGCTCGATTTGAACTCAGATCTTTTTGATTCTACCCTTCCATCACCTAGGGACTCAATGCTCCCTTTGAACAGGAGATCATGTTAATACTTCTCATGGTCCAATAATAAACCTACCCTACTTACTTAAAGCTAAGGAGATGACTGAAAATGTACTTTGGAATGTCTGATATTTCCTCTTCTTTCCATTCTCACTGCTACCATCTTAGTTTAAGACATCATTGTTTTCCCCTTGGGTCTATCACAATAACTTTCTGACATGCCTTGTCCATCCTGCTGCTGTTCTCTCCTTCAATTTACTTTGCTCATAATGCCAGATAAATATTTCCTAATGTACATTTCTGATCATGGAGAGACAGTGTGGCATAGTGATTTTAGAGTTGGAGAGACAGTGTGGCATAGTGATTTTAGAGTTGGACAATCTGGGTTCAAGTCCTTGTATTAATACTTTCTAGTCAAGTGATCCTGGGAAACAACAACATTAATTAATAGGTAGGATTTATAGAGCATTTATTTATTTATTTAAACTTTTACCTTCTGTCTTTTTTTTTTAAAACCCTTACCTATATATTGGTTCCAAGGCAGAAGAGCAGTATGGGTTAGGCAATGAGGGTTAAGTGACTTGCCCAGGGTCACACAGCTAGGAAGTATCTGATACCAGATTTGAACCCAGGACCTACCTTCTCTAAGTCTAGTTCTCAGATCACTGAGCCACCTAGCTGCTCCTACCTTCTGCCTTAATAGTAATTATAAGGCAGAAGATTGGCAAGTGCTGGGCAAGAGGGGTTAAGTGATTTACCCAGGGTCATATAGCTTAGGAAGTATCTGAGGACATATTTGAACTCGGGTCCTCTGTTCAGAACTGGTTCTCTATCCACTGTGCTACTAGCTGCCCCTTATATAGCATTTTAAAGCTTTTTACACATATTTCCTCATTTGATTCTCTCATCTGCCCTTTGTGGAAGGTGCTATGATTATTTCTCATTTTAGAGATGAGGAAAAAGAGGCTTTGAAAGTTTAAATGATTTACCTAGGGCCACCCAGCTAGTCTAACTGTCTGAGGCAGGATTTGAACTCAAGCCTTCTGGACTAGATGGTACAGAGGATAGAGTGACAAGTCTAGAGTCAGGAAGACTAATCTTCTTGAGTTCAAGTCTGTCTTCTGACTCCTACTAACTATATGACCCTGGGAAAAGTCACCTGTTTGCCTCAGTTTCCTCATCTGTAAAATGAGTTGGAGAAGGAAATGATAAGCTACTCTAGTATCTTTGCCAAGAAAAGCCCAAATGGAGTAAAAAAAAAAAAGTCAGACATAATCGAAAACTGACTAAAACAAATTACTAGTTTAGGGGCCAACTATCTATTATATCACATTGCATTTTAAACCAATGAAAACAATAATAAAAATAGACAGAAAGAAAAGATTATTATTTTCTAAAACAATCAATTTGCAAATATTTATTAAATGACTTTTAGGTGCCAAGCACTATGCTAGGCCGGGGTATATAGAGCAAAAAAATATTTACTTGCAATGAACTTTAAGCTTCTACTATTGGGATATCTTGATGTCATTTTATATTAATCTGTGATTTTTTTGGTAGTGTGTACATGTTGTGTCCCTGTCTCCTCTAAGATGGTATCCTGAAGGGCAGCAAATTGTTCGGTGTTTCTTCCCCCCCCCCCCCATAGCCTCTGGTACATAGTAAGTACTTAATAAATGTTTATTGAATTGAATGACAAATTTATTTGTCGCCAAGTACAATCAATGCAGATTAACCCTCAGAGAAGGTCTGGGGGAAAGTGAGGAAACAGAAGAGAGTTCCAGCCTCCCACGGGTTAGGACCAGCAACCTCTAGCATGGCTGCTGACTTTGCTGTGAAGGTATTATTTTTGAACCCCCTGAGGGCATGCTGCTGCTTCTTGAGGCCAGATTGTCTCAGATGAAAGCCACTCTGTGGAAGGTCACTCTAAAAGTTATTCCCAGATCATTTGTGTCCTTTAGATTTCACACTGGGATCCTCTGAAACGGAATTCTAGAATGCATCAATCACTTCCTTCCCTGCCTTGTTTAAAAATGAAAGCATAGGAGCAGGGCAGACTTGGTGTCTAAAAATATCAATAGCAACTTTTTCCTTGGAAGCTTTCTTTTGAGACCCTATTAATAACTAGCTCCAGGTTTCCCAAAGCTCTGGGTTGCTTCTGTAGCAAGTTACAATGCTGAAAATTCTTTAAAGTGAAAGGCAACACTCCCCTCTCTACCCCACTCTGGACCCTCAAGCCATCGTCTTCAAAGAGTTGGCAAGACAGAACTGTGATTAAGAAAATCTGCTTCAGCAAACATTTATTAAGCACTGACTATGTACAATGTCAGATACCAGACATAAAAAGAAAGAAAAAATCCAAAAAGTCTCCATCCTCAAGGAACTTATATTCTAATAGGGGTAATAAAACCTATTGTTGTACAGTCATGTCTGACTCTCCATGACCCCATTTGGGGTTGTTATGGCAAAGATACTGGAGTGGTTTGCCATTTCCCACTACAGTTCATTTTGTAGATGAGGAAACTAAGGTAGCTAGGAAGTATTTAAGGCCAAGTTTGAATTTAGGTCTTTCTGACTCCAGGCTGAATGCTCTGTCCTCTGTGCCACCTAACTGCCCTAATAAAGTATGCCTGCTAATGAATATAGCAAGAGGCAAATTGATGAGAGGTAGAAAGCACTAATAGCTGAGGCTGTGATGATCAGGAAAGACTTCACTAGAAGGTGACATTTGAGCAGAACTTGGAAGGAAGCAAAGATTATGGGGGAGAAAATAAAGAATAGCTTCCAGGCATGGTAGGGAAATGGAATGCAGATTTTGGGAAACAGCTAAGCTGTGTGGTTTGTGTGCAATATAGTTTTCATGCAAGATTAGGATCTGGCCCTTCTTTTCCCTATTTTAGCTCTTCTGTCCTCTCCTGTCTTGTCTTATTCTCTCCAGTGGAGCTTTAATGGCCTCAATTTTTCTAGCTTTAGCTGGAAGCAGTCTGATGCCCCATTCTCCTTCCCCCAACTTCCATATTGGTGCCAGGCACTGAAGACACCCACTGGCTTAGCCTACCACAGTAGGCTCAGAATCCAGAGCTCAAGAGATCTACCAAGCTCAGCCCCCCTAGGAATAGGGACTACAGGGACTCTCCAAGCCTTGCTCCATAAGACTTTCTGAACCACCCTCCATTTCCTTTGGATACTCTCCTTTTGGAGGTGGAGTCTCAGGACCATTAAAAGAAGGCAGGAAGTAAGCATTTATGAATGTGTTTTTTCATAAATGCTTGTTTCCTTCCTTTCAAATGTTAATTTTCCAATCTTCTAGCCTGTAATGGGATAGGTTGGATAAGGGGATTTCTAGAGCATCATCAGGCAGCAGGGGCACTTTGAAGACTATTTCTCAAATCTTTCTAGTTTAGCCTGAAGGAAGAGAGGAAGTATAGTATAATGGAAAGAGTCCTGGATGCCAGTGAGTTACAGGGACTTACATTCTAAGCTGCATATATATGTACATATATAACATACACATGATATATATTACATAACACATATTAATGTGTTATATGACATATAAATACATTATAGAACATATTCACACATTATATAACATACCACAAATATATTATATGACATAAATATATTATTAATATGCACCATCAATAAAGCATTAATAAAGAACATATATTATTAATTATATATGACATATTATTAATATAGATTAGCATATATAATATACATATAATATAATACACGTATAGTATGTATATATGCAGCATAGATGTAATGTGTGTGTGAATCTCTCTCTCTCACTAATCTATATATCCACCCATCCATCTATCCATTTATCTATCTATCTATCTATTAAGTTGGATAGAACACCCAAGTCTAGAGTCAGGAAGACTTGAGTTCAAATGGAGCCCCAGACACTTGCTATCTATATAACCTTGGGCAAGTCACTTAACTCTGTTTGCCTCAATTTCCTCATCTGTAAAATGAGCTAGAGAAGGAAATCACAAACCACTTTGCCACAAAAACCTCAGATGAGGTCATGAATGAGGCTCTACTGAAACGATGGGATGACAACAAAATATATCCATCCATCCATCCATATATATGTATACACACAAACACACACATGTATATATACACACATCTATGTGTATAAAATAACTCACACTTGTAGGGTTTACATATTTCCTGGCAAGTCCACCAAAACCTTTCCCTTCAGCGTGTTCAGCATGTTCTCCCCTAACAATCTAGCAACTTTTTTTCCCCTAAACTCCACATTAACCTTCTAGATAAAACAAAAGCAAATCTTTGTGACTCATTTCATTTTAATGATGCCAACAGATGGTGACATTTCATCAATAACCTCTCTACTTATAACCTACGGATTATATCCTTTCTCCATCTGCCAGAGTCACTGGGCAGCCAGTGCTACAAGCAAACAGCAAAAAAATAATTGTCTGTTTAGATGCATAAAGGCTAAACATACCACTACCCTGTATAAACAATTATCTCTAATGTCTTGTTCCCCAAAGCCTTTGAGGTAGCTGCTCCTTTGGCGGAAATGGAGGAGGGGAGGGGAAAAAGACACAGAATGTGCAAACACTGCTCCTTTCATCTCTGGCTGCTGGAGCCCCTTCAAAGAGAAAAGAAGCAAGGACTGGAGGGTGGGGGTGCATGAAAAAGGAACAATTCCAATTAGGCTGGGTGGGGAGAGGTGAATTCTTGGAATTCTATCTAATGAAATCTTATCCTCTTCTATGGAAGGCAGTGTGCAAGTCATTGCTATCCAATTATAGTATGTTAGAGCTGTGTGGGAATAAATGTCTGAATGCAAAAGTAATTATTAAGCTCCATGGGCTAGGCACTGTGATTGGTCCTGGGGATACAAATACAAAAAAGAGAGTCTCTACCTTCAAAAAGCTTATCTTCTAACTGGGTAAGATAACGTATCTGATGGAGAGAGAAACAGTGCTCAGGAGGGTATGTGTGGATCAGGCTAGTGATGGTGAATGCTTACCAATCAGATGCCCATGGAGCTGGAATGCCAGACAGAGGGTGGAGACTTCAGAGTAGGACAATTATATTAATACAACTGGAGTATAGCAAGAATATCCTTTATTTTTATTTTATGTTTCAAACCCTTATTTTCTGTCTTCATTACATCTCTAAGACAGAAGGGCAGGAGTTAAGCAAATGAAGTCAAGTGACTAGCCCAGGGTCATAGAGCTAGGAAGTATCTGAAGCCATATTTGAACCAAGGATCTCCTAATTCCAGGCCTGGTACTCTATCCACTAGCAGCTCCTATCCTTCATTTTTAAAGAGGAGGAAACTGAGGACCAGAGATGGGACGACAATTCTTGCCCTACGTCACACAATTTATTAGTGGCAAAGAAGGACTCAGTATCTGAATCTCTTAGCTCCAAATTCAGTGATTTCTTTATTATAACACAATGCAGAATGACTTTCCATTTCTGGGGATAAATCCTGATATTGGAGGCATTCAGCTTTTCTTTACATTGCTCTTTTAAAAATGACTTCTTATAAAATTAACACTAGCCATCAGTAGAAAAGAATTAGAGAAGGACAGCTAGGTGCTGTAGAGGATGGGGTCTGGAGTTGGGAAAACTCAACTTCCCTAGTTCAAATCTGATTTCAGACACTTACTAGCTGTGTGAGTCCGGGCAAGTCATGTAACCCTATTTGTCTCAGTTTCTTTATCTGTAAGTGAGCTGGAGAAAGAAATGGCAAACCACTCTAGTGTCTTTGCCAAGAGTTGGACACGACTGAACAATAAAAATAACTAGTTAAACTTGCTACAATGAGTAGGCCAATTTGGCTGAAGCAGTGGGTTCACATAGGGTGGTAGTAGGAGATAAAATTGGAGTCAAATTATTATGGATCTTGAATATCAGACTAAGGAATTAAAACTTTGCGTGTATTGGGGAAGAAGCAGGCAGGGGATTAGAACTGGCTTGACCTCACGAGAATTTTGGGACAAGTAGGTGGTACAGTGGATAAAGTGCTAGGCCTGGAGTCAGGAGAACCTGAATTCAAACTTAACCTCAGATATTTACTAGCTGTGCTACCCTGAGCTGAGCCCTTTTTGTCTCAGTTTCCTCTGTAAGAGGAGCTGGAGAAGGAAACGGTAAATCACTCCAGTGTCTTTGTTAAGAGAACCCCAAAGTGGAGGCATCTAGGTGGCTCAGTGGATTGAGGGTCAGGTCCAGAGATAGGAGATCTTGGGCTCAAATCTGGTTTCAGACACTTCTTATCTGTGTGACCCTGAGCAAGTTATCTATCCCCCATTACCTAGCCCTCACTGCTCCTCTTCCTTGGAATCAATACATGGTATTGATTCTAAGTGGAAAGTAAGGATTTAAAAAAAAAGAAAAGAAATCCCCAGTGGTGTCATGAAGAGTTGGATTCATCATTATCAACAACAAGAGAATTTATCCTATCGCCTGAAAGTTACTCAACCCTATTGTGGAACTTAAATATTTTATGGGACATTGAGGGGGAGTGTATTCTATTGGATCTTAATTTACTTGACCTTAAAATGAGGAAGTTGGACTACAGGCACTCTAGAGTTCCTTCTGTCTTTAAATCTATGACTTTAAGATCCTTTTCCTAGTGATTTGTATGGATAATAGCCAATAATAAGTAAAGCCTTTTCCCCTTCAGTAGAGAAGAAAGCCAAGAAGAAGGAATGACATAATATTTGGTTGTTTAAAGTTTGTACTAAAGGAAAAAAAGAAACTTAGAAATGGTTCAATTTCTCATTCCTTTCTGTTGTTCCTATGAAGGACATGGAGAGGTATTACAGTGTGGATGGTAGATTTTTATAACCTTTTTTCCATCAGAGATTAAAATAAAAACCGGGAAGGCATCTTAAAATAGACCATGGCCAAGTCAAGTTTTATTGATCAGCAATAATAACTCATCTCTTGTTGTTGAGGAGCAATCTCAGAGGACCTCATAGTTGCCTACATGGCAGCAAAGGAGCCAGTCTGATTCATGTTGGAAGGCAGACTATTGGCTTACTCACATTTTTATTCCCACAAAGGGACCAACTAAATTCAGAATTCAGTAATATTGCACCTTTTCTTTTGGGGACGTTGCATGGCTCAGGAAGAATTGATTAGGAGTGAAAACAAAAAGCTCTTAAATTTAATGTAAACAATTTCACATCAGTTACCCTTTAATGCAAATTTTCAGAGAACTGTAAAGATTGAGCACCAAGGTTCTAATTAATCTGCATTCCATGTGAAGGAAAAAAGGTAATTTTTGCTTTTCTTATTTTTAGTTGAGTATTTTTATTGCACTAACTTAAGTCCACAAAATGCTTCACTTTCTTCCCCTGCAGTAGTCAGCTGCCTATTAGAAAAAGCATGAATTAATTTGTGTTTTGCAAAGACAGAGGGCTAAGCATGTGTTAATGAATATCCATTTTCTTCCATGAAGGTGAGCATTTGCTCATGCACATAGTGACCTCTGAAGTTTCTAGAACTATGACCTCAACCTTTGCTTGAACTTAAGAATAGTATTTGATATTCCCTTGACAATGCTGAAGGGGGAAAATCTCTTGACCTTCCTGTGTCTTTGTTTTCTCATCTAGAAAATGAAGGGTTTAAACTAAATTAATTTTGAGATTCCTTCAAGATATAGATCTATGATTCCATGAGCCAGCATCTTCTTTGTTTCCCAATTTTCTCTTCTAAGTTGAGAAAGTGGACAGGGATAGACTTAGTCAAGAAGACCTTAATTCAAATCCTCTCTCTGAAACTTTCTATTAGTGTTACCCTAGGCAAGTCACACAGCCTCTCTCTGTCTCAGTTTCCTCATCTTTAAAATGAGGATATTGGACTTGGTTGGTCTCTAAGATCCCTGCTAGCTGTGAGGTCTATGATTTTATGGTTTTCTGGTTGGTTAACCAATCTGTGAACTCCTTATAATTATTTCCTTCTTATGGAAATAGGAATATATTAAACATGCCATTCTTATTGCATATGGGGAATGGAAGATTACATCCTTGTAAGGAATAATAATAACAATAATGATGATGACTTACTATGTGCCAGGTACTGTGTCAAATATTTTATAATTATTATCTTTACATGCCACTGGACTTCAGTGACTCTAGAAGTGAGTAAGTTTGATGACATTGTGCAACTTTGTCTCACTTAAATCCAATTCTTGTAATAGGGAAAAATTAGATATTATATAGATATATATTAAGGTGTGGTTGCCAGGAATCAATCAGGTCTAGATTGATTCCATGATTAAAATAGACCCAAGTCAGGATGGGTTTTAAGGTAGTTTATTTACAATTAGGAAGGTTGAAGGTAAGAAGAGAGAGAGAGAGAAACTCTGGTCCAGACCAACGGAGGTCTGGACCAAGTGAGAATGAAAAGAATAATTAAATTAGTCTACTAGCCACAAGGCCTTAGCAATAAGAGAGGCAAAGAAACCTTCTTGAGGTAGAGACTCTAGAAACGCCAAGGTAGGCCAAGGAAGTCAGCCTAACTTACCCATGTGACAATTCAGAGTAGAAGCAGTCTGAGGTCTCAGCCGAGATCTTGCAGCACCAAGTTCAAAGCGGGAACTGCCCCAACAGGAAGTCTACCATCATATTTGAAAGGCAGCATCTTTCGTCACTTCCTGAAGGTCCACCTCTAATTCAAGTGGACAAATGGCGGCTTCTACACTGTTTTGGACTGCCCAAAGGGCAGTCCCTTGTTCTTGATTTGTTACTTATTGTCACATGTGGGTAACTCATCTCCCCTCCCCACTAAGGGAGGTGGGGATGACATTGTCTCTGGTGGCTAGAGTTTTGACTATGAATGGGGGTGAGCTAATTCGATTTACACATTCTTGTGCTAGTCATCACTCCATGATGGCACTGGTCTTCTTTAAAAAATGAAGGATGAACAACAAACACAATAATGGTACCAACAACAATTATTATCATTGATTCTCAACAATCTGGGAGTTAAGTATTAAGTAAGGAAGATCTTGATCCACCAAATGAAGAGACCCAAGGGAATCTTAAAACCCTTGTCAAGGAAGCTGAGTCACATTAGCCCAAAGCCCCTTAAGGGAGTTTAAATATCAACTCTCCTCTGATTTCCCAGCAGTTCTCTCTGCCCTCATCTAGCATGGATCAGCACCAGTCTTCGGGTACAAGGTTAACTTTTCCTTCATCCAAAGTCTGGACCTGTTAGATCCAGATAAATATCCTACAAAAACCTACCAGACTTCACTGGTTTGGGGAGAGGGCACAATATTCCCTCTGAGGCTATAGTGGGGTACCCAATTCTTCCTGTTAGTCCGATAGATGAAATCATTTTTGATCACCTTCCCTGATTATCCTGCATTTTTTGAGTATCTCCCTTCAATAAAATTGGCTCACTTTACTGTCTCACTTGTGAGCTCCATGTTTTCTTGTATTACATTATTGGTATTCTGCACCCTTCTAAGCCTGTATTAAGACAAAATGGAAATAAAATGTTCAGGTGAACTCATGAGAATGAATTGAAGAAACTGGAAATGTTTATTTGGGAAGAGAGGCTACTTAGGAAGGACATTACATCTGCCTTCAAGTGTTTGAAAGGCTGGCACGAGAAAAAGATATTCGTTTTTATGCTTCAGTTTAAAAAATCAGCTTCACAAGTACAACATGGGGGAGGCATAGCTAGAAAGCAATTTGACTGAAAATGATCTCAAGAAGCTTTTGAGGCATAGGTTCCAGGGATAAGGGAGTGATATTCCTTCTGTGCTCTGTCATGGTAAGACTACTTTGGGAATATTTAGTCTGTGAGCAACAGTTTAGGAAAAACATAGATAACCAGAGAAGGGAAAGCAAGATGGTGAAGGGCTTTGAGTCCATGACATATAAGGAGGACCTGGGAATATTTAGCCTGGAGAAGAGACTCAGGCAAGACATAATAGGTCTTTTATTCCTGTGACCTAGTTCCGAGAAATCCAGCCTTAGAGTCAGGAAGACCTGGGTTTAAGTTCTGTCTCTGAAACACACTAGCTATGTGACTGGACCAGTCATTAAACCTGACTATGGTCCAGGGATTCTCTGAGGCTATAAGTTATAAATGATTTCTTACAGAAATAAAATAATAGATATGAATCTCATAAAATTACACGCCTCTGAATTTAAAAAGTCTTTAGAGGGAATGATTCAGATAGCTCATTTGTCTTACAAATGCTGTCCCGCAAGATTTTATACCAATGAATTTCTTTATTCATCACAAAACATCATCAAGAATTGCCTTGAAGGGGGGAAAAGTCACATAAGGCCAGTTTAGAGATAATTGTGGAGTTGTGAGAGGGAAAGATGCTTGTAAGCTTAATGATTCATTTACAAGATACTTACTGAGCACCTACTATGTACCATAAACATAGTGCTATGTAGTGATTGCATCTATTTTAAAATGTATAATTTAGGGGGCAGAAAGGTGGCTCAGTGGATTGAGAGCCAGGTCTAGAGATGATAGATCCGAGTTTCGAATCTAGCCTCAGACACTTCCTACCTGTGTGACCCTGGGCAAGTCATTTAACCTCTGTTGCCTAGCCCTTACCACTCTTCTGCCTGGGAACTAATACACGGTATTGCTTCTAAGATGGAAGGTAAGGGTTTTAAAAAATTGTATAATTTATACTTTGCTTCCATAAATGAATTGGGATAGTACAAAAGAAACAGAAAAACCCCAACCCAGTTACAGAAGGGCAGAGAAATAGATGTGCCAGGGACTAGGAACGAATTAAATAATTGGACCCTGAATTCAGTCCTGAACCTTCCAGCCGCTTAGGCAAACAGGGAAACCAGAGTGGAGAGAGTAAAGGACTTAGAATCGAAAGACATAGATTTAGAACTTGGTGCTGACAACATGGGCCACATGTGACCCCAGTGAATTCCTGAGCTCTTCTTCACTCTATAAAGTGGGGGTGATATAATTCACCTTGTTCATCTCATAGGATTGCTATCACGAGAAAAAAAAAAGCACTTAGAAAATTGTAATGAACTCTACAAATGAAAATTTTATTGCCATGATTAATGTTGTCGTTATAACTATCAGTCTTGGGACTTTCCTCACTTAAAAAAAAATGCCAGCTGGTAGGAATCACCTCTCTCTGCCCTTTCCTATCACTTCCATCAATGACTAGGAGTCCTGGGACAGAAATGAGGAAGGCGTGGGTGGTGACTGGAGAAGTGAAGAATAGGTGTTAATAAAACTTCACTGAACACACAAAACTGGGAAATATGTTGAAAATTAAGGCTGTTAGCACTTAGTAACTCTTTGCCTTTCTGCCCCCTGACGAGTAGAGAACTTCTGAACAGTTTGGTTGAAGAGGAGGTGGCAGCTAATTACTCTTCCTCAATACTTCTACGGATCTCTGATCTAATCAATGCAGATGCTTCCTTTAACAGTACAGCTTGCAAACAGTCCAAACTTGTCCTTCTGGAGCAACTCATCCATATCCTTCTTTAAATCTTCCCTACGGGCCATCTGAATCTTTTTGGTACTGTATAGATACCAATAGAACACATGGATTGCCCATAAATTAATCCCAATGACTAAAATGAAGGCTTGGCATTCTGTGGCCAGTCCAGTGAGCTGAACCCCAAGGAACATTTGCAGAAATTTGATCTAGTGCTTTACAACAACGAAACATCTGCCATACTATGCTTACTTAGGAAAAAATAAAAAAAAAAGAGACAAGTAGTTTGAGGTATTTTCAACATTCAAGAAGAAGAGGCTTTAACCAGAGTTGAATTTTTTCCAAGATAATCAAGGCAAGAATATACTCAATAAGTCATCATCTTTAAACAAAAGACTATCTGTTACTCCCACTCTCTGTTGAAGCATTTAAAATACCTTATTCTTGATATAGATTAACTACTTTACTTTTCCAACTAAGTTTCCTTGGGAACTAGTGAAAAGAGTGTATGTCTTGGTAAATACACGTGCCTGACTGAGGCTCATGGAAGGAATAAAAGCTAGTATCTTGAAAAATGAAGCTGATTTGATGAATTTCTCATAGAATCATCTACAAATGAAGAATCAAGTTCTGTCTTGATATCTGAAATTTTGCAAAATGTGGTCTGTCAATATTATTTAAGATAATATCTTTAGTTGCTCATTTCTTCCCATGTACTTTTATATAAGTTTAGCTCTTACGCCAACCTTGTGAAGTACATGTAATATATACAATATTAGAGTATGTGTAATCTAGTAATAATAGTACCATATAAAGTAGATTAATAGAATAACCATTTTATATATGAGGAAGCCAATTCTCAGAGAGGCTAAGGACTTCCCCAAGGTTACACAAAAGTCAACACCAATGTCCTGTGTTCTTCCCATTTTCATTATTGATGCTTCTTTCAGAAAAAACGAAAATTCCTTCTTCCAGGACTTCTAGGAGAAGTGAAAAATGATGATATAGAATAAGTGGGACAAAAGTGATAAGATCTATAGCAGCCATAGATAATAGGATCATGGACTTAAAGCTGGGGCATCTCAGAGGCAATCTAGTTCACTCCTCCTCTTCCCCTCTATTTACAGATGAGGGAAGAGATCCAAGGAGTTTAAATGATCTTCTCAAGGTCGCATAGTCATAGTAATCATCAGAGGGGAGATTTAAATCCAGGGTCTCTGATTCCAGAGGCAATGTGCTTGCTTGAGAGGGATGAGGGAAAGCAAAGAGAGAGAAATATAGAATCAGAGTAAGAGGAGTTTTTCACTAAATATCTGAAAGATAAGTGAGTATGAAGGATTCATTTCTTCTTCTATTAGGTTTGTGTGTGAATCAAAGAGCTTTGTAAACAAGGTAAAAATCTCATTGGATAGCTTATGAGAGAAGTATATGTTTTGGGGAAGAATTTGAACAGGGAGAGAAATATAAATCTAGAAGTTAGGTTTTTAGGTATAATTCTTGCTGAACACAAAGCTTTCCAGAAGACACTTTTATTTTAATCTTTATAGTTTTTAGTTTTTGCCAAAAATCTTCTCTTTTTACATTCTTTTAACTTCCTCTCACTTTTCCTTCTCTACCTATTGAGCCATCCTTTGTAACAAGAAATTGAAGAATAGGAAAAAAAATTAGTTCAGAATATTATAACTTCTACAAAATTGTGTTTTACACAAGAATGAACAATGCTAAGAGTTAGAACCTCTCAAAAGTAAAATGACTTCTAACATAGGGTTATATCTTAGCATGGAATAAGGTTTTAAAATAAAGAATATTTGACAAATGGCAGACAGGTGTTTTCCTTTTTCACTGGCATGATGGACATTTTGCAAACTTAAAATATGAAAGTAGGACACCTATTACTAATTTGCCTAATAAAATGATATTTGCAGATCTGCTTCTCTGATCTCTCGACCTAACCTTAAAGACATTTTTTGCTGTGCTCAGGAAATGCAAGGTTTCTAAACTCTAACAGTTAGAGATGGAATGGATATGATATTGCATTTGACATTAGGACAAGCTCTGGGATATTAAGTGGCGAGTGGTCAAATCCTGTATCTGTCAAAAGGGATGACAAGTTTCATGGTCCCTAAACTAGTATCATTGAAGCTGGTCAAGAACATGTGGTGAGTTACTAGCTTTACTTTTTTCAATTTTAAGTTTTTATTAATATCTTTGCTTTTTATACCACTTTTACTTCCTGATGTCCCTCTTCCTTCCCTACCTATCAAGCCATCATTTGTAACAAGAAATTGAAGAATATGAAAAAAGGCAGTTCAGCAAATTTAGCCAGTGAATCAACGCCATAGCATGTGCAATATTTCACAATTGTGGTTCCTTACGATTGAGGTAGTTTAAAGCAAAATTAGGTGACAATAAAGATGTTTGCTAAGGATAGGGTCTAGATCTGTGATTTCATTGACAAAAAGCAATTCCAAGGTGAGGAAATTCTTTGCAACTAAGTCTTAGGGTTGACTAGGCAGTGGGGTTAAACTCAAATAGAAACAGAACATTGCTGGCCATATACTGACTTAGAAAACCACAAACTAACACCATCTATGTTGTTCTGTATTTTTATTTATTTTGTTAAACATGCTCCAATTGTACATGTTTAAATATACAAATATATTTAAAACCCATTTTAAACCTTTTTTTTTTTTGCCTATAGTCACACAGCTAGGAAGTATCTGAAAACAGATTAGAACCCAGGACTTCTCATTTTCAGGTCTGGCTTTCAATCCGTCGAAACACCTAGCTACCCTCTCCCAATTATATTTTACCTGGTTCCAAAAGCACGTGGGAATTTTGCAGGATTCTGACATACCTGGAACTGGGAAGTTAAGTGACTTGTCTAGAGTAACTCAGTTGGTCTGTCAGAGGTAGAAACTTTGAACCTATGTCTTCTAGGTCAGCTTTCCATCAACTACACAATACTACCTCTTTTGCTAAGGACCCTCAATTAAATTCAATTCATGCAGAAGTCAAGACATCACCCCATGATGTCATTGGCTCTTTTCAAAAATGAAGGATAAACAACAAATTGCTTACCATCTCTGAGTTGGGGGAAGGAAGGAGAGGGAAGGATATAGTTTAGATCTTATAATTTTGGAAAACATATGTTGAAAATTATTATATGTAATTGGAAAAATAAAATATCTTTGACTTAAAAAAAGAAAAGAAAAAGTTCTAAACAACAAACCATAATTAGACTGAACTCATTATTTTTCCCTATACACCTTCCCATCTCCTCCTACCTTCCCAGTTATGTAGAGGACAATATCATCATCCAAGTCCCTCAGGCTGACAACCTAGGAGTCATTCCTGGACTCCTTACTGTATGTCCCACCAGTACTCCCAGTATCCCAATCTGTTGTTAAAAAAAGCCTTTAGATTTCACCTCTCTCCAACATCTCTCCAATACTTACCTTTCTCTCATTTGACATTACCACCACCCTGAGGGTTAGAAGCTCTACTCACCTTATTCCTGGACTAATGCATATGTCTGCTGGTTCGTCTGCCTCAAGGCTCTCTCCATACTAATTCATCCCCCATTCAACCATTGAAGTGATTTTTCCTAAAATGAAGGTCTGACCTTATCACTCTCCTCCATAAACTCTATGCCAGGATCAAATACAGAATGCTCTGTTGTTTATTCAAAGCCCTTCATAAGCAAGCCCCCTCCTACCTTTCCTGTCTTCTTATTCCTTACTCTCTACCATGTATTCTTTCATGCAGAGTCCCTGGCTTCTTTGATTTTCTGCCAGAAGTTTCTCTGCTTCTATCTCCCATGTCTGAAATGTCCTCCTTCCTCTCTCTACCTAAAGTTTCTGTGGCTTCCTTTAAGTTCCAAATAAAATCTCATCTTCTAAAGCAGTGATTCCCAAAGTGGGTGCCACCACCCCCTTGTGGGTGCTGCAGCAATCCAGGAGGTGGTGATGGCCACAGGTGCATTTTGGACCGTGGATTCAGAGCGGTAACCAATTTATTAACAAGAAAAAAAAAAGAAACCAGTTGCAAATAGTCAATCGTGGTGATTTAAGATTACCGCTGATGAAAATAGAGCCAAGGATTTCTAAATTGGTATCAGCATACCAGGTTCATCCTTCTCATTAAGATGATTTTGAATGTTTTAACTTTTTTTGTATTACATTCTATTCTGAGTTCAATAAATAGTTTCATAATTTCAAAGTTCAATGTTTCTAATTACACCTTTCTTTACTATGTTTTACAAAAAGGCAGAAACATTAATACATATATCTTTCCTATTAATTGCTATTAAAATTAAAAAAAAATAATTTCCAGGGTGCTAAGTAATATTTTTTTCTGGAAAGGGGGCGGTAGGCCAAAAAAGTTTGGGAATCACTGTTCTAAAGTTAGCCTTTCCCAAACCCTCTGAATTCCAGTATCTTCCCCATTTTAACTGTTTCCTATTTATCCTGTACATAGCTTAATTGTACATGTTTATTTACTTCTTGTCTCCTCCATAAGATTGTGAGCTCCTTAAGGGTAGGGACTATTTCTTGGCCCTTTTTGTATCTCTTATGCTAATCACAATGCCTTGTATATAATAGAAGCTTAATGTTTATTGGCTGAGAGAAATTCTGTTGGGGTGGGGAGACCATTTTGGAGCAAAAGAGAATTTCTTCTTCTTTATCCTTACAAGTTATGCTTTTGTTTTCTAAAATTCAGATTTTAAAATGTCTGTTTATTTTCTTTTTCTTCACTTATTAATTTGTATGTTTTCCTATTTCTTTTGAATACTCCATTTCTTCTTTTTTCCATCCTTTTTTCCTCTACTCTCTTCTCTTTCACTTTCTTATTCTTTACTTTAAAAAAAAAAAAAACCCTTACCTTTTGTCTTAGAATCCATTGTAAGACAGAAGAGTGGAAAGGGTTAGGCAATTAGGGTTAAGGGACTTGCCCCAGGTCATACAGCTAGGAAGTATCTGAGGTCAAATTTGAATCCAGGTCCTTCTAATTGTTGTGAGATAAATTAATAAGATGTTTAAGATTAGTTAGTCGGGAGGCTTGGCAAACAGGGCTGGAGAATTCTAAATGGAATGGGGAAGCAGGAAGTGTTGCTTCTCTCTCTGAGATGGACTCCATGGTGGCTGGAGACAAATTGTAACTGACCCCCTGGGAGACCTCAGAGGAAGTGGAGTTTGTACCCTGATATCCAGAAGGAAGAAAGTCATCTGCCTGTGGGAGGTTTGGTTGAGACTTTAAAACCTAACCTGGGTTGCTGATCAGCTCAGTTTAGTTTAGCTCCCTGACTTACCCAACTGAAGGAGTACTGGCTGAAGACGTGGGAAAGCTGTATCATCGCTGGATTTTGACAGGACTCAGCACTGAGGATCCCACTTTCATTCCTGATCTCCATTGCGCCCTGCCCTGCTATGGTCTCTAACTTAGAGTAGATAAGTTCATTCCCAGACCCTGAGGCTTGCCCATAGACTGGTAGAATAGAACCCCCTTTTCCCATCTTTCAGACTATAGTTCATTGAATTAAACCCTGTTTATAAAGCCTATTGTCAGTCTACTCACTTGCTAGTTTCACAAACTCCCTGGCTAGGTGGATCTGTGTTGGCAAGTTGGGCCTCCAACTGCCAAACCCATTCTAAATTGTATTTCCCCAACTTGTTAATCCCAGGCCTTGTCTTGCCTCTTACTTGCTCTTCCTCAGAACCCTGATAATATTTAACTTAACTCCCAGTTTTTTTCCCCATAAGATAATGCTCTATCCACTGACCCACCTTGTTGCCCATTATTCTTAATTTCTTAAACTTTAAAGCACCAAAAGTAACCAACTTGGAGAGAAATGTAGGCTGAGATTTTTTTTTCAGAGCTTCTCCATGGATCTCCTGAACTAGAAGAATTGAAATTGAAGTTGTTAAAAGATTAGCATTTTCCTATACTTATGAATTTTAATGGATAGCAAGCTGGGAAGACCTAGATTCAAATCCTCTCTCTGGCACATTTGGCTGTACGACCCTGGATGATTTGCTTAATTTTTCAGACTGCAAGTTGCAAAACAGTAGCTAATCTGTAATGCCAGAGGGAGTCTCCAATAACAATGAAATCACAGGTTTTTTGGGGAAAACTGAAATGAGAACAAGGTCTCAAAATGTTTTGTGGGAGGCTGTTTGACCTTCTTTGTGAAAAAGCTGAGACATTATTTTATAATAATGCATGGAGACATTCTGGTGAGAGGTGATTGCTTTTGCCTTCGCTTTGAAGGTTGGCTGAATAATTTCTGAGATGCAATCTAAAGACAAGTTAGTTTCTTTTTTCCTAATGCTATTGTATATTGGTTTCAGTGCAATTTTCTTGGGTTTTACAAATCAATTGCTGATGCAAATCATAAAAAGTCTATGAACATAAAGGCTATTGTAGGATGATTTAAAAGAGCTCCATAAATTCTTCTTATAATTTTGTTACCAACTGGAATAGAATGACTAATGTTATTAACATTTGTAATTTTATTTGAGTCGATAATGGAGTCTTTTCTTTGTATTAACAAACAGCCCTTGAAATGTATTTTAGGTTGATGATAAATAGAGGTTCTTCAGAGGACACTCTTGAATTTGACCTTTAAAGATAAAATCTAAATGTGTCTCCATAAACTTCAAATGAGCATATTACCTCAAGGCTCTATGATTTCCTCTGGGTGAGTTCTCTTTCTACCAATCAGTCACTAAGCATTTGTTTTTCATTTTTTCATTTTATTTTTTTAAAACCCTTTCCTTCTTAGAATCAATACAATGTATTGGTTCCAAGGCAGAAGAGTGGTAAGGGCTAGGCAATGGGGGTTAAGTGACTTGCCCAGGGTCACACAACTAGGAATTGTCTGAGGCCAGATTTGAACCTAGAACTTCCTATCTCTAGGCTTGGCTCTCAATCCACTGAGCACCCAGCTGCCCCATCACTAAGCATTTATTAAGCCCCTACTATGTTCCAGGTATTGAGCTAAGCTCTGGGGACCCAAAGAAAGCAAAGGATACTTCTTGCCTTCAAGGAGCTCACATTCGGAGATTACATGCAAATCATCATGTACAAACAAGATACATACAAGATAAATTGGAATCAGGAAAGAATTCTTTTGGAAGATGGGATTTTAACTGGGAGGCTGCCTGGAGAGCTGGCAGGTGATGGAGGTGAGGCGGGATGATAGTATTTCAGGCAAGGGGAAAAGACAATGAAAGTGCTTGGAGTCTAGAGATGAGTATGTCAATTCAGATCTCACCCCTCCACAAATTAGTAAATTGTCTTTGATGGATGGCTCCTGGGGTTAAAATATTTCTCATCCCAGGGGTAACTTGGTGCCCAGCTTTTCTGAGATTAGTGAGGCAGGTTCTGGATAGAAAAGTATTCACACCATTATCGTATAATAGGATTTACCAATGGTTTTACTCTGCTGGAATAACTTCTATGAGTGTTATGATATATATTATGTGATAAAGCACTAGATTAAGACATTAGTGGCAAAGGTATATAAAACAGCTTCATGGTTATTTTATTTTATTGTTTGCTCAGAGACTAAAGTTGTTCTTATCCTAAGGAAGCATAATAATGGTATATTCGGGAAAGTATCCAGTGACATGAGCCACAATGTTTGACAGATTCAGTATTTATTTTTTACACTTTGAATATGTGATTCTACTTTCAAATTATCCAGTCAGGGTAACACAAACATATTTCACTCTTTAAAAAAAAAAGCAAGACAGAAAAGTAAGGGAGAGGCAAACAGGATTAAATGAGTTGCCCAGGCTGGGACATGCCCGAGGCCACATTTGAACCCAGGTCCTTCTGACTCCAGGTCTTGTACTCTCTCTACTGTGCCACCTAGCTTCCCCTGCCATTTACTCTTTCATCTCTTTCCAAGGTAGATTATATCCTGTTCACTGGGAACTATCTAGCCCAGTGGTTCCCAAACTTTTTTGGCCTACCACCCCCTTTCTAGAAAAAATATTACTTAGCCCCCTGGAAATTAATTTTTAAAAAATTTAATAGCAATTAATAGGAAAGATAAATGCACCTGTGGCCATCACTGCTCCCCTGGATCGCTGCAGCACCCACCAGGGGGCGGTGGTGCCCACTTTGGGAAACTGATCTAGGGTTACATTTGAACCCAGGTCTTCCTGACTTCAGGTCTAACATTCTATCCAACAGACCACCTGGTGTTCTCCAAGTGAGGAGGACCATAATGGAATAATCTAGGTCTGGGGAATTATAGCTGAGCTATAGCTCAGCAAGTTTATCATCTATTTGAGAAACTAGGGTATTTTTATTTTATATGAATTTCTAATTGCCTGATCTTGGTATGCTATTTTTGAATGTGTATATTCTCTTTTCCCTTGTAAATAAGCTCTAGAAAATGTATGCTTGCAGTCTGGAGCGTGTATAGACATGGGGTAAAAGAGAAAGAGAAAAGAGAGATCAGAATCAGTTGTCCAGTTACAGTAGAACCTGAAGAAAGGGGCAAGGCAGTGAGCGATAGAATGCAGCCCAGCCCTGAACTTGGAAAGTCAAACAGGCATATAGACTAAGGAAAGTCAATCAATTAATTAGCAAAGCATATATTAAGCCCTTACAATGTGCTAGCAATGTGCTAAGGGGAAAATGGAGCTAGGAAGAAAAAAAAATGCCCTCCAGGTACCTGCTTTTTATCAGGGTGGCATAATATATTCCCAGATAGTTATAACATATGGACCAAAAAACACAAAGTGATGGTGGTGAGGGGGAGTGGGATAACTAGCAACTTTGTGAATGAAGAAAGGCCTCTTTAAGACCCACATATGATATATTATTATAAATTTTAAAAAAAAGACCAGCATTTGAGTTGATTCATGAAGGGTTTAGGGGTTTTAGGGCAGAAGGCATAATGCTGGAAGCTGAGATTCAATGATAAGTGAAGGGTCAAAAGCCAATGTTCCCAACAAGCTTACCATATTCAGTGAGGCTGATGGCTCAAGATTAAATTCCTCAAACACTGACAGCCTGAGGTTGGATGACCAATTTAATAAAAGAGATTTAAAAAATCTTGGCCATTTTCTATTTTTCAACAATACGAATAGGGCAATTCCACCATTGTCATTTACAGAAAAAAAATCTGTTAAAAAAAAATTAAAGTCCTTACCTTCTGTCTTGATACTAAGTATTGGTTCCAAGGCAAAAGAATGTTAAGTGCTAGGCAACTGGGCTTAAATGAGAGCTAAGAAGTATTTGAGGCCAGATCTGAACCACGGAGGTTCTGTTTCCACTGAGTCAGCTAGATGCCTCAAAAAATTGCTCTCTGAAAATTTGCTCTCTGAATGGCTGGGAGTTTTGGTGGCTAGGATGGAGAGGGGAGTCTGGGAATTTTGTGTTTCAGATTTGGGAAATGGAACCTTTTCACAGATAAATATGGAAGAAAAGGAAGAAAGTTAGTATATAAATTTAAGATTTTGTACCAATATTAATATAAAAATGTACTTTCTCTTATGCCCTATTTTTAGTGACATCCTTTATAACAATGCTGTCTTTCTCAGAAACAGTAGGGAAATTACTTTTATATTTTTTTATTTTGGGGGCAGCTAGATGGCACAGTGTTTAGAGTGCTGGGACCGGAGTCAAGAAGACTCAACTCTGGGCTCCAACCCTGGCAAGTTACTTAACCCAATGTGCCTCCCTTTCCTCATTGGTGAAATGAGCTGGGGGAGGAAATGGCAAAATGCCCTTATTATCTTTGCCAAGAAACCCCCAACTAGGGTCATGAAGAATTGTACATAACTGAACAACAAAACAACTTTTATTTTTTTACTATTGCTCTTTCTTGGACTGTCTCATCAACTGTGCATGACAGTTTTTCAATCCTTTCCCTCCCTAGATTCCTAAGCCTTGCCTTTTATTTAGTTATAATGTTCAAAGCAGCAAGGAATGTGAGAAATAGCCTATCTTCATAAAACTGAGGGTCACCTATAGGAAAAATCCCAGCTGCTGGGAAGCTTTTTTTTTTTCCCATGAAGAAAGAGCTTAGAAACTATTCTTCATTTAGAAAGTCTAATGCTGGAAGGAAATAAATGAGGAAATAAACTCCCAAAGGGTGACCAGATGTGCTGAACACTGGAAAGGCAATATGTGATTTTAAAATAGAGAAGAGGAGAAAAGCCATCAAGGAGGCCAGATTAGATCACCTCTAAATTCTATAATTCATTGAGTCAAAGTTTTTTTCTTTTCCTAGAAATGTGATTGGTTCCTATAAGATCTTTTCTCCCAAGGGGCCTCAGCTGGATGCTTACCTAAGAAAACAAGGAAACTGATTTCCCTAAAGACAAAGAGGAATCTCAAAGGCAAAAGGAAATAAACATAACCAAAATATACACATGACCATATCTCTAAATGGAACAGCTCACCTTAAGGAGTAAACTATAATTTTTTAAAAGCTAGATGTTTTTCAGATTTTTAGAGTTTGGAGGGAGGAGCTTTTGCTTCCTTTAGCCTCCCTTGCTCCCTTTCAAGTCCATGCGTATTTAAAGGTTTTACTCATACACCAAAGTAGCAGGGAGAGATATTCTATGAATTCAGTGCTAGGTAAGTCCTTTTACAGAGTTGTTTCATATACATGAGCACACATGGACTAGCCTGGCAGCTGACTAGAGCAGTCATACAAAAATGCAAGAAAATGCTGAGTTTCCGATGAAAGAGAACAGTTCTTTGAGATTTCTCTCTCTGAATCATCACCAGGGCAAGGCATACTTGGTAAAGTTAGCTTGTTCTTAGGTGTAGCTGAACTCAGCTGTGTCTGCTATAATCAAAAGGATTACATCAGCAAAGCAATTAGCAGGGGCTAATTAGCACTGAGTACTTTAAAAATCAGATGATTTCTAAGCTTTACCGAATGTAAGATAGAAAACCAAAAGGCCCACCCAAAGAGGCTTGTCTCAGCCTGGATTTAAAAAAAAATGGATTTCATTACATATTTAAGATGTATGCTAAAGAGAGTTCTAGGGGATAAGGTGTTAATATACAATTATTTCAATTATAAATATGTTCTTTAAAACACTGGATTAATTATACAGGATAGAATCTGCAGAGAATAGTCTGTTTTCAGAAGAAGAAATGAAAGCTATCAATAGTCATATGAAATGATTTATCATTTGTTCATTTGGGTATATATTTTGGGGGTTTGGTTTTATAAGATTATTCACTTACAGAAATGGATAATATGGAAATGTAGAGAGGACATATAGAAAAATAGGTATATGAATGAATTGTTGGTTCATTTGTAAACTAGTCCATTCATTTTAGAGGACAATTTAGAATTATGCCCATAGATCTATAAAACTGTATACCTTTTGTTTGGTAAAAGTGCCACTAGTTTTTATAAACTGTGAAAGACTTAGCTATCTAATGAATGCGGTGATCTTCATTTCCAAAGGACTCATGAGGAAAAAAGCTATCTACTTCTAGAAAGAGAATTGATGAATATTCATTGATTGAAGTATAATTTTTTTCACTTTATTTTCTTGCTTTTTTTCCCAACTTGGTCGATGTGAAAATGTTTTACGTGATTTCATTTGTAAAATGGGTATTTCTGGCTTTCTCAATGGGTGGGGGAAGGGGTAGAGGTAGAGAATTTGGAACTGAAAAAAAAAGAATATTAAATCTTGTATGTAAACAATAACTATAATTTGAAAGAAGGTGATAGGGGCAGGTGACTTGGTAGAGATGGGAGGTCTTGAGTTCAAATTTGGCCTCAGACACTTTCTTTTTCTTTTTTTTTTTATAAACCCTTACCTTCCATCTTGGAGTCAATACTGTGTATTGCCTCCAAGGCAGAAGAGTGGTAAGGGTAGGCAATGGGGGTTAAGTGACTTGCCCAGAGTCACACAGCTAGGAAGTGTCTGAGGCCAGATTTGAACCTAGGACCTCCCATCTCTAGGCCTGGCTCTCAATCCTCTGAGCCACCCAGCTGCCCCCCTTGGACACTTTCTAGCTGCAGCATGCTGGGCAAGTTCACTTAACTCCAATTGCCTAGCTCTTATTGCTCTTCTGTCTTGGAACCCATGCTTAGTATTGATTCTAAGACAGAAGATAAGGGTCTTTTTTTTTTTTTTTTAATGTGCCAGGTACATGATCTCCTTGAATAAAGTCAGCACTCTATACTTCATTCTCTTTCAATCTAGATTTTAAAAAAATACTCGAAGAAGCATCTTAAGACTCTGATTTTTACCAGCAAGAAGATAATATAACCAAAGTAGTAAAAATGACTTAATACTTTGTGAAACTTTGCTTTTAGGTTTCTAGTTTCATGACTCAATCTCCATTTGGCTTTTTTTTTTTTAACCCTTGTACTTCGGTGTATTGTCTCATAGGTGGAAGATTGGTAAGGGTGGGCAATGGGGGTCAAGTGACTTGCCCAGGGTCACACAGCTGGGAAGTGGCTGAGGCCAGGTTTGAACCTAGGACCTCCTGTCTCTAGGCCTGACTCTCACTCCACTGAGCTACCCAGCTGCCCCCCCCCCCCCCATTTGGCTTTTAAAGTCCTTAGCCATCTGGCCTCTTTCTACCTTTCTACACTTTCTCTTCCTTTTAAAGTCTTTATCTTTTGTCTTAGAATCAATACTAAATTTTAGTTCCAAGGCAAGTGACTTGCCCATGGTCACACAGCTATGAAGTCTCTGAGGTCAGATTTGAACCCAGGACCTCCTGACTACAGATTTGGTGCTCTATCCACTGAGCCGCCTCACTGCTCCCCATTTCATTCTTCTTATACTTTATTTCTTTCCAAGTTTTCTGCCACCCAGAGATAATGGCCTACTTGCTGTTGCTCAAACATGACATTCCATCTCCCAATTTGGGCCTTTTTCATTGGCTATCCTCCATGCCTGGAATTCTCCCTCCTTGCTTTTGCCTCCTGGCTTTACTGGATCCCTTAAAGACTCCATTTAAATAACACTTTCTGTGAGAGGGCTTTCCTGGTCCCTTTTGCCTCTCTCTTTTCTCTCAAATGACTTCCTATTTATAACGCGTATAGATCTTGTATGTACATTGTTGTTTGCATGTCATTCCCGCTCTTAGAACTGTGAAATCCTTGAGTGGAGGGATTGAATTTTTGCTATTTGTATTTTTTTTACTGCTTAGCACAGAGCCTGGCACATAGTAAATGCTCAAAAATCTACCTGACTTTAAAATAAAACTGGCCATATTTGAATAAATTGAGCAAAGAAAGTCTACTCTGTGGAAGTCACTTTCCTAGCCATTGTGGGAACTTTAAAAGAAAGCAGACTGACACTGTATTGGAAGAATAAAGGAACCAGTACCAGCATTAAGAATACTATTGAGGGGGCAGCTGGGTAGCTCAGTGGAGTGAGAGTCAGGCCTAGAGACAGGAGGTCCTAGGTTCAAACCCGGCCTCAGCCACTTCCCAGCTGTGTGACCCTGGGCAAGTCACTTGACCCCCATTGCCCACCCTTACCAATCTTCCACCTATGAGACAATACACCGAAGTACAAGGGTTTAAAAAAAAATAAAATTAAAAAAAAAGACTAAGGATTTCACATCCAAACTTCCAACAGTTAAATTAAAATTTAAAAAAAAAAAAAAGAATACTATTGAACATTTGCCGATAATCTTACATTTTCAAAATTACTTTCAGAGCTATTTGCAGAATCAGAGAATGTCAGAGATGGGAGGAAACTTAGAAGTCATCTAATACAAGTCTCTCATTTTCAAGAAGAGGTAAAAAAACAAGAGCGATTAAATAACTTTCCACCAATTAATCAATGACTGATCTGAGATTAAAAATCTAGGTTTCCTGGCTCCCAGCCATTAGTTCCTTGGTTGAAGAACATCTTGCCCCTATGTTGACAATTTGACAGACTGGTGCACACGGATTCTCATTTTTGCTTCCTTGAATTCTTAGGATCATAGGGACATAGATTTAGAGATGCAAGGAGCAATGGAGGTCATTCATCTATTCTCACCTTCTCATTTTGTGGATGAAAAAACTTAAGTTTGGGGAAATTTTCCTTCCCAAAGCAATTCAGCAAAAGGGAAGGTCAGAGTACTGGCCCCTTCTGATAGTAGTAGACTCTCTCCTGATAGGGACAAAGGCAGCCATCTGCCATCTAGACCATAGTGTTCTAGGGGGTGGGCTACCTGCTGAAGGTCTAAATTGGAGGCAGTAATAGCAGAACTCCTCAACTTTCTTGATTCCTGCCTCATACTGCTTGTCCATGTGGGCACAAATAATTCTGCCAACTCAGATCTTGAATTGATTATAAGAGGACAACAAGACTCAGGGTCAGAAATAAATGATGAAAGAAAAGACAGCAGTGCCACTTGGCAACATTCTCTGGAGTCTTTTCAGTTTGGAAAGAGGATTTTATATAAATTTGTTGTTTTTCAGTTAGGAATGATTTGTTGTGACTACATTTGAGGATTTTTTGGTTAAAATACTGGAATGGTTTGTCATTTCCTTCTCCAGCTCATTTTACAGATGAGGAAACTGAGGCAAACAGGTTACATGACTTGCCCAGAGTCACACAGTCAGTCAATGTCTAAGGCAGGATTTAAATTCAGGAAGATGAGTCTTCTCCATCCATTTTGCCACCTAGCTGCCCCATTTTCTGCAAACATTGTCAAGCAAATAAGGTATTATAGTACCATTAGCATAGCTATATAAAGTTGTATTCCTGCCCCTTTAATCTAGGGACCCATGGAATCCTTTAAGTCTGGTAGATTGAGAAGGAAGCCACAGATATAATAACAACATGATTATATTATAACATATATATTGTTTTATAGTGATTTTATAACATGTTCATAGACATAGAGAGTATGTCCAGGAGATGAAACTTGAATCCAGGTATTCAGATTCTTCCCTCCCTCCCTCCCTCCCTCCTTCCCTCCCTCCCT
>NC_058130.1:248166400-248263544 GCF_016433145.1 Gracilinanus agilis | reverse complement strand
ACAGAAGACCAGTAAGAGCAAGGCATTGGAGTTAAGTGACTTGCCCAGGGTCATACAACTGGGAAATGTCTGAGGCCCCATTTGAACCTAGGACTTTTTGTCTTTAGGCCTGGCTCTCAATCCACTGAGCCACCCAGATGACCCTAGGTCACTTAATCTTGTTTGCCTCAGTTTCCTCATATATAAAATGAATTGCAGAAGGAAATGATGAACCACTCTGGAATCTTTGCCAAGAAAACCCTAAATGGTATCATGAAGAATTGGATGTGATTGTAAATAAGTGAATAACAAAATAAATTAATGTTATAATTGCATTGGCAAGGTAGGGTAAATGGTGGCATTACCATGGACTTCAATTCCATAATATGACTTAAAGTGGAAAAAAAATAAGGATAGTAGAAAAAAGAGAGCCATACCTGTATTTCTGTTGACTCAGTCCCATGGGAGAGATTTCCATTTTGCACAGGTCCTAAACCTTCACTGCGTGGTGTTACTTCCACTTCAACACTTGTACTGTTTGGGAGTTCTATTTTTTCTGTGACATCATTCACAAATGGAAACATATGCAAGCACATACACACAGAGAGAACAAAGAATCAGTAAATGGGGTAAATGATCACATAATAAAATTACAGGTATCCATCCCTTCCCTATCATGACTTTTCCCATCATGGCTTTGATATATTGTGAGTTACCACAAGAAATTAAATGGGAATTTTTTTGGGAATTTTGCAGAAGCCACAGAAAGAGTTTAGAAACTCAGAAATGTATAAAATATATATATCAGATTGTATAATGTTGACATATTTTATCTTTTAATACCACAAATATGCATAATTAAAAAATGTAAACAGTCCATAAAAGAAATAAAAAAAAATCAGCCTGGCATAAAAGGACAACTAAAACATTTTCTGCAGATTTTCCTGATTGTGAGCACCCTTAACCCCTGGAAAGTAGAAAGAATAACTGTACTTTCTTGAACAATTCCTCCAATTCATAATTTATTAATCGATTATTCAACAGCTCTTCATTAAGTGCCTATTATGGGCCAGGCATTATGAGTATAAATACAAAAAAAATCAAACAATCCCTACTTACAATGAAAGCTAATATGCACAGAACATTTGCTAGGCTTTGTAAGGTCAAAATTAAATTATCCTGTCCTTGCCCTTTTGGAAGATATAATGCCGACAACTAGCTATGATACAAAATGGGATATGGTTCTTTCAATAGAGGTGCAAGCAAAGGATACCACTGAGGATGACCATGAAGCAAGGATCAGAGAAGGCTTCATGGAGAAGGTGACATTTAAAGGAGTAGATGGATGTGGGGAAGAAATGTCAACTATTGAGAATATATAAGCAAAGACAAAGAAATAGTGAAAAATGAGGCATACAGTATATGGAAGAGAAGAAAAGGTGGATTGCAACGGAAATGCTATAGAAAGGAAGAGAAAGGTGGCAGTATGAAGCTGCCCAAGACCTTGAGTTATGGAAAAGTTTAGCCATTTTCATGTAGGCAATAAAGAGCAGAAGGACTCTGAGCAGAGGAGTGACAAGATCAGATCTGTGCTTTGGGAAGATTGGTCTGTCTCTGAATGGATTGCTTGCCATGCCTGGTCTGTATTTCTTTCTTCTGCTTCATAAAGTTCCCCTTTTCCTTTATGAAGCATCTCCAGTACCATCTTCTCCTGATCCTCTGATTGCTATTGCCTTCTGTTCCAAACTACCTTATAGTTAACTTTTTATGTACATATTTATATTTATTACAAAATATTAAAATAACTATATGTTATACATCTTTGTCTCCTCCATCAGGTTATGAACTCATTGTGAGTAAGGATTTTTTCTCCCTTCTTTGTACCTATATCCCCAGTGCTTAACACAATCTCTGGCACATAGTAGGTGCTTATTTATACTTGCTAGTTGGTGATTTCTAGGGACTGGCAGGAGTCAAAGCTAATAGGTGAAAATGTTTTCTTTTAAATTCTAGAATTTCATCCCTTCTGTTTATTTTTCAGGACCCTCTATCTTTTGCCATATTCTGAATGGGCACTCTTATTGCCCTGGCTATTCAGAGCCTGTTAGGGCAGTGTCCTACTTTTGATGCATTCTGATTTGCCTGTTAAATTCTTTATTTCACATGTATTAAGATAAGTATTTATTTACTCCATCTACAAATTATACCCTTTTCTAGTTCAGGTAAAATCTTTGGCATTTTACCAAAGAGCCATTTAAGAATGGTTTATAACGGAAGTTTCACTTAATTCATAAATTACCCTCTTCTACCCTTCCTCTGGATATTTCTTTCCCAAAAGGGGAAGAACATTTCAGGCCTAAATGATAATTAATACAAATGCTGAGCAAATTGCAAACATATTGATGACTTTCTGAAGCCTGACAAAAACTGGTTTAGGAAAACAAGCTCTTCTCAGTCCCTTGTAGAGAAATTAGTTTGTTTATATCACTTAAGTATGACTCTAATTCCAATCAAGGCAAAGGGGGGATTTTCCGTAATCGATATAGAGATATAGCCTATAGGAGAATGGAAAACCCCACCTTGGATGGGAAATATGTTATTTGCTTTGAATCCAGTGGGTCATAAGGTGCTTCCTAATGGCCGTTGACATTTGCTCCAGGACTCAAGGGGAACAATCATTCCAGGTTGCCTGGAAATGAGCAAAATCCATTTTTGAAGTATGACAATTCTGTGACCTTGAATTTATTTATGTTAATGCTCCATACGGAGCAGTACTACTGAACTCCATGCACCAACAGTCTTGTTTTGTAAACGCCGCATGATGCCAGGAGGTAAAAAGATGCTCCAGAACTTTTAACCATTAGTCAAATACATCTTTCCTATTTCCATGCTGCCACTGCACTTGTGGATTTCAATAGAAGGTGAAAACCTAGTGGACAGTGACACAGTGAAAAAGCCAAGTTTATTGAAATAGCTTTTTTTTCCCCTCTGGGAAATTTAGTAAGGTTGAACTGTTTTGACTATGGGTATATGCCAACATAGGCATTTACTTAACAATTAACACTAGACTGATCCTTGGAGGGCGAACAAAGATTTGACCTGAAGGAGAAACTAATACAGTCATTAAGACTATAACTCCCCTAATAAATATACAGTATCCAGAGTGCAGCAGTATCACATTTTGTTTCTAGACAATTTTAGTTTTCTAAGTAACAGGATAGTTTATAAAAACAAATAGAGATCAGGTTAAATTTAGTTTAAATTTAGAATTAGAGAGCTATATAAGCCATACAGTTTTAAGAATAGGAACATTACGTTCCCAGTTAAAATAAAATGCTGGGATGTCATGATCTGGTTACCACACGATGCGCAGCTAAGGGAGCCTGAAATAGATGTGTGGTGATATCGCTGAATTCATCAGAAAGGAGTGGGGATGAGCAGGGACAGTGTGTCATATTGTTGTAAGCTGGTACTTTGTTACTCAATGAATTTGCTCTAGGCAATGGCATCTGTTGAAGTGCTGGACCCTAATCAAGCCTTCCAGAAAGGGCCCCCTCTTTTTTTTTTTTAAATTCTTATCATCCATTTTAGAATTGATGCTATGTGTTAGTTCTAAGGTAGAAGAAGAGTAAGGGCTAGGTAATGGGAGTTAAGTGACTTGTCCAGGGTCACACAGCTAGGAAGTGTCTGAGGCCAGATTTGAACCTCAAGGACCACCTGTTCCTAGGTCTGGCTCTCAATCCATTGAGCCATCTAGCTGTGTGGCCTCCCTCCCCCCTCCCCCTGGCAACTTTGTTAATTAATCTCCATTGGAGGAAAACTATCTTGAAATATTATAGTCTCTGGTTAGAAACTTCAGTCTAATGTACTCCCACATATAAGTTTATATTTACTTTGTAAATATTTTGTATCGATCCATCTTTATACATGTTGTTTCTCTTCAACAGACACTCCTTGAAGGCAGGGGCTAAATATTTATTAAACATTAACTATGCTCCAGGCACTGGGTTAAGGACTAGGGATACAAAAAGTCAAAAGACTCTGCCCTCTAAGAGCTCATAGTCTAATGGGGGAGACAAGCAAACAATTTTTGAAAATATAGTAAATTTACAAATAAAATATAAGTTTTAAATTATGAAACAAGTTATATAGACATCAAATGGGTAATAATTTAAAGACAGGAAGTATAAGAATTAAAGAAGATTGGTAAAGGCTTCCTATAGAAGATGGGATTTTAGTTGGGACCAAAAAAAAAAAAAGAATAAAAAAGCAAGCAAGCAAGCAAGCCAGGGGAGCCAGGTGGTGGAAATGAAGAGGGAGAACATATCAGGCATGGAGGTGCAGCCAGAGAAAATTCTTGTTGAATGAAATTGAAATCCCATTTCAGACTTCTACCAGGATTTCTTGACCATCCTCTGAATTCTCTGGAGGACATTTTGGACATATTCTGACCTTTCTGCCCCAAGCTCATACAAAGACAGAAGGAAACTTATTTCTCTAGACTTAGTTATGACATTATAGTCAATGGTGCATATTGGGGGCAATGTTCAAGATTTCAGTGGAGTCCTGAGAAATGCAAGGCAGTGTGTTCTCTTGTACTCACCCACATGGTTGGCAGTCCCATTATGCCTTTCATTATCATCCACCTGGCACTTTTTCTTGGCAATTTTGTGAAGTATTGAAGCCTTTTCTCTGAAGCGTCCTAAAGAAAGAGAGAAAGGAGGTGGGGAAGAAGAGGGTATGAGGGAGAGAGAATGAGAAAGAAGAAGGGGATCATTGCAAAGGAACAGACATTCAAACACAGTCAGCTTCATTGACGTCTAGTCCATCAGGGAGAGTTCATTCCTGGCCTTGTAGAAGGCAATGTTAATGTATGCATGTAACCATAATTCTTTCTTCCTTTACCCAACTTTCTTAGACTACTAGATCCACAGAGAAGAAGTCCGGTTTTATTAGGATCTTTTGACTTGACTACAAAATCAGTTAAAGTATCTAGAATTTGTAACTGCTCCCCTCATTCTTATTTTAAATTTTGTGGCTGAGGCTTACCATAGACCTGATTGAAGACAGCTGGATCACAGGAAGAACGCTTCCCTGGAATTGAACTGTATTCTTAGGCAATTGCAATGTATGTGAAGGTAAGTCAAGCATCCTGGTTCTTTGCTTTGGCTTTTCCTTTCAAACATGACTACAGAAATTAGTTTAATGACAGTCTGCGGTTTCTAAATGAAACAGGAGCTAGCATCAAAGCTTCCAACCAAAAAAGAGGATATGTTTTTTTCAGAGGATTTAGAAGATTGAAACCCCTTCATTGCAGGACTGCCTACTAATGTCTAGGAACTTGCAGATGCTATTTGATGAGAGAGGCAATGGAATCATTCTAGCCCAGCAAAGAATGTGAAACAGTGATAAACTAATGATAAATACAAATGGAAATTCAGTTTTAAAAACAGGTATGATCATGGATTATGGAATTGGTCCTGTTATTTGTTTGTGCCACAGTCAATGTGTAAATATTGAGCAAAAAATATACAAAGAGAACTAATAAAGCCTAGGACTGTTTGATTTTTATTTTTGTCCAAAAAATTAACTACAAGGTAATTTGAGGTAGCTCTAGGTGGTGCAGTGGATTAGAGCATTGGACCTACAGTAACTCCTCTTCCTGGGTTCAACTCTGACCTCAGGCACTTACAAGATGTGTGACTCAGGGCAAGTCACTTAACCTTATTTGCCTCAGTTTTCTCATCTGTAAGATGAACTGGAGAAAGAAATGGCAAACCAGTCCAGTATCTTTGTCAAGAAAACCCCACATGGGATCACAAAGAGTCAGACACAACTGAAATGACTGGACAACAGTAGTAGTTTAGAACAGAGGGCACTAGCAGTTGGAGGATCAGGAGAAGCTTTATGTAGAAGATGTTTCCTGAGATGCATAATAAAGGAAAAGCCAGACTTTATAAGGCAGAAGAAGGAAGGAAATGCAGACCAGCTATGGTGAACAGTTAGTTCTGAGAAAAGGTAAATCTAATCTTTTCATTCTTCTACTCTTTATTGTCTACACAAAAATGACCAAACTCCTTATTCTTCTACGCAAAGCCTCAGGCAGTTTCATGCTGATCCACTCTTTCTCCCTTTCTCCATTGCTATCTATCCTATCTTCTCCTCCATGTACCATTCACCTCACTTTTCACTATTTCTTTGCTTTTGCTTGTATATTCCCAATAACTGGCATATACCCTCACCTCCCCATCCCAGAAGGCTTGATGGAGAAGGGAGTATTTGGAGGAGGGGAATGAAGAAAAGAGAGGTAAAGGCTAGGCAGTTGGAGTTAAGTTACTTTCCCAGGGTCACACATCAAGAAGTACCAGAGATCAGGTTTGAATTCAGGACCTCCCACCTTCAGCATCTATTTTCTTAACTGTCATATCATGGTGTTGACTAATATAAGCTTGCTGTTCAGACACCTCCCACCCTCATCTCCCAGATATTTTTCAAAGGAATTGTTTTCTAAGCCACACCTCTCTATTCTGGACCAGATCTATCTTGGTGATTCAAGCATAGGATTAGAATATATTGAGACCTCCTAGGACCATTACATTGAGAAAATAACAACAAAAAGCCCTTTACTTATAACAAGACTTTAAAAAGAGATACTTCCTGGCTGAATTTAAATAAGAGACTACTCTTTTCTTCTTCTCCATTCACCATGGCCAGACAATCAGAAAGGCTAGATCAGAAAGAAGTTCCCTTAAGTTCAATGGGAATTCTGCTTAAACCTCCAAGATCAATTCCTTATAACTGAGTCTTTTTTGCCTCAGTCAGCAAGAAAGCCAAAAGAATGATGATTTCAGGAATGGCCTCCAATTTCACCAGAAATCAGTCCAACTGATATAAAAGAGATGCTGCTGCTCCTGCCATTTTCAATCCTTTAGTGGCAAAGTCTAGAAAATTTTCCAGAGTAACTTTCTTTAATAAAACAATTTTATTTTTATGTTTTTAAATTTTTATTTTTTAGAAAAATTTTCCATGGTTGCATGATTCATGTTCTTACTTTCCCCTTCACCTCCTCAACCCCCCCTCCCCCATAGCCAGTTTTAACATGTGTCATCGATTAAGACTTGTTTCCATATTATTGATAGTTGCATTGGTGTGGTCATTTCAAGTTTACATCCCCAATCATGTCCCCATCAGCCCATGTGTTAAAGCAGTTGTTTTTCTTCTGTGTTTCCGCTCCTGTAGTTTTTCCTCTGAATGTGGGTAGCATTCTTTTCCATAAATCCCTCAAAATCGTCCTGGGTCATTGCATTGCTGGTAGTACAGAAGTCCATTACATTCAATTTTACTGCAGTGTATCTGTCTCTGTGTACAATATTCTTCTGGCTCTGCTCCTTTCACTCTACATCAATTCCTGGAGGTCTTTCCAGTTCACATGGAATTCCTCCAGTTTATTATTCCTTTGAGCACAGTAATATTCCATCACCAGCATATACCACAATTTGTTCAGCCATTCCCCAATTGAAAGGCATACCCTCATTTTCCAGTTAATAAAACAATTTTAAAACAATTATGATGACAGGGTGTAGTTTGGCCTAAGAAGTTTTCGAGGAATAGTTAAGTATAAGAAATAAAAAGTAAAACATAAAATGACATATTCTTCTAAAAAGTACAGTTTATGCAGCATTTTTTCCCATACTTGTATAAAAAGTTTCACCTTTTCCCATAACATTTAAAAGCAAAGCATCTTTCTACAATTTTTATTCCTTGGTCTCTCAGACTCTAGGAAAGAGATTCCTGGAAACCTGTTAAATAAGAGAAATAATTTCCCCAGATTGTATAGATCCTTCTGAGAGGGGCAGAACCCCAGATTTATGGGAATTCCATGATTTGTGGGAAATGGAATAGGAAAGAGTTGGAGAGAATCAATTGGGATTAGATTTAAGAGTCGTCCATCTTTATCAAGTGAGTCTTTCTGGAAACTGGATCCAAGAAACTGCTGGAATTGTGAGCCTTCAGCCTTTTTAGCATAGCATCCTTAATTTTTCAAAAGTTCTGGGAGATGGGACCCTCAATGCTGATAATAAGTGACATGATGAGCAAGCTACTGTTTTAAAATTCCATTTCAGTGTTTAATAATGCCAGCTGCCTGAGGATATTGTAGGAGATGAAAATCCAGCAAATGTGATGGTGGCTAAGATTTTGAACCTGTTATGTAGTAAAATGAGTACTCTGATTAGACACTGGGCCCCATAAGAAAGAAAAATATGTTTTGTCAGGGCTTTGATGGTTGCCACTATAATAGTACAATTAACTGCAATGTTATATCCTGTATAACCAAGTAAAATAATAATAAAAATAGCTAGCATTTATATAGTACTTTAAGAGTTTGTATAGCACTTTGTATGTTATCTCATTTATCTTCACAACAACCCTGTGAAATAGGTTCTACTATTATCCTCATTTTACAGATAAGGAAATTGAGGCTGAGATACATTAAATGACTTGCCCAAGGTCACACAGTAAGTATCTGAGGCTGGATTTGAACTTAGGTCTTCCTGACTCCAGGCTCTTCATTCTATCCACTGTGCCATCTAGCTGCTTCTTAATAAAAAAAATTAAATGCTTTCTATGTGCCAGGTACAGTGCTGGGAATAAAGATACAATAAGACAGAAAGGCAATATCTGCCCTAAAAGAATTTAAAATTTTAATGATGGAAGCCAGCATATAAAAGGAACATGAAAAGTAGGAGTGGAATTGGAGGAGTAGAATGAAAGATAGACTAGAAAGGAATGAAGGTATAAATGGCTGTCCTGGTAATTTTCCTTAAAATGGAGGTTCCTAGAGAGATGGTAATCAGAAGATGGTAATCAGAAGTGGTGATCTGTTGGGTCATGATAGAGAAAGAAGTTTAGAGAATCAGAAGCAGATTCCAGAATGACATAATTATGCATTAATTGCAGTAATGGTAAACTTCTTGCCATGAGATCAGGGAGAGAGAAAATATAATCAGTTTATCAGAGACTAGTTGGAATCATATTGATTTTCAAAAGTAGATTCTCCAATATTCCCAGAGGGACATTATTAAGCTGAAAGAAACACCTTTGGTGAGTATACAATTCCTTGTTTGATGACTCACCTGATGTTTATTATCCAAAGACTATTTAACAGGTTTAATTCAATCGCTATAACTTCTAATAGTCTTCATTATGATGAAGAGTCTTCATTTATGGATGAGAGAGATATCTTGTAAGAGTTCTATTGAACAAATGCTTTTTCACAATCAACAAATAATATACACAACAGGATCTTATATTCTTTACATCTTTTAGTCAATTGTATAATGATAAAGCCAAAAGTCCATTGTTGAATATCTCTTGAAAAAGTCTTATTGTTTTCTTGTAGCACCTTCATAAAGGATGTCCTTGATTCACTGATAGATGACTTTCATAATGACTTTTATAGATCAAAGAACAAGCATATGTTTTTTTTTAAAAATTGATCTCTCCATTACTTTTTTCAGGCTTAATAGAGCTTGAGATTTCTCCCCTGCCCTATGTTTTTGATACATTCCCCTTTCAGATTCCTTGCATATTATTCTCATGATTCCTCAAAATGGAATTTTCACTTCCAATATGGATTTCCTTTTTTATAATACTTTGCCCATTCTAGCTGCCTTATCTTTATTTATTCTCTTTAGTGCTATTTCCACCTCTATTAGCACATCTGTGACTGTGATGTTAGGGTAAAAGTGTGGTAGTACCCACCATATTGATGGAGAAAATAGTTTAAGTCATTTTTTAAAAAAAATACATTTTCTCCTTTTTTTTGGTCTTTTTTCTTCCATTTTCTTTGTAGAATACCATTTTGAATGTCTCAGGATGACTTGCTTAGTGAAATATCTTGCCAAACTTTCTTTAAACTCATTTTATCCTCCATTGCCTTTTTCTGCTTTATGAGACAAGAGTACTCATAATTGCCAATAATTCTCCACTGGATTTTTACAAATGGGTTTATAATTTAACCTGGTGGTGCTTTTGGCAACCATTGCTTGCTGTTTGGCAAGTAATTCAGATGTTTGCTAAGGTGCTTTCTGGATCCTTCTGTTTCCTTGTTGTGGCAATCAGCTTACATTGTAGAAACCTGGATTAAAATTGTTATAGTTGGCATTGGTATTTCTGTTGTCTATTTCTCATTTTGATTGACAGTTTAATGTTTGAATAATTTATGGTTACGTTCCCCCCCAAATATATATACCATGTCATATCCCCCCCTTTTTTTTAATAGTCTGGGAAATTTAATGATAAAAATATTGAATGAAACAAGGCCCAACACAGCCCCCTTGGAGACTCCACTGGAAACTTTCAAGTTTACATGGAATTATTAATGTCTACTCAGAGTTATTTTATAAATGATTGATCGTTGGATTTTGGCCACTCAACCACTTCTAAAGCTATCTACTTGTTCAGTTGCTTACAGTATATCTTTTCCTTAAGAATCACATCAAATGGAGGCAGGTAGGTAGTACACCAAGATAGAGCACCAAGCCTGAAGTCAAGAGGACCTGGGTTTGAATTTCACCTCATATTTCCTAGCTGTGTGATCCCTGGCAAATCACTCAATCTTAAATGCTTGTCCCCTACTGTTCTTCCTTGGAACTGATACTTAGTACTGAGTCTAAGACAGAAAGTAAGGATTTCATCTTTATTATTAAAATATCCAAATATATTTTATTTCCCCAATTACATGAAATAACAATTTTCACGTACGTTTTCTGAAATTATAAAATCCATATTGTCTCCCTCCCTCCCTCTCTTCCCTCCTCTCTCTCAGAGGTAGTAAATAATTTGATCTGGATTATACATGTATTATCTTGCAAAAAATACTTCCATATTGGTCATTATTGTGAGAGAATACTCATATGAAACTCAAACCCCCCAATAAAACTGTAAATAAATTCATATGAAAGATAATATGCTTTGATCTGCATCTGATCCCAACAGTTTTTTTTCTCCGGAGGTGAAATAGCATTCTTTGTTATAAGTCCTTCAGAATTATCTATGGGTTTTTTTTTTAAAGAATCACATCAAATACTTAGCTAAAATCTAGGTATCTTCTTATTTATAGCATCTTCCAATCTACCGGTTTAATCATTCTTCCAAAAAAGAAAAAAAGAAATGTTTAGTATAGATGTCTGACCTGTTTTGATGAAGCCATACTGGACCTTATAATTACTGCTACCTTTTTGAGACAATCAATAATCATTTCTTTAATATTTTCTAATTTTTACAAGGAATTGAAATCAAGCTAGCTCACTGAAAGCTTCTGTTTTCCTTTTTTTTTTTTGGTCTGGAGTATGAAATAGTCATCTAGCACCAGAAAATGAAACATAATATGACAAAATATGCCGAAAGCTAACTAACTATTGTTTACAACTGCTCAAACTTTGTGAAAACTTAAAAACCTGCTTAACAGAACTTTTAATAGAAGTTACCTTCAAACATGTTTTTGTTATCCCTTGGCTGAAAGCAATCATTAGTATACTAGGAGAGTGACTGAATCAACCAGACCTGTCAGTTTTCCTAGAACCATTAGAGTGACTTATGGCTATCTGAATGAATCCCAGGAAGAGATTTTCTCCTCTTTAGACTGTTAAGAGTGATGGAATGAGCCAAGGTGAAGCATTAGTAGGTAAGTAATAGTCGGATCTTCAGGAACTTTATTCTTTTGTTCCCTTATATTCTGGAAGCCAAATTCCACTTAATCATACACTTTTCAGAGAAGAATGCGCCAGAATTTACTTTTCCCTGTGCTTTACAAGTCTGTTCCCAGTCTCACATGGTCTTAAATTCTAGAGAAATGTAAGATCAGAACTGCTGGGTAAGGTAATGTGGGAGCTGATTATAGAAACAGGGCAGAAAATTATGAAAATACACTTGAGTGTGTTAGAACAATGATTCTCAAAACTTTTCAGTAAGATATAGGTCCTTCTGTAGGCTCTCAGCCCTGAGCACCCTTTCTGTCCACCAACACCCCCAGATTTCCATATTATTGAGAAAGAGAATATACACTCTTTCCTTAGTTTATACCAAGTCTGAAAAGGCTAATGAGGTGAAGGGGTGGACCAGAGGACAGAGTTAGATGGGTATGGTAAAAAATTACAATACATTTTTGGGAGTGCCAATAGGATAGGAATTTAATTCCAAACAGATCTAAAAATCTTATACTTCCTTTAAATCTTATTGCTGGCAGGACTTATGGTCTTTCCCTTTTTCCAGTTTGAGCTAGGTCAGATCCAAATTGCTAGACTCACTCACAGTTATGGAATCGTTGAGCTGTCAGGGACCTTAGGACACACAAGCTGTCAGACATCTTGATCATCATGTAGCTCAACCCTGTCCTTTGGCAGAGGAAGAATCAATAAGAATCCATAAAAAGGGAGGCTCTGAAAGCTCTAGCTATTGGGAACAAAGGGTAGGAAATGAGAATCTGTCTTAGAATCAGTACTGTGTATTGGTTCCAAGGTAGAAGAGCAGTAGGGGGTAGGCAATGGGGGTTAAGTGACTTGACCAGGGTCACACGGCTAGGAAGAACCTGGGGTCAGATTTGGAATTCAAGACCTCCATTTTCTAGGCATGGCTCTCTACCACTGAGCCACCGAGCTGCCACCCCACCCCCCATATGTGTTTTTAAATCAAGATTCACAATCTTAAAATTGGAAGGTGGTGACTAGCTGTTCATTATCCCTAGTAAAGATAGATTAAGAGAAAAGGAGCTCATTTAATTGGATGGATTTCAGGTTAGCTCTGGGGAAGAACTTCCTATGTTGAGGGTTAAATAATCACTGAAGTGAATGATATATGAAAATCCTTCTTTCAAGATGAGAGAGCTATTTAGCTGTCTGTGTTGCCACCTGGAAGCAGAGGTCTAGATTACATGCTCTTTTTAGGTCATTATCTGGGTCAGCAAAGTATAATGGAAAGATGCATGGGACTCAGAGTCAGGAAACCTGGGTCAGAATCCATGTTCTGCTACCTAACACCATCAGCATGACCATGAGCAAGTTTGTTAACTTTTCTAAGCCTCAGTTCCTTTAAACTATAAACTGAGGGGTGGAAATAGGTGCTCTCTATAATGTCACTTTGAGGTCCAGATTCTATGATTTGATGTGATTTTGACACTTTTAAGAAGTGTGATTAAAGATATATTAAGATAACTTTTTAAAGAAGTCTAATATAATAGAGACTATATCACAACCTGAAATATAAAATTTCAATCTGATATATCTTGGTCAGAAATAAATAACAAGCAGGAGAGCAAGGTGGCTTAATGAATTGAGAGCCAGGACAAGAGACAGGAAGTTTTGGGTTCATATTTGGCCTCAGACATTTTCTAGCTGTATGACCCTTGGCAAGTCATTTAACCCCTGTTGCTTACCCCTCACCTCTCTTCTGTCTTGGAATCTCTACACAGTATTGATTCTAAGATGGAAGATAAAGGTTTAGGAAAAAAGAAATGAACAACAATCACTTCTCAGAGGACTAAAGGGGTTGTGGTTGGGAGAGCATTTGTTGTTTTAGCAAGAGATCTTTAACTAGGGATTCCAGCTCTACAAAGGATCTAGGGATAGATTTAACTTGTTCAGGGGCAACTAGGTGGTTCAGTAGATAAAATGTCAGGCCTGAAGTCAGGAAGATTCATGTTCAAATGTGGCCTCAGACACTTCTAACTGTACAATCCTGGGCAAATCGCTTAATCCTGTATGCCTCAGTTTCCTCATCTGTAAAATGAGCAGGAGAAGGAAATGACAAATTACTCCTGTATCTTTGCCAAGAAAATTCCAAATGGTGACATGAAGAGTTGGACACTAGCAAAAACAAATGAACATCAATAATAAAAACAAAATGAATTTATATAGAAAAAATAACATCTTTATTTTCACTAGCTTCTAATTGAAAGTTAGCATTTCCCTTAATTATGAATATAGTAATAAAATATTATTCTGAATAGGGATCCATTGGCTTTACTAGATTGAAAAAGGGTCTATGACACACAAAAAAAGCTCCTGCCCTAGAGAGAAAAATGAAAGTATAAAGTCATAGACTGAAGATGCAAGAATTGTGGGGGCAAATAAGAATCAAGATCCTAGACCAAATTACTTTGACATAAAACAAACTGCCCCAAACTGTAGCACATAATAACCTTTTTTTTTTATAACCCTTGTACTTCGGTGTATTGTCTCATAGGTGGAAGATTGGTAAGGGTGGGCAATGAGGGTCAAGTGACTTGCCCAGGGTCACACAGCTGGGAAGTGGCTGAGGCCGGATTTGAACCTAGGACCTCCTGTCTCTAGGCCTGACTCTCACTCCACTGAGCTACCCAGCTGCCCCCACATAATAACCTTTTGATAGCCTTTTCACTCAAAGGAAATGGATTTGGCTTCTGCCCTGCTGTTAATTAATTAAAATAACCCCTGAAAATTCCCTCACTTCTTCACCATTGAACCTGTAATAGGCAGTATTACAAAAGGAACTCTTTAGGTTGGCAATCAGATTAGCTCCCTGCTGCCCCAATACATTTCACACACTAAGAAACACTGATTGACAGGCACACACAAAACCCCCCAAAAACCAATCAAGGGCCCAGGAATCTTTGGGATAAAGCTTGGTGAGCAAGGATTAGTTTTTATTTTTATTTCTTTATTTTTGGATGGATGGGAGGGAAGTGGGGGTGAGAGTAGGCAGCATAATAGGAAACTTGAATAAATTTTTTTTTATTCTAATTTTCCTTTCTCGTGCCCTTTATTTCTTATAACTTTAAAAAAAACTGTTTCTTAATGTGATGGTAATTAGCTTAAAGAATAAAAGCACCTTTGAGAACATTCCCTCAAAGGACTTCTATTTCTTCCTGGTCCTCTTTCTAGAAATCTAGTATGGAATATATATGCTGGAATATACATATATTAATATACATATTATACTCCATGAGTGCCATCCATTATATGAAAGTTCAGAATAGAATTGCTTGAATACTTAAGTGGATCTGTGATTTTGATGTAGGTAAACCTTCTTGCTAACAGTGCTTCTGCAGTGCCTTCTTTGATTGGTGAGTTCCTGCCTGGAACCACTTTTTCTTGAAGAGCCCTGACCATCCATGCTCACTTCTCTCTTAGTTCCTTTCTTGATTCTCTGGACTGTTCTACCTTGCCCCCTGGATATTGCCTCTTTTCCTCTGTTTTCCAGCTCCCTTTTATGTGTTTTCTTTTCCATTTGAATACAAGCCCCTTATGGGTTGGGACTATTGTTTTTCTTGTATTTGTATACCCAACATTTAATACTTTGTTGCTGTTCCTTAATTGTCTCTGATGTGACTCCATGGGCCAGAGCCAACCATGGGCTGTTCTTGGCAAGGATACTCAAGTGGTTTGCCATTTCTTTCTTTGGTGGACCCGTTGGATCTTTTTGTCAGGCAATCAGAGGTTAAGTGACTTCCCTAGGGTCACACAGCTAGGAAGTATCTGAGGCTAGATTTGATCTCTGTCTTGGAAGTAGCATTTAATACATGCTTTATCTATAATTCATCATATTTCTCCAGTTCTATCTATCCCTGCCCCATCATCTCTCAACTCTCTCTTGCCCCCTTCTTTCTCTATATTATCCCATGCTCTCACCATATGACCTGCCCACCTATTTTCTATTCATACATCTCTCTGATGGTATTATCTATACTACCTCTTTCGTTCAATTTTTCATGGGTGATGTGTTGCAGTCTACTCATGTTACCATGTGCCTCTCCATTATCTTTCGGGGGACCCTAATTTTCAAGTCTTTGGATATTCAAGTAGTTCATAACTTGCAGACATATAACATCACTGGAAAATCACTTTTTATTCATTGATAACAATTTAGAAGGAAACTTTTCTGATGCCTTGTACACAAGAACAAATAGCTCATTACCCACAGGAAAAAGTTCAAATGAACACAATTTATTTTATTCTCCAGTATGATCCTGAGAAATTTGCATTGGTTACTGCCACATATCCTTCCTTAACTTGTACCACCCACCTCCTTTCCCCAACTTCTTGTATTTTATAGGTTTTGAGATAAAAGAAATATTCCAAGGTAATTTATCAATGCAAGAAAACTGTTCCTACATTAACCAAAAATTTAGCCCCTCTACATTCCATTAACTAAAACTCTTCCCCTAATAATAGAAATACAAATAATAATGGAAAACCAAAAACAAGAACATGCTTTAAAATAAAAATTTTAAACCCTTAGCTTCTGTCTTGGAACCAACATATTATTGGTTCCAAGGCAGAAGAGAGGTAAAGGCTAGGCAATGGGAGTTAAGTGACTTGCCCAGGTAACATAGCTAGGAAGTGTCTGAGGTCAGATTTGAATCCAGGACCTCCCATCTCTGGGTCTGTTTTAAAATAATTTAAGAAAGCCATTAACTTAGGCATCTATGCAAATGGGTCATATCACATATGTACCTAAATTCTTGACTTTTGATTTAGAGACCTTTTTGTATTATTCCAGACAAGGAATCCAACTGCTATTGAAGAAAATAACAGTGATGGGCAAACTAGGCCTGTGGGCCAGATGTGGCCCCCTGAAATGTTCTATCTGGCAGCTGCAACATTATTCCTAATCTGATGAATACAATGAGTAGGATACAATACAATGAAACTTCTAAAGAGTTGCCTTAGAACCAGACTGACAGATGAGCATTTCCTTTCCTTTGGTCCCCTCTTTAAAAAGTTTGGCCATCACTACTTTAAAATATTCATTGTTTCACTAATGCAACTTGAACACCATGACATCACAGTTATTTATCAGCCTCCTAAACTGCTATGGGCAGCTTGGTGGCACAATGCACAAAGTGCCTGGCCTGGAGTCATGAAGTTCAAATCTGGCCTGAGACACTTACCAGCTGTGTGACTCTGGGCAAGTCACTTAACACTTTTTGTCTCAGTTTCCTCATCTGTAAAGTGAGCTGGAGAAGAAACAGACAAACCACTCTAGTATCTGAGTATTTGAGGAAAATCTCAAATGAGATCACAAAGTCAGACACTATTAAAGTTACTGAACAACAAACTGCAGTGACTTCCATCTTTATTCCTCCTCAGTCACCTCTAAAGAATGATTGTGCCTTTGACTGACCATCATCAATAACTGTTCTACCTCCATGATTCCAAACTCCAACATTACTTTCTCCAAGCACAACCTAATATGCTTCCCTCTCTGCTTCTTCCTTACTTCTCCTAAAACCATTTTTTTTGCCCTCTCCATGATCTCCAGCTCCTTCATTCTTTTTTTATTCTCTCATGCCACAACCTTGCTCTGCAATGACTTCCCTTCCTTTGAGGTCTTGCTCTGATATTGTGGGAGATAACTTCAAACTCCTTTCCCTATTGTTCTATATTTATTCAAACTGTACTAAATTCTGAAACTGGGTTAGTCCTGCTATCTGCTTTCTCCAGTTGCTAATAGAGGAGGTCATGTATCTGTGCTGTTTGGGTTCATGGTGAATTTTATTATTTAATCTCCAGTTGGCCATCTCTGCTACATAGGCTTGAATTTCATGTACTGGAAGCACCTTCTCTCCATTTGGCTTCTCCCTTGGATCGACTAGTTCTTGCCACGACCTTTATTTAAGGAGGACGCCCACGTCACCCATGTCTCCATTCCTCTCTAAGCTGTACTCTTGACTCTCCTGGATTTTCTCTACAAGTGTTCCCCTCTCATACGATACCTTCACTTCTACCCCTCCCCACTTTCAGCTTTGTTTTTTACTTGTTGTCTTCCCCAGTTCTAATATAAACTCTTTGAGGAATGAAATTGTCTTTATTTCTACTTGTATTTGTATCCCCAGCCAGCACATAGAGAGTACGAAACAAATGCTTGTTCACCTGTTTCTGACTTGACTCCTTTTAGTCTTTTATGGTTAATTCTCTAGCATGCTCTCCGTGGTGGCTAGTTCAGAACTTTTCCTTTCTCCTCATACTTCATACACATTTCCTGTCCTCTTTCTCTCAGCAAATAACCTAGAAGACTTTGTTCTGGACTCTTCTCTTTTGACTCTATATAATCTTACTGGTAATTTCAATAGCTTCCATGAGTTCAATGATCATCTCTATGGAGAGGATGCACAGATCTATTCTATGCCCAGATATATATTCAGCCCTCATCTCTCTTCTGATTTGTAGTCATACATCATTAGCTTCTTCAAGATCTTGAATTGAATGACTCAATAGGTATCTCAAACTCAACATGTCTAAAACAGAACTCATTATTTCCCCCCTCCAAACTTCCCTTCTCATAAACTTTTCTCTATTTTGAGAGAACCACCAACCTTCACAACCTTAGGCTCATGCTTTCCCCCCCTCTTACCTGTTATTTTAGAATTAATACTAGGTATTGGTTCCAAGACAGAAGAGTGGTAGGGATAGGCAACTGGGGTTAAGTGACTTGCCCAGGATCACACAACTAGGAAGTGTCTGAGGGCAGATTTGAACCCAGGACTTCCTGACTCCAGGTTTGGTGTTCTATCAGTTGTGCCCCTTGGGCTCTTCTCTTGATTCCATTTTATCACTCATCCCATACATCCAATGCTTTGCTAAATCTTGTCATTTATCCCTTTCTGACATATCTATTATATGTCCCCTTCTTTCCACTCACATTGCTCCAATTCTAGTTCAGACTTTTATCACCTCTTTCCAGGACTATTGTAATGGCTTGTTTTTCTATTTTTAATTGTCAACAATGGGCAGCTAGGTAGCATAGTGAATAGAGCTCTAGGCCTAGAATCGGGTTCAAATCTCTCACCACTCTAGTCCATACTCCACTCAGTTACCAAAGTGATCTTCCTAAAATCTGGGTCTGACCCTGTTACCTCCTGCTTAGTGGCTCCCTGTTACCTCTAGAAACAAATATAAATTTCTGTGGCATTGAAAGCTTTTTGTAACCTGTCCCATTCCTATTGTTCTAATCTACCTTTCTTATTACATTTTACCCCACCTCTGAGCATTCTATAATCCAGCTACATTGATCTACTTATAATTTTTTGAACATGACACTCCACCCCTCTCGATCTTTTTACTGGCTGTCTCTCATGCCAGAACTGCTCTGCTTTTTTCCCACCTTGCTCCTTAGTTTCCCTGACTTCCTTCAAGAGTCATCTCAAGTCCCACTATCTGGAAAATGCCTTTTCAGGTCCCTCCAGATGTTAGTATCTTCCCTTTTAGATTATTTCCAATTTACTCTGTATATATCTTTTTTCTGTTTTTTTTTTGTTTTGTTTTTTTAAACCCTTGTACTTCGGTGTATTGTCTCATAGATAGAAGAGTGGTAAGGGTGGGCAATGGGGGACAAGTGACTTGCCCAGGGTCACACAGCTGGGAAGTGGCTGAGGCTGGGTTTGAACCTAGGACCTCCTGTCTCTAGGCCTGACTCTCACTCCACTGAGCTACCCAGCTGCCCCTGTATATATCTTATTGTTGTTATTGAGTCTTTTCAGTTGTGGCCAGTTCTTCATGACCCTGTTTGGGGTTTTCTCGGCAAAAATACTGGAGTTGTTTGCCATTCCTTTCTCCAGCTCATTTTACAGACAAGGAAACTGAGGCATATAGGGATAAGTGACTTTGTAACTACAAAGCTAGTAAATGTCTGAGGTCAGATTTGAACTCAGATGAGTTTTCTGACTCCAGACCTGACACTATCTACTTTGCTACCTGACTCCAGGCTAGCTGCTTTATCCACTGTACCAACTAATTACTCAAAGTCTCCTAGTGATTTATATATCTTGAATGTATCTAATTATTTTATGTTGTTGTTCCCATTAGTCTGTGAACTGTTTAGAGCAGGGGATACTTTTGCCTTTTTTTGTACTCCCCAGTATGGAACACATATTAAGCTCTTTATAAATGCTTGTTGACTGTTATTCCTTTTTAAACCTTTACAGACTATACATATAATACAAAAGTATTATATCAATTCTAAGACAGAAGAGTGGCAAGGACTAGGCAATTGGGGTTAAGTGACTTGTCTAGGGTCATATAGCTAGGAAGTGTCTGAGGCCAGATTTGAACACAGGTCCTGACTCCAGGCCTAGAGCTCTATTCACTTTGCTACCTAGCTCCTTGCTGACTGTTAAAAATAGAGGCCACCTGCCATAAATTCTTTATTTTCACTTATCTATATTCCCAATTCCCTTTTAGTCATCCTCTATTCTCTTTCTTTTCTCTAGTCTCTAATGAGAAGAAGGGGGCTTTAACTTTTACTAACTTTTCCACTTTTCTTCTTGGTTCCTTAATTCCATCTCTACTCATCTCCTCCCTCAGTAATTCCCTTGCTTGTTCTCATCTTCAATGCCTCTGAATCCATTAGCCAAGTTCCTAAAAAGTGTTGTTTATTCTTGATCACCAGTTCCAAATCATGCCACTTTATTCCAGATATCATTTCAATGTTCTCCCTTACACTCTGCCCTTGGAACCATTTTGGGCTCTGTTAAGTGAATTTTTACTTTATTTTGCCTGGAATAAGGCCTCCACCTGAGGTCCTGTCTTCATGTTCAAACCATGTCACTTCTTATCCAGTCATCATTCTCTACCTCTTCCCCTCAGGAATATTGGGCTCTGCCTTTGGAATGCTGGGATCTGGTAGGTGGGATTTTGTTCCAAATCAAGCCTTCATGCCACTTCCTGGACATCTCTACATGTAATTGTGCCCCAAATATTCCTTGTTCTGGCTCTTTACTCTATGAATCCTTCCTCTTTTAGAATATATAACCTTCTTGGAGGCAGGGAATAAATGGCTTTCTTGTATTTGTTTCCCCAGCACTTAGCAGGCATATAAGTGCTTAAAATGTCTACCTACCTACCCACCCACCTACCTACCTACCTACCTACCTACCTACTTACCTACCTACCTACCTATCTAACTATCACCTATCTATCTAATACATCTATCCATCATCTCTTGCCCAATTCTTTGATCATATATCATCTATTTAATTTATCTATCCTACTATCATCTGATTCAGCTAGCATGTATCACCTATTCAATTCATCAATCCATCTAACATCTATCATCTGTCTAAACCATCTAGCTGTCATGTATCAGCTATCTAATTCATTTATAATCACATTTATCTACTCATCTATCTGGGGCAACTAGGTGACACAGTGGATAGAGCACTGTGCTTAGAATCAGGAAGACTCATGAAGAGTTCAAATCTGGCCTCAGATTCTTATTAGCTCTGTGATTCTGGGAAAGTCACTTCACCCTGTTTGTCTCAGTTCCTCATCTATAAAATGAGCTGGAAGAGGAAATGGCCAACCACTCCAGTGTCTTTGCCAAGAAAACTCCAAACAGTCATGAAGAAATGGACACGACTGAAATGACTGAACAACAACTCTTATTTATCATATACTTACCTATCTATCAATCCATTCATCTATCTATCTATCTATCTATCTATCTATCTATCTATCTATCATCTCTTTTTAATCTCTCTATGTATATATGTATGTATACATATATATACTCATTATGCCTATTGCCCTCACTTCTTAATACTTTACAGTTTATTTTTTGATCCCAACATTGATTGATACTGCTGACTCCAAGAAAACCAATGAGCTACTAATTAAATGCAATAGCCTTTTTCTCATTAATAATTCTTTTTGATCTCCCTGCTATTTTGCAAATAAATTGATATACACATTAATATCCTCCTGGACATATGGTAGACATCTCAAACAACATATCTAAAATGGAATTTCTTATTTCTCCACCTAAACCTTTCTCACCCAAATTCCTCTAATTCTGTTGAGGATAGCATCATCCTTCTAGTTCCCCAGGTTTGTATCTTGAGGTATCAAGGTTGATTTTTCTTTCTCCTTCCCATATCCCATTGTTTGCAATGTGTTGTCTATTTTCTACCTTTAAAACATCTCTCCCATCTCTCTCCTCTTCATTCACATGGCTACCAGGTTTTCATCAGCTCTCTCCTAGACTACTATAGTACTGCATTAGTTTCTTGATTATTCTCCCTGTTTTCAGAATCTTCCCTCTTCAATCCATCTATCACAGTATAGATATGTCATAGTTGGCCTAAGGCAGAGGTCTGATATATATATATATATATATATATATATATATATACTGCTCCCTTGCCAAACAAAACAAAAACCTCTTACTAGCTCCTTAATGCCTATATAAATTCTGTAGTCTTACATTTAAGGCCTGTTATATTCTTGTCTTCCACATACATCTCTGGTCTGATTTCCTACTCTTCTTCTTCAATATGTCAAATTGCATTAATTGCCATTCACCAAACTTAATATTCCATCTACTCTCATGTATTTGCATAAGCCATTCTTCATGCCTAGATTGCATAGTTTCCTCATCTTCACACCTTAAAATTTTTTCAAGGCTTAACTAAGGTGCTATCTCCTCTGGAAGACTTCTCTGATTTTTTTTTTAGACTTTAATGCTCTCTCCTTTCTCAGTTATGCATGCCATACTTATCTATGTTCATAATAAGAATAATAATAGCTAGCCTTTAAGTTGAGCCTTCAGGTTTGCAAGGTGATTTATAAATGTTATCTCATTTTATCTTGACAATAACTTGTGAGGTAGATACTATATTATCCTCATTTTATAGATGAAGGAAACTGAGGCAGAGGTTAAGTGACTTGCCCAGGCTCACACATTAGTAAATGTCTGGATTTAGATTTTAACTCTGGAATTCCTGACACTATCCTATAGCTATCCATGTTTCTACCTATAATAGAAAGGAAGTTCCTTGAGGGCAGGAATTATTATTATCATTTTTTTTTTTGGTCTTTGAATCCCCAGAGCCTGGCACAATGCATTTAATAGATGCTGAATGTTTGCTGAATTAATTTGAATTAACCACAACTTACATTGATAGAGGCCTTAAGGTTAACAAAGTGCTTTAGTAAATTATTTCATTTGATCCTCATAACATTAATCCTGTGAGGTAAGCAATAGAAACTTTATTTTCCTAATTTTATGAATGAGAAAACTCAAGTCAAAGGTTAAATGACTTGCCCTTGGTCCTATAGCTAGCAAATAAAAGAACTAGAATTTGAAGTTAACTCTCATTGGAATTCTTAACAATCTTCTGTTTACTAAAACAGGTTGTCCTTATTGGATGCTATTATCTTTTATGATATGCTAATAAAATCAAAGAATCATAGGACTTAAAGTTGGAAGGATATCTAAAGGTCATCTAGCCTAATCCTCTTATAAGCAAGTTGTTTTCCTTGGGGAATTTCGGGTTAACTTAATAAGTTAATAGGACAAGACTTTCAGCCCTCATTATTACACTAAAGTTAGCATCCTATTTGGAAATATAGGTTTATAAAAAATTTGGCACCAGTCTTATCCCTATATTTTTGAAGACAGAAACAATCACTAATTGTGTGCTAGCATTTCAAAGCACGTCTAGACTCCTCAGCTAAATGTTTCTGAGATCTTAGATGGCAGGATTCAGTTCATTTCAGATTTAACAAGAATTTCATCAACCGGGAGTAAAATTTGCTGAACTTAATTGAAAAAAATGTCTCCCCTTTATTAATTTTGGTGCCCATTTTCTTCCCTTCCCCATACATGCCTACTACCCTTAAAAAAAGCATCCACACACCAAAAAATCAAATGCTAACCTTCTGCCCTGGAATTGATAAACCATACTAAGTATCAGTTCCAAAAGAGAAAAGAGGTAAGGGCCAGGCAACTGGGGTTAAGTGACTTTCCCATGGTCACACAGCTAGGAAGTGTTCTGAGGCCAGCTTTGAACCCAAATTCCCCCAATTCTGGTGTGCTACCTAGCTGTCCTTCCCCCACATCCACTTAAAATGAAAGATTTGCAAGAAGAAATATTCTAGCATTTTATAAAGGTAGTGTTCTAATTTGATTAGAAATGGCAATTTTGCATTTTCAGTTCTAAGGCTCCTGGGAAAAGAAAAGTTCCAAACCTTTGCAGCCTGCTGTCAACTGAGCAACTTCTGGATAGGCAAAATGACTTTTTAAAAAATTTTGTTAGGGCTAGTTTTTCTGCTGTTTTTATTGTTGGTGATAAAAAGAAAAAGAAATAGGTGCAATGAATTTTGAAAAGCTAGGTGGGATTCTTATTAAAAGATATCCCTAAGACCGATATCAGGAAAGCAGCAGTTTGTGGCTGTGTTTTGGCACACAGCTCTTTGGGCATACTGACAGAGCTGATGAGTTACCTTTAATTATATACTTTAGCTAAAAGGGTTGGGGCTGGATCTGTGATTTCTTTGGTACAGTTACAGAGAACTTAGGGGTGAAGAAACTCCTTTTACATATAGTGGCAGCTTCACTGAAACTCATAGTCTTAGCACAGAGGTTCTTAACCTGAAGTTTGTAATTTGTTTATAAAAAATATTTGAGGGCAGGTAGATAGTAAAGTAGATAAAGTGTCAGGCCTGGAGTCAGGAGGACCTGGGTTCAAATTTGATCTTAGACATTTCTTAGCTGGATGACTCTGAGCAAGTCACTTAACCACAATTATACCTTTTCAACGCTTCTGTTTTAGAACTGATACTAGGACAGAAGGTAAGGGTTTAAAAAAATTGGGTACTTATTTCAATATGATAATTTTCCTTGACAATCCTCTGTATTTTACTTCCGCATTAAACAATATTATCTGAAGAAGGGGACCATAGGCTTTACCAGATTGTCAAAGGGGCTCATGACCCCCAAAAGATTAAGAACTTAGAATTGCCTAGAGCAATGGTCAAACTGAAATAGAAAATAGGACTGCAAAAGTATACATTAGGATGTCTACTGACTTTAAATTGACTTAGAAAAAATGGTATGAACATTATCTCTGTTTATTGCAATTTTATTTATTTTGTTAAACATTTCCCAATTATATTTTAATCTGTTTTAGCTGCATTGGGAGCGTTGTGGGCTACATGCAGCATACAGACGTTGAGTTCGATACCTTCAGCCCAGAGCACTGACACGTTATAATTTTCCCAGGGTCATACTGCCCAGTATGTCTGAAAAGGTAGGATTTCTTGGCTTTGAAGTCAACTCTCTGTCCACTGTGCCTGCAGTCTAGTTAAACAACCAGATAAATTTGCAATTTACTATCTCCCTCCAATTCAGCCCCACAGAGAGCTTGCTGGAAGACTACATTAATAATACAGTATACAGCTAGTGACCAGTCAATTTGATGAAAACAGTTCAGTTATATTTGTAGTTGGTTGTTAAGTGGACATCTGTTCAGGTTAACAGAAAGAAGAGGAGAGTCCTCTGGGTATGGCAAGCTGGATTGAATGAGCTAAATTATAAACGAATGAAACCTAGTGCAATGTTGGAAATCTTCTCTGTGCACACTAGGGCACTGCTCTGATAATTGGAAGTTGGAAAGTTACCTTGCTGTCTCTACAGACTTTTGGAATGATACCAATTGTCTCTGACTTAGGAAGGGGCATGCTGGGTTGGAAATTGGAAGTCTGCACAGTAGTAACAGCCCTGTCATTTAATTTAGAAATTATGTGCAGACATCAGTTACAGATGTGCCCTGCTTTAAGACAACCTGATCCAGATTTACAAAACAGATAAATTAGGAGATAATTATTTGGATTAGAAAGGCTAATTCATTTTGTGATGAAATCACTTTATATCTCTGTCCCAAACCTTGTTTACATTTATTTAAAAGGCTCTGTTCTGGCATACATCTTTGGATTTTAAGCTGGCACCTGTGGGAAAGAAAGCAGTTAGTTTTGGGGCTCACTCCTTAGCTAAGGAGTTGCTAAATTGGAAATTGTGAGATACATATAACTGTGAATTTCTAGCTGGTGAATGTTGGGAGCTGGGAGAGATAAGTGGTCTTGAATTCAAGTTTTCTGACTTCAAATGAGGTGTTCTTCCCATCTCACAATGCCATACCCATAATGCATCCCAGGAGAAGAACAAGGGAAAACATGGTAATTTAGTGTCAAAAGGAAAGAAAGAAGTTATATGCAATTTTTATCTTTAAGTGTAAAATGAGCTTCTCTTTTTTTCAGAGAATAGTCAGCCACTGCCTGGCTATCTTTCTATGTGGGGGGGAAAAGTAGTCTTGTAGTTTTTTATAAGTGGCTCAAATATTAAATTTTTAGACCTTGGAAAAATAGGGAGCTGCTAGCCTGAGGACAATCTTCTATACCATGCAAAAGAACAAGAACTTTATTTGGTAACCTTTTGGTTGGTTTTCCTGTTTTCAGTCCTTCCCCATTCCAGTCCACTCAACATTTAGCTGTCAAATTAATATCTTTCTAAAGTACAGATCTGGCCATCTTTCTCTTCCATCCCACTCCCATTCACTGAATGGCTTGCCATCACCTCTAGGATCAAATATAGAATTGTTTGGCAAGCAAAGTCACTCATAACTTACCCCCCTCCAACCTTTCCAGTCTTCTTATAGCTTAATCCTCCCCATCCGCATCATACACTGCCCTCTTTGCTTTTCCTCAAATAAGACACTCAAAATCTCTAGATTTTGAGAATTTTCACTAGCTTTTTCCCACACATGGAATATAACCCCCCTTTCTATCCCTGTCTCTTGCTTTCCATCTTTTATGATAACCTTTCTTTATATACAGATGGTGTATGTATGTGTATATATATATATATACACACGTATATATACACACATATATTTATTTATTTTCTCCTAATTACACGTAAAAACAATTTTAACATTCATTAAAAAATTTTTGAGTTCCAAATGCTTTCCCTCTCTCTTTTCCTTCCCCTGAGATAGTAAGCAATCTGACATAGATTTTATATGTATTATTATGTAAAATATTTTTATGATATCTTTCTAATTCCCCTTAATGTATGCCACTGCCTTCACTCTGTTATCTCTAATTTATCCTGTGTATATTTCTTTCTTTCTTTCTTTCTTTCTTTCTTTCTTTCTTTCTTTCTTTCTTTCTTTCTTTCTTTTCTTCCTTCCTTTAGACTGTGAGTTCCTTTAGATCAGGAACTGTCTTTGTATCCCCAGCACTTAGCACAGTGCCTGGCTCATAGCACATGTTCACTAAATGCTGACTGACTGATGGGTAGGTAATGGGATACCATGGAAGATTTTTGAGTAAGGGAAGGACATGACAATCTATGTATACCCAATATTACTCTGACATTCAAGATTCAGAAGAAAGATCAAGCTGGCACTATATTGGTAATTCTGAGCTCTATAAACATGCTGTGCTCTTGTTACAATGAATCACATCACTTGGTTTTGGATCAGAGTTAGCTACCTCTGTGGTACTATTTTCTTTGGCTCTGTAAGGCTTTTTGATCTTTTTTAGAATTGCTTATTAAAAGGTTTAAGAGTATTACTACTTTAATCTGTTAACAGCTAACACCTTAGTGGTGAGTGGGACATAATGGGAGTGAATACATCAGACCTCCAAGAGAAGAATATTAAAGAGAAGTCTTAAAGGGGAAATAACTACATGATTGTGCCAAAGACCAGCTCTGGTTTCCTCTAGATTTGATTTTCTTTCAGTCGTGAGAAATACATTGCTTTCTACCAATTACCCTCTATCCCTGAACTAAATTTGTAGACTTTATTTCTTTCTTTTGATTCTTGATAGTCGATATGATGAGGAAGACAGAAGAGAGTCAGCAGAGGAGAGAATAGGCTGAATCCATAATGTTTATGAAGAAGGAAGGAAAGGAAAGTATGAGGGGGATGAAAATAACAAAGGACTGAGCTAAGAGATTTTGCGTTACCAAGTTCATAACAGATGGTAGAGGGTTAGATAAGAAAAGAGAGAGAGAAAAAGCAGAATATAGATGAGAGAGGAAGGTAAGCAATCCCACAAAGGAGAGCTTTTCTTGAGTCACCAGAAAAGAAGGATCCAAATGTTGGAAAAGAAAGGAAAAAAAAAGCCAAAAAACCAGGTAGAGAACCCTTCTTTTTAAAAAGTTTATTCCTTTTCTTTCCTGGTTTACAGAACAGTGGAAATTGAAGGGACTGTAGAGGAATCATTTCACCCAAACTTTTCATTTTCAAGATGAAGAGAGCCCCCAGAGACGGGATCTGACCTGTCCAAGGTTATTAAGTTATATTGGTATTAGAAGTTGGGTTAAAACCCCAGGCCTTGTCATTCCTAAATACTTTGTCTTGTACTTTTCTTTCTCCTATTTGTAAGACACGTTTGTGGTTTTAAAGGAATTTTCAACTGTAACTTCCCAATCTACAGCAGGCATGTTTCCTGGAGTTGGAAACGGACCACTTTAACCAGGGATTTATCTAGGTGTGTATCCTAATGGCAGGTTGTTGCTTTAGAAAACATCATTTAGAAGTGTATTAAATTACATGAGGAAAGTAATGAGGAATTGTAAAATATGGCCACGCCAGTATGGTGTGGAAAGCCAGAAGGACAGATGTTAAAAGATAGCAAATATGCCTCTTCTTCCCAAATACTATAAAATGATGTGAGTTCTGCATACAGAGTAGTTGGGAGGTCTTTTGAAAACTATAGCAATCAAGGCCACCAGAAGAAACAAAGCAGGATTAGCATGACATTTCTTTCTACTTTTTGCTTATGTTATCATTTATAAGATTTGCTAATTTCCAGACTAGACCATCTTTGATTTGTTTTTAATATTTGCTGTGAATGTTAAGGGGGAAAGCTCCCCCAACATTTTTCAAAATCACAAATATTTCTTTTTTTTCCTTCCTTTTTTTTTTAAAGTGAAGAGGCAGGGTTAATACGGAATCTTCAATCCCAAATTAATTGTAGATGATAAATAAATTTCAGGAAACTGATGTTGTGCCCCATGTATTGTGCTCTGGATTAGTGCCTGGCCCATTAGTGGTAAATAAAAACTAAATGACGATGACAATAGCAAATTAAAAAAAAAAGATCTCTACCTGGTGAAGTGTCTGGAAAGGAGATTGGCATGCAAATTTTTCTCAGTTAACTTCCTCCCACTGCATACACAAAGCACACATATATCATATAATCCACTCCTCAGTGGCTGTGCCAAAGGAGGATATTTGTGCATAGATGGATATATTTATTGCCATTTGAGGTTGAGAGCTTGTAGAACAAAAATCGTATGTACCCATATTCATATTAAACACATATAACATTTCTTTGGGCATCTTTGACAATAGCTTAGGTTGTTTAGATGAAAGAAAATGATCACCCATGGTACCGCATGCCTCTACTTCCAAAGAAACACAATGGCAAAAACAAGACAGAAATGCAAATAGAGGTTCATAGTATATCACACGATGGCACTGGAGTCATGCAAGGAGAAAAGAAATATAACAAACAGATGGATGAGCAGCAGACACTCCAAAATGAAAAAAAAAAGCCAGAGCAAACAATTCTAAAATTATTCTTACCTTCCTCAGTCATTGTGTCATAATATTTTAGTTTTCCATATGATCCAAGCTCTACAATATCATAGCAAAAGACACAAAGATAAGGAACTGAGCAGTAATTCAAGAAACTTGTTTTTACATGTTCTTAATCAGGTTCATTGTTATACTGTCAAATTCAGCAATTTTAACTCTATAGGGATAGACAAACAGGAGCTGTTTTCTTTCACTGCCTGTTTCCAGAAATCACTTAAAAGACTGGTTCCCATAGGTTAAAAAAAAACCAAACAAACCAAAAACAACCAAAAAAAAAACCAAATGAACCAAAAACAGTGGACCATTTGGAGGAAAGGAAGTCAGGAAATGCTTTGGTCTTCGTGTCTGTCATGGATTACACACCAAGACAAAGTCCTTCAAATATCAGAACTGATCTGTCACTTTTTCTGGATGTGACACCAAGGAAAGATGTTTGTGTAAAGGACAGTGTCTGGGCATGTCTGTAGCTGAGTTATTGGGCAAAATGCCCAGTGAACAAACAGCTCCCCAACACCAAATAGCAGTCACATGAGCTCACCAAATGACATTGATTTATCTTCTTCCTGAGGTTGATTATATAGGAAAACAACCCATTTCCTGGTTTAAAATGAAAATCTGTTCCTAGAATTTCTCTTTCCTTTTCACCCTGTTATAGTAAGCATATATTGCATTCGAGACAAACTAAACACGTGTAGAGTATTGTGAGAAGCTGTTAAATACACAGTGTGCTCTGGACACAAGAGAGAAGCACAATTCCCTGGGAAGTCTGAACCAGACTCAGAATAGTAACTAAAACAGCAGCAACAATTAGACATGGCAGTTGCTCACTGCTCTTGTGAAAAAGGGAGGGAACGTAAGAAGCATCTCCTTTCTCTCTGGTGATCATGAAAGAACCCTTAGAGCTGGAAGGAACTTTAAGTGATCAAAGTCTAACCTCCTCATTCTACAGAGGAGGAAGCTGAGACCCAGAGGGATTAAGAGATTTGCCCTAAATTACATAGCTATTGTGTGGTGGAATCAGGACAGGATTCAAAGAACTCTGTTTCCAAATTCAGCACTTTCCACCATGGCTCACTTGTTTCTCAGGCTGCAACTGAAATCATAGGACAGAGGCTGTGAAGTTTTTTACATATATCGGGGGTGGCAGTGATAGAAACTGGGTATAAGAAAGGACAGAAATGTGTAAATCTGTCTTCCAACCTAGATTCTAAGATATAACATTTGATCTTTTCTGACTGAAAGGGTACCTAGGAAGAGTAATTCTTAAGACTTATGGCAAACTGGGATCTGGTTATGTGTATATATATATATATATACATATATATATATATATCTATACACAAAACCAAGAAGCATTTATTAAGTACCTTCTATGTACTAGGCATTAGGGAAACAAATTCCAAGACTGAAAAAATACCTGCTTGCAAGACATTTTCATTCTAACGGGGGAGAAAATATATGTGTTACACACATGTACACACAAACACACATACATATATATATATATACACTTTATATAATATTATACAGGATAAAAATAAAGAGAATGAAGGCAAATAAAAACAAAATAGTTAAATACAAGGTAGTCTGGGATAGGAGGGCATTAGTAGTTGGGGAGATTGGGGAAAGCTTCAAGTGGAAGGGTGCTTGATTTGCATTTCAAAGGAAAAGCAGGATTCTGTGAGACAGAAGTGAAGAAGAATTACATTAAACATCTGGAGGATGGCCACTGTAAAGACAAGGAGAAAGGAGATGGATGGCCTTCATGTGAGAAACAAAGAGATGGAGAGTTTGGCTGTCTCTCAGAGTATGGCAGAGGGATAATGTACAAGACTGGAAAGATACTACAGAGTCAGGTCATAGAGATTTAAATTTAAACAGAGGAGTTTATGTTTGATTCCATAGATCCGTGTTGGCAAACCTATGGCATGGGTGCCAGAGGGGGCTGCTCCCTTCCTCCTCTCCATGTGCACCTGAGGACATTTCTCTCATCACCCACCCCTCTGCCCAACAGCCAATGGGAGTGCTTCCTCCCTCCTTTGTCTGGGGTAAGGCAGAGGGCTCACATGTCGCATGGGAATTGCAGTTTGGGCACCCGGTCTCTAAAAGGTTCGCCAGCACTGCTACAGGCATATAGGGAATCCCTAAATTTTATTATATAGGGAAGTGACATGGTCAAATCTGCATATGTGTATATATATCCATAGCCATATGTGTGCCTGTAAATATATCTGCATATATTTTACATGTATATGTAGAGGTATGTATCTGTATGTATGCATGGGTATTGACATTTTAAAATTCTCCCATTATATTTAAAAATTGACAAATGTCTGCATGTAAAATATGTTTCCTCTAGTTATATTTAGTCAGAGGACATTTCTTTAAAACAAAGATCTCATATTGAGTAGAATTGAACATGCTTAAGAATTCAGTTATACTGGAATTATGGGAAATTAAGAAAGAAAAATAGACATTTAAAGGTTGGTAGAAGTTGTCAACAGTGGTATAAACATTTATTTCCATTGTAAACATTCATTTCCATTAGATCTGAGTAGAAGAGACCCCAGGATAAAGGACTAGAACACTTTTGGGAACTCCAGTCAATTAAGTGAGGATGGATTTTTTTTCTAGGACAGAGTCTGTGTGGACATTGCTTGGGAGTATGCATATCTATGTACATATATAGACACATGTGTATATATACATGTAGACACATGTACATGTGTATATGTAGCCTAACATATCTATATATCTGTGCATATTTATATGCATGTCTGCATATACACACATATATGTATCTGCATTTCTCTTTACAAAAATATGCTTCTGGGAAACTTAAAAAAGAAACCAGTCTCATAAAATAGTTTTGTTTTCTTCAGTATTCTTCCAAGACCTATTATCTGGGAATGCTTCCCAGGAAGCCATTGGGGTTTTAGGTATCCATTAACATATAAGTGAAGTACTTTGTATATTTATGTAGAGGAATAAAAATGTGGTAGATTGCACATATTTATCATTCTTTCATTTGCAAAAATGCTTCACTTGAAGCTATTTTAATGTAATGACAAAGGTGAGGGCATGTGGTTTGGAGAGTAAATATTTACCCTGTTTTGGGGCTTCTGTACTATCTTATTAGTATTGGATTTTGCTAGATCTGCATTAGTGAGGACACAGGTGCTCTATGATGAAACTAAATTTAATTTCAACATGAAGAAATTGAGAAGTACAATGTCTTATTGTAGTGTGTTCCATGATATTGCAAAAGTTAAGAGTGCTCTGATAGTGAAAGTAACTTCAAAAATACTTAAGGCTTATTTTATAATGATATATATATTTGTATATATATATATATTATATGGTATCTATGATTAAAAACAATAAGACCATAATGACTATCAATCCATTCATTTTTCTGCCCAGTTTTCCTATTTTCCTTTCGTGAGGTACTCTCTAAAATGCTCAGACAGATCTGTGTTCTCATCAATTCAGAGTCCCCACCTTTGATGCAGATTACAAATGATCCATACCTGCCCATCCCATGCCCATCTCATTGATGTCCTTTCCAAAGTTCACCTCAGGAGGTCTACCCAACATGCTAGAGACCTTCCTTGTTTTCTCCTGACATTTGAAAGTACCAGTGGGGCATACTGGCCATTATCTGTCATTCCTCCACCTTGCTACTGGTCACCAGGTAATTTGCCATGATAACCCAGTAAAAAAAGAAGTTTAAAAATGACCCTTCTCTCTGGATGGCTACCTTACTTCCACTTCATCAAGGTAGGGCGGGTTGTAGAGCCTGCTAAGAATCATCTGGCTTTTAGACCAGCAAGGAAGTTTAATTTGCCTCATTATTCCCTGAGAAGCATATGGAGTAAAACAAAGTAAAGTTGGTGATATTTTTCAGTACTTTGGCAAAAAGAAAATAGCTTGTTACAAAATATGCATAAGAACACAGCATATACTAGGCAGTGAAGCTGTGTCTTCATAAATAGGCATACACATCACCCAAGCCTTTTTTTTTTTTTGTTCAGATCTGTATATCAGTGTATCAAGATTCCTATGAGGAAACTCCCTCTACCAGTTCAGGTTAACAAGCGTTCTGAATCTTGTAGTGTCAGAGAATTGCCTAGAACACTGAAAAGTCAAATGACTTGCGTAGGGTCACATAGACAGTGTGTCAGAGGCAGGATTTAAGACCAGGGCATCCTGTCATTGAACTAGCCCATTTTCATTATGCCTTGAGGCATGTATATATTTGTATAAAATAATTTATATACCCACATGTATATACACAATACACATATCCACATGTATACCTACATATATATTCACACACAGTGTAGTGCCTCGCTGAGCTCTTCCCCCCTCCCCCCCCAAAAAAAGCAACTCCTTTTACTTGCAGACTGGGCTCCCTGGTGGTATGACTGCCCCACATTTAAAATATTCCATGGGCCTTTAATTCAGAAACCTATTTGTAGATCTTTTATCTTTTTATTTCTTAAAATTAAAAAAAATTATCTTTTTATCTTTTATCCCTTTGCAGATATGAGTGACAGAGTATGAGGGTACAGCTCTCAGGTGTACTCAAAGAGAACACATTAAACACCCACTCCTCAGTCAGCTATGTGACTTGTTACCATATTAATTCTCTCACAAGGTTCAGAGGCACCTAGTAGTTATAAATGGAAATGTTGTTAGGAAGAACTTAAAATATAAAATCTCTGTCATTAATTAATCAATTAGCTCTGAGCTGAGAGCCCCCCCAGTAAAACCAGGGAAACTTCTTCGCCCATGAAGCTCATAGATTTAGAAAAGACATTAATGCTACCGGCTCTATAATTTTACTAGACGTTTCAAAGGATGTAGAGACATAACTCTTTTGGCATTGTATCACTTGTGAAAGTGGTCACATCTAGAGTCAGTTTCTCACCATTATCTGCAACTACAAACTCTTCCAAAATACTGGGATACAGAGGTTCAGTAGTCAAGTCCTCCTAGAATGGCAAAGACTCTCAGATTTTTTTTTTTTTTTTTAGAATGTCTCCTCAACAGAATAAGGGCTAACAGTTCAGTTCTCATCAGGAATAAAAGAGAGTTCAACTCATTCATTTCCTCTTCAGGATGGCATTTAAACTCAATTTTCTCATCTCTTCAAACTTTTTCAAAGATGACAATTAACTAAGTCCCTCATAGACTTTTTCTGCATGACAGTTAACCTTGGTCTCTTACAAACTCTTTTTCTATGACAATTTACTGTCCAAGTCTCATCAGGAAATATTTTTTTAGTCCTCACAGAGTGCCTCACATAGATTTCTTCAAAGATGAAAGTTAACTGAAAGTCTCCTAATGTCTATTTCTTCTCTCTTTAAGGTATAGTAAGGATATTCAAAGTGTGAGAGGCTTTCGTAGTGTTTACTTTGCTTGGGTCTCGCACAAACAGACACACACACTCAAGTCATATAATAGAGAGGCATCAGGGCATAGTGGACAGAATACTAGGCTTAGACTTTGAAAGACTTAAGTTCAGATTCCTCCTTTGATGTTTGCTGTTATACTCTGGGAAACTGATTTCACTTCTTATTGTCCCAGAGGACTCCCAAAGATTGACTATCATACATGGTTTGATGGAGGGGCAGACTAGGAATTCTTTACATTGATGAAATAATAGATCCTTTGCCTGTTAATATATGATCTTGCATATGAGATTCTATAAACATCTGTTTATGATAGATGGCATTTAATTCTTTAAATATCTTTTTAGATGAGCAAGCCAGAACACCAATAATTTATTTGTACCAAATGGAAATGAACCCCAGATATTGTGGTGAGAAGATTTATAAACTTTGCTGTAAAACTGAAGTAACAATGTTTCTGCTCTGATCACTTGAATAATTTATAAAAAGGAAGTAGAAGAACTTAATCATTCATCTTCTATGTGGATCAGAAAGGGATGGATAAGCATTTTTTTTATGAAAATGGTAAGACCAAGCTTAAAAAAATACCAATAAAGATGACTTTATCAAGTTTAGAGGACAGAATAAGGAAGAAGACAGCATACTGCATTCCACAGTCAGACACCAGCCCAGAACCGTGAGTAGAAAGATGCCTGCTGAGGACCAAAGAAGAAAGAAATGAGATAGAAAGGATGAGACTGTTAAGAATGTGAACTTAACTTAATCATTGGAAATATGCCAATAGCCTAATGATGGGAATGGCTACCATTATCAATAACTTAGCACTTCAGCAGCTCAAAGGCAGCTGGATCTGGAAGGTCATGGATTACAAGAGCTGGCACTGTAAATGAGGAAGTCCAGCTGGTATTCTTCCTTGGATATGTACTTCAGTGGTCTGAGCATGATGGGTAAGAGAAGCAAAGGCTCATGGGAAGACAAAAAGTTCTTAAGGAGAAGTATAAAAAATATTTACAATACAAAGTAAGCACAGCATCCCACATTTAGATTACCTGCTAATATACATCAGATAACGTAGACATTTGCTGCCCATACTGGTAGTTAAGGATAGTTTAGGATGAATGAGACAGCTGTAATGAGTCAACAAATATTTATTAAGCACAAAGCATAAACTGTGCTAAAGCACTAGGGATAGAAAGAAAAGCAAAACCAGCTCTTTCCCTCAAAGGGTTTACATTTTAGTTAGGGAAGTAACATACAAACAATAACATATATTGTACATATAAGATATATACAAAGTAAACTGGAGTTAAGACAGAGACTACCAGTGAAGGGGAGTGGGAAAGGCTTCTTGGAGAAGGCCAGATTTTAGCAGAAACTTGAATGAAGCCAGAAGGAGTAGAAAAGATGGAGAGAGAACATTCTAGGCATGAAGCTGGGAGATGAAATGAATCCTTGAAGGGACTGCAAGGAGTCTAGCAAAGAATTGTATAGTATGTGGAGAGTAAGATATAAGATAAATGGAAAGGTAGGAAGGGGCCCCTTTATAAAGGACTTTAAAAATCCAAAAAAAGGATTTTATATTTGATCTTGGAGTCAATAGAGAGTCTGTAGTTTAATGGATGGGGGAGGACACAACACAGTTGGATGTACTTTATGAAAATCTCTTTGATAGCTGAGTGGAGGATGAATTGAAAAATTCATTTCCACAGATAAATATATGTCCCAAACCAGACTCTCCACAGAAGATGATTGATACCTTGACCCATTGCCCATCTTTGCTTCAGAATAATTGGGTTAGAATTCAAATGGAATCAATTAAGATTCAGAATAGTGACTAGGAAGTAGAGAGAAATGGAGAGTCTCCAAGGCATCATTTTTCTAGCTTCATTATTTCATTATCAAAGCTAATCCACATTCAATCAAAAGGTCTTTGATTCACCTCTGAGCAATTAGTTCTGTACTCAATGTTGTGGCTTTTTTCCCCCCAGGAAGATCTATTATGTGTAGGTGAGCTCGACAAAGGACTGCAGAACTGGACAAATTGTACTTGAGATATCCTAGAGACTAAATTCTGAATGCCAAACAGCACAAATGTTGGGTTACTCTTTTTCTTGTTGTTCCATTGGGAACATGGGCACAATAGTCTTTTAATTTCCTAAATGTGTGTTACAATTTAATTTTTTTATTTTATCTATATGCTTTCTTCCATCACACAGTATTTCTTTCTTATTTAAGAAATTAAAAAAAATTAAAGTCTTTTGGTTTTATGTCACCTTCACTTCCAAATATAGTCCTGCCTCCTCTCCTACCCAGAATGCCATCCCTTGTTACAAAGAACAAAAAAGAAAGGAAAATCAGTTTGGCAAAATGAACACACTAACTGAATCTGAATTAAATGAATTCAGTTTCAGGATTTTTAGTTGTTCTTTCCACTTACTTTGCTGTAGTCAGTTTGAATAGTGCTTTCCCGAGTCTGTTTATTTCATGTTTTCCAGGGCTTGCCTATATTTTTCAGGTTTATCATTTCTTGTAGAGCAGTGATGGTGAACCTTTTAGAGCCAGAGTGCTGGGCCCCACTGCCCCCAAACCCCAGACTGAAGACTTTGCCCCTCCTCACACCAAGTGCTAGGTATGCCCCCCACCTTTACCCTACACAGAGGGGGGAGGAAGCATTTTCATTGGGCTGCTGGATGGAAGGGCAGGTGAAGTGAGGAATATCCTCAATGCAGGTGAAGAGGGGGAGGGGAATGACCCAAACACTTGCTCCCCTCCAGCTCTGTCACCTGTAAGCCACCCACCTTACCCTCTGTGCACTCCCATTGGCTGCTGGGCAGAGGGGCAGGGATGTGAAAAAGTGTTGTTAGGCATAGTGGAGAGGGGAAAAGGAAGCAGTTTTACCCAAGTCTCTCTGCCTTTCTAGTAATGAACTGGGGGTGGGTGGTGGCAGTTGCATGCCCACAGAGAGTGCTCTGTGTACCATCTTTGGCATCTATGCCGTAGGTTTGCCATCACTGTTATAGAGTATAGTAACACAAGATCATAGGTTTATATCTTGAAGGGACCTTAGAAGTCATTGAATCTAACTCTTCGTTTTACATATGATGAAACTGAGACCGAGGAGGATAAGTGACTTGCTCATAGTCACATACCTAGTAAGTGTATTCTGATAAGATTCAAACCCACGACTTTCTGACTCCAAGTCCTGTACTCTATCCTATACCAAACTGTCATTACTGTAATATTCCATTATCTTTATATGCCACAATTTAACATTTACTTAATTGATAGGCATCTATTTTGTTTCTAGTTCTTAGTTATTACAAAAACTGTTGCCATAAGTATTTTGGTATGTATAATATCTTTCTTTTTTTCTCACACTTATTTTCTTATAAAATTTCTATAAGGTATGCCAATATACAATCAACAAGCATTAAGTATATTGGTTAAATACCAGGCACTTTGCAAAATACTGAGGATACAAATGCAATATACAAAATGTCTACTTGCACAGCACTAATATTGTAGTGGAAAGACAATATGGTCACAAAGAAGTATATGTAGAATAAATATAAAGATACTAAATACAAACAAATTCAAAGTACCTATATACAAGGTAGTTAGAGGGAAGGTACTAGCAGTTGAGGAGATCAAGAAAGGCTTCATAGGGGCAGCTGGGTAGCTCAGTGGAGTGAGAGTCAGGCCTAGAGACAGGAGGTCCTAGGTTCAAACCCGGCCTCAGCCACTTCCCAGCTGTGTGACCCTGGGCAAGTCATTTGACCCCCATTGCCCACCCTTACCAATCTTCCACCTATGAGACAATACACTGAAGTACAAGGGTTTTAAAAAAAAGGCTTCATGTAGAAGGTGGCATTTACATCTTGAAGGAAGAGAGAGATTCTATAAAGCAAGGAAAAGGTGGAAAACATACCAGACAGAGAGGACATGCAGTCAAAGCCACAGACATGGGAGATGGAATATTGATTGTGAAGTAAGAGAAGGCCAGCTTGGTTAGACTGTAGAGTGCAGGGAGTGGTGCAATGAGGTTTTAAAGATAGGTTGGGGAGATGCTGTGAAGGATTCAGAGCTAACCAAAGGAGTTTATATTTGATCTCACAGGAAAGTTGGAGGGAAGTGATCAATTAAAAAAATCACTTTCATAGCAGTATAGAGAATGGACTAGAGTTGAGAGGCTCAAGGGAGGGAGACCAGTTATGGCAATTGCAATGATCTAGGCAGGATGGGATGAGGTCCATTGCTACCACTTACAGTGACACAGTGAGTACAGATTTACATATGTAAGAGATGTTGTGGAGGTAGAATCAGCAACACCTGGCAAGTGATTGGCTATAAGGAAAATAATATGTATATATGAAGGCTAATGAGGAAGTGAGTATAATAATAATAATAATAATAATAATAGAATAGTTAACATTTATATAGTGCTTACTATATGCCAGGCACTCTGCTAAATGCTTTACAAATATTATCTCATTTGATCTTCACAAAAATCCAGGGAAGCAGGTGCTATTATTAACTCCATTTTATGGGGAAGAAGCTGATATTAAACTGAGGTTAAGTGACTGGATCAAGATCACACAGTTTGGAAGTGTCTGAGGCAAGATTTGTATTTAGGTTGTCATGACTACATGGCTGGCACTCCATCCATTGTGCCATCCAGCTGCCAGTATGAAACTTAGCATGAAGTTAAGGGTTGTAAGTCTGGGAGAATGAAAGAATGGTGGCTTTAATAGAATAGGAAAATTTGGAAAATGGATGGGTTTGGGAGGAAAGACACTGAATTTGCTTAGGATGTATTGAGTTTGATACATTAAAATGTCTTATAGGCAACTGTGGTCTTCAAACTCAAGGGAGACCTTGGGGCTCTCTTTCTCTCTGTCTCTGTCTCTATATTCACACACATATACACATGTAAATACACACATCAATATCTATATACTCCTGAGACTCAATAATAGTATAATAATTATACCATGGGATGTGATGAAGCCATTAAGAGAAGGTAGAAAGAAGACTAGAAAGTCTAGAATAGAGCCTTAGGAAGCACCTGCACATAGAGGGCATGATCTGTATGCTGAACTTGCAAAGAAGACCGAGAGTGGTTAGGCTTTTAGGAAGAGAACTAGGGTAACATCATAAAAATCTAGAGAGGAGACAATATCCAGGACAGAGTGGTCAATGATATCAAATGAAATAGATAAGTTGATAAGGATTGGTACTGAAAAAAAAAAGGACTATTGGATCAGATGATTATGAGATCATTGGTAAAGTGTTGAGGTCAGAAGCCAGATTACAAAGAACTGGGGAGTGACAAAAAAAAGAGGAGGAAGCACTGAGGACAGACATCTCTTTCCAGGAATTTGACTGGGAGGAAATAGAGAGAGATTGAGTGATAATAGCTTGAGCAATATGTAAGGTCTAGTGAAGGTTTTTTAAGGATGAGGAATATGTATGCATATCTGAAAATGATCTAGAAGGATTGATAGATAGAGGGATATTGACAATTCAAGAAAGAAAAAGGGTTGATTGAAGTTGCAAAATGCTAGAGAAGAATGGAGTAGATAGGATCAAAGGCAATTGTGGAGGAGTTAATTTTGGCAAGGAAAAGGGCTGTCTCACTGTTACAATCTGGGGAAAGTGGGGAAGTGTGGTCAAGGGTTTCTGAGGTGAGAATGGGAGGACATGTTTAATGGTCTCAATTTTTTTAGTAAAATAATAGGTGAGATTCTTTTCTTAGCTTGGAGAGAAGAGATGAAGAAGAGATGAGGAATACTTTAGGATAAAAGATTTTCAAACTATTTTGTGGGGAGTGAGGTGGGAAGAATAAAAAGATTTATTTGCTGTAGTTAGGGCCCACTTGAAGTTGGATAATATGGATTTATAAAGTACTCAAGTCAGCAAGGTTGTGAGACTTCCTCCTCGGTCTGTTTAGCAGCACATGAGTAGGAGTGGAAGTGGATGGTATGAGTAATATAGGAATAAGGTTTGAGGATAATCCATGATAGGTCAAGAGGAAAAGGGATTTGAGAGTTGATAACAGTGGAGCTGAACTGCTTAAATATAGGATCTAGAATGGGAAGGGAGGATAGTGAAGTTGGAGTAAGAGTAATGGCCTGAGAGGGCTATCACTAGTGGGAGGAAAGTATTAGAGGTTTCATAGAGGGCAAAGACTTGGTTTAGGAGAGATGAGGCATAGGGCAAAAAGGAAAAGTAGATGGTAATTAATGTAATCACTTTAAATTAGAGATATGGAACACTTGTGGTTAATAGTGAGCTCCAGTGTGGCAAACATCTCTAGGTGGCTGAGGGGAGTGAAGAAGTAAACCACTGAATTTAAGGAGACAGAGAAATTAGAATCTAGTTGTTTATCCTTTGTTTCAAAGACTTGTTCAGGAATTGAATTTAAGTGAGGCAGAGTTTCACAAAGTTATCAGTCTTAGTCTCTCTCAAAGAGTCATCTAAGTCCAGTGGCAATGATGTGGGATGCAGTGGATGACCTTTGATATCTAACCAAGCTCTAAGTGCTCCATAGCACCTGCTTCAGTTACCTTCATGGACATTGGAACAAACTGTTCTCATCCACTTATTCTGCCAGTAGAAGTCTTCACATGCTTAGGACACACATCTCCCTAACTCACTAACAGGTGGGATGCTTATCAGTTATCCTCAATTTGGTTTAGTCTGTCTGCTGAGATGATTTTACTGGGCTGTGGCTACAGTGCATGCAATAGCTTCTTGGAGCCACAGTTGAGAATTGGGGAAAAGGTAAACACTAAAGGTAGATGTGTAGTACTGAAAAGGGCTCAGCAAGCACTAATACGAGGGGCTAATCTCCCTTTAACATTTCATATACATGGATGTTGAAGTTCCCTACTATTAGGGCAGGAGTTGGGTAGGATAAGAAAATGGTAGACCAGATAGTGAGAAAGGCTAGTATTCAATAGCCACCACAATCTGAAGTAGGTGGAAAATTTTAATGCTGTGAGAATTTCAAAGGAGAAAATGTTGCTGAATAATGATAATAATGGGAGAACCTGAAAGTTGCAGTTGAGGATCAAAAAGGATTCTTATTTCTTCTGGACCAGTGTGGGTAAAGCCAATAGTGGAAAAAATAGGCAGGTGTACAGTGTTATCAGAGGGGAGCCAGATCTCAGCAAGGGCCAGAAGATGGATAGAGTGTGAAGGGAAGAAATCCAAGACAAAGAGGAATTTGTTCAACAAGGAATAGAATTCTAGAGAAAAAATAAGGTAGAAGAACTTGCAGAAAACCACATGATTAATAGATAATTGACAGCAGAATTCAGGTTTCTCACTTCCCACTCTCATGCTGAGTGGGAGACCATGCAGCTAGACTCTTTTCTTTTCCTTCTCTCTTAGCAGCCACCCCTGAGTTTTCAGTATTCTTTAAACCACTTCACTACAAAACCCTCCAGGCTCCAATGCCACCGCATAAATATGAAAAACAGAAGCAGCACCTGTGAATGTTCCCGTTATTTTCAGACTACAGAGGATTCTCATGCATAAAGAAGGAAGCCAACAAAGGAATCTATATTGAATTAAGTTCTATTTAAAACCAAATTAGAGGCAGTGAAATGCATCAGGATAGTAGTTTGATCTTTGAGAATAAAGCATTAATTGATGGAAATAATGCTTTGTTTTTCATGAAAAAGGCAGCAGTCACTGTAGGTTTGATTTCATGCATTAGGATTCATAACCTGATGGTTTTTTTCCAATGGATTATTTACATTTTCTGATTAAAAACAAAAATTTAAAAACAAATGTTTTCAGCCATTGGTTGGACAGCCATCACTCTTGATATGTAGGCAGCCCACCTTCTTTTTCAGTCACATATTTCTCTGATGTGATTGTTTATACAACTTTTCTTGCACAATTTCTTGTCTTCAATGTGCTGATGTCTGCTTACTCCCACTATATTCTTCTTCACATTTTTTTGGGTAGTCTTAACATTGATTCTTCTAAGACTGGTATTCTGTGACTCACAGTCATAGCATTATCAGGAAAATATCAACATTAAAAAGATTGGCTTTTTATTCAGGGAGAAGCCTGATATCATTAAAAGAATACTGCAGTTTACAATGTCCATTGCATGGTATTTATGCAATGTCAAGAGATTAAAAAAGAGGCCTCCTACATATTGGGCATACTTCACTCCTCCATGATGGTTTTATGAGAGGTCAAAGACAGTGAAGTCATGTAGGATGGACAGAAACATGCAGGTGACAAGCTACATCAATGGAAGGAGCACTTATACAGTTGAGATGATAGATCCATTGAGATAGTATTACATTGATCATATAGGCCAGTAAGACTGCTGAATGAAAATATTCTTAATGATAGGGTTATTTAAGAAATAACCTAGAAAGATAGAAAAAATCAAGGTAACCCAGGAAAAGAAGTTAAGTAATTTGTAGAAATCAACTTAAGCTAGAACTACTCTGCTCCTTGAATTTTTCTCTAGTTGTAAAACACTGCTGAAAAGGTGACTTTTTTAAAGAACAGTCTCATGCAAAAATGCTACATTCTTGAGTTTAATCCCTGGGTTATCACTTGGTGGTAGGGAGGTATCCCTTTCTCCATTTGATTTTGGTTAGAACACTTTAGTATTGCAACAGATTCTTTATCTCATCAATATGTATGCTACTTTTAGCAATAATAATTAGCATTTATATAGCATTTGCAAGGTGGTACAGGGAAATAGAGTTCAGGGTCTAGAATCAAGATGACCCGAGTTCAAATGCAATGTTAGATATTTACTAGCCATGTGATCCTGGGCAAGTCATTTATTCCTGTTTGCTGTGGTTCTCTCATTTGTAAAATGAACTGGAAAAGTTAATGGGAAACCATTCCAGTATCTTTACCAAGAAAACCTCGGATGGAGTCACAAAGAATTGAAATATGATTGAACAACAAAAAGGTTTGTCAAGCATTTTAGAAATATTATCTCACTTTATCCTCACAATGACTCTTGAAGATGGGTGCTATTATTATTCACATTATACATTTAAGGAAACTGAGGAAAACAGAGGTTAAATGACTTGTCCAGCATCATACAGCTAGTATCTGAGACTGGGTTTTAACTTATTTTCTTGGCTCCAAGTCCAGTGCTCTATCTGTTGTGTCACTTATAAAATAAGGTAGAATACAGATCACAATCCCTTTACACTTCTAGTCCATACCTTTCCCAACATTTTCCATACAGAATCTATCCATTGTTCTGGATAACATTCTCTCTTTCTATTAATATTTTGTGTATTTTTATTGTCATACTTGGGCTCCCTGTCTGTTAAACTTTAACCATTTAAGTAGCCTCCTTCCTTTTCTGCTCATCAGTGGCCAGCTGGTCCAAGGACTAGATAGAAATAGATCAGGAAGGATAACTTCTGGGAAAATTTGTAGTGATTTTGGTGTATGTAAGTCAAATGCTGCTTCAGAAGGCCAACTTTTTATTACCTGTAGTCTTCTGGTGATGGCATATCATCTGGTAAGTCATAGAACATCATGATCTCAGAAGAATCAAAACTGCAGATTACTCAAAGATCAGAAGAAAGAAGCATAGTATTTAAGTAGGCTGTAGCAAATTGCTAGCAATTATTTTTTTTACTTTCAAGAAATCATATAATATCTATGCTGATAGACTAACTACCATGTCATAATGAGCAATTCTCCATCTAATTTGTTTTTCTATTGTGGATAGGTAGGCTAATCATTTGTGAATAACTGTGGACTTTATTGAAATTTTGTCATTTTCCAGGCCTCCATGCATTAATCTCAAAGACAACCACAAAGAGCTTTGGAAGTATATCTCCAATGACAAGGAATCCCTCTTCTATTTGTATTTGCATAAGTTATACTCCATGACATCTGTGAACACTTTCAGTAAGCATGTCTCTTTCTGTTTGATGTCAACACAGTAGATCATTCTCATCTGTATACTAGACAATCCAGTGACACTGGATGCCGTGAACAAGATACTTCATATTTTCCATGCTTGGAATGCTCATCCTCTTTGTCCCCTGGCTTCTTTGACTTCTTTCAAGTCTTAGTTGAAATTTGACCTTTTGTAAGAAATCTTGCCTGGTCCCCCTCAGTATCAGTGTGTTTCTTATGAGGCTTATTTCTAATTTAACTTGTGTTTATCACATGCACACAGTTTTTTGCATATTATCTCCTCCATTAGAATTTGAGTTTCTTGAGGGCAGGGCAATTTTGACCTTTCTTCATATTGCCAATAGTTCATATAGTGCCTTTCATATAGTAAACACTTACTAAAATGCTTATTAATTTGTTGATTTTACCAGAGATGTTTTGAGTATGGACTAGTAGAATATGGACTAGTGGAGATGATCTCAGTAAAATAGAAGGCAAAATTGTTAAGAGAAAAAGGTATGAGGGAGACCCAAAGGACTTGAGGATAAAGAGAATAACATAAAGAGAACAAAAGGTTTGGAAGAGTTTTAGAAGGGAGTGACTTAATGAAGACTACATGGGTTGCTATGTACCAGGAAGGGACCAATTAAGCTTAAAAAACATGAATCTGGAGTGGATCCAATTAGCGTGGCTCTATACCTTTCTCGACTAGCACTGGCAGCCCAGGAATAAGATATGAGAAGACAGAAGATTGGAGTGACCCAAACTTAAGGACTGGCACAAGATGAATGATGAAAGAACATGAGGGCAAGGGATTTGAGTTTGGAGAGGGGGAGTATAGATTTGAACTGATCAACAAAGGATCAAAAATAAAGAGAAGAAAATAATATGATGCATTGGGAGAACAGGAAAGGGTAGGGGGATTAGAAATTTTAGTTAAGAGGAAGAACAGATTTAGAAATGAGGAAGAGGTAGATATGGGAAGTTAGGAGATAATGCTCAGAAAGTAGAATGTCAGATTTTGAAATTATAATGGTATTTCCCTTTCCAAGGCTAAGTTTTCAAACTGTAAGGATTTGGGAGTAAAAAGTTTTTTAGATTTCATTTCCTGATCTACCTGTGTAGAGGGCTAGGGATATATCGAGTAGTTAGCAGAGATAATAACCCTTTTTTTTCTTGTAGTTTGCTTCTATAGCTGTTCTTTTCTCCACTCATTTGCATGGGTGAATGGGAAAAACCTAGAACTAAAAAACTGGGGAATCCTGAATCCCAGTGCTATTTGAAAACTGCATAGGAAAGAATAACTTTTTAGTTTATACATGAATTTGGGGAATACATTGGGCAGTTATATTGGGGCAGTAAGACAGCAGGATGGATAGAGAGCCAGGCCTAGAGTCAGGAAGATTTATCTTCCTAAGTTCAAATCTAGGCCCAGATACTTCCTAGATTTGTGATCCTGGGCAAGTCACTTAACTGTGTTTGTCTCAGTTTCTTCATCCATAAAATGAGCTGGAGAAGAAAATAGTAAACCTCTCCAGTATCTTTGCTAAGAAAACCTCAAATGGGGTCACAAACTGTGGGATATGATTGAAAAGAATGAACAATAACTGGGCAATTGAACATTAGTAAAGTGTATTGGGCAAATACCATAAGTTGGAGTTATGTCTTTCACCAAGGGGAATCAACAGAAAGCGCTAAAACAAAAGGCATTTGTTTTCTGGAATGATGTTCATATTTAGTTTTGTAAGATGGCAAGTTTTAAAGAGAAGACTTTGAAGAAGCAGAACCAAGGAGGCTTTTACTGATCTCAGGAGCTTGAATTATCCCAGTCACAGGGTATGTATACTTTTTGCATACATCTTCTTTACATACTGGGCATTTTCATCCCTTTGTGCAATGGTAATCTGTAGGAGAGGATAACCTTTTATGTTGGATTTTCCCCCTATCATTTATTTTACTATGTGTTTAATGAAAAGTTTTCTCTTTTGGAATAATATTTATTCTGGTTGGTTTGATAACAGAAACACTGGTTGGACTTATGAGCTATTGTGTTGACCCTAAGTATGCTATGGTAGATTGAATCTGGGGGGGGGGTTGGGTAGGGCTTGCTGCATTAATAAATAGAAGAGCTAGGATTTCAACTCTAAATAAAATACTTTTCCCACCTTATCACAGCTTGAAAAGATGGAAAGGTAGTTAGTGTATATTTGGATAGTTAAATAGGTAGATAGATGGATAGATAGATAAGATATGTATTAAAGACTTATATGCCAGAGACGAGTATATAAGTAAGTTAGTCTTTGTCTTCAAAGAGCTTACATTTTAATAGAGAAAAGTAACACATAAAAAGGAGCTAGAACCTGAGGAGATGGTGGTGTTACATGGTGGTATGGAGAGAAGGTGGCCTGGAGGTGGTTTAGAGGCTTGGTTTTAGGAAAGATAAGGGACAAGTTTACCCATTATAGCCTGACATTAATCCAAGGGACGAGTCCAAGGTTCTTGGGGGAAGGAGCTAGTGATGATGGCTAGAGTAGATGTGGCATAGTGTAGAGATGAACAGGCAGTGATAGTCAGATTTTGGGCAAGATAAGGTAAAAGCTCATTTATTTTAGTCCAAGTTATTTCCAGGGATGGAGATCAAAATTCTTGTGGAGAGGAGGTGAAGATGATGGCTTGAGGGGAGATGGCCTGGTGTGGAGATGTCTGGGAAGTAGAAGTATATGGAAATCAGTGGTATCAAAGTAAAATAGAAACAGATCCCTGTGGGCTACATATTGATTTAGAAAACTAAAAATTAACATAATCTATATTGAATTGTATTTTATTTATTTTGTTAAACACTTTCCAATTATATTTTAATCTGATTCAGGCCACACTTTAGAGTATTTAATCATAGTTGGCCACAAGTTTGATATCTCTGATGACTGCCAAAGAAACCCCAATGTTAGTGTTTTTCTATGGTAGCTTGTGATTTTTTTATAGGATTTGGGAATAAGCACACAGTTCTAGCTGCTTTAAAGTTTTTTGTTATTGAATTTTCCAACTCTTTATTTTTTCTTTAAATAAGCTTGTTGATAAAGAACCTGTCCCTTACTTATGAGAAAGAAAACTAGCCACATTCAAAGGATGAACTGTGGGAGGAGAAACACAGAAGAAAAACAACTGCTTGAACACATGGAGTGATGGGGATATTATTGGAGATGTAGGCACTAAACGATAACTCTAGAACAACTTTCAATAATATGGAATTAGGTCTTAATCAATGATACATGTAAAACCCAGTGGAATTGTGCATTGGCTAAGGGGGGAGTAGGGCATTTGGGGAAGAGGGAAAGGACATGAAACATGTAACTATGGGAAAATATTCAAAATAATAATAAAAAAGAACCTACCTCTTGCTTCACCCAGTTTTCAATTTGCTTTCCAAGTTCTCATAGATTTGAAATACCCAACCATCATTTTCTCAGCTAATATTGTAGTACATGATATTTTGGCCCATTAGCTATTGCCTCCCCCATTTCACTATAAGCTCCTCGAGGGAAGGGACTGTCTTTCATCTCTTTTGTAACTCCAGTGCTCAGTATAGTGCCTGGCACATAGTACTGAAGATGCTTAATAAACTTTGATTAATTGATTGATTGAAGGAGGTGGCATGGCTTTGTAACTAAACCAGAAGACAGGCATGAAAGATTTACTAGAGTAACACCATCAGTTAAACTATTTTAGACTTTGCTTGAAGTGGGCACATTTAGGCTGGGTGGGAAATGAGGAACCCTGTTAGATGAGCTTCTTTCTGAGGATTAAGGACTCTGGATCTTCTCTGAGAATTAGGTTATGGCCTTGATTTCTCTGAAGATTCAGGGACACCTCCCCTAATATTCCTTCTTTAGCCTGCTCGCCAACATTTAAATCATTAAATTGATATTGCACCCTAAAAATATTGTGACTATATCTAATTTATTTTTGAGTTGTCCCAGGTACAAGGCTTCTGGATTTTTCGAGGCAACCGTCAGAGTCAGGCAACTGGCTAGCTGTCATTACCTTGGTATAACTACATAAATACATATTACTTTTGATTTTCCCTAATTTATTCCTCATCTACTCAGATATGCCATTATATAAATTAAGACATAATTTTTAAAAATGGGAGGTGGGTGGGAATGGAAGCTTCTCAGTACACGTAGATTTCCATCAGGTACAGCTGGATCTCTTGCTGTGAAATATGTGGTTTAAAAGAAATATACCATATGTTCCTGAAAGATAGGTTGTGATCATAGAATGATATGCAGACATAATTATGCAAGGATTACCATATGAGAGCACTGAACAATAATGTATGGTCATTACTGTTGATCAGCCAGATGGTTTGTAATGAAATGCCCAAGTGTGTCCCCAGATACTCTGTCTCCTTGTGAACCTGTCACCTCATTTGCAGTCTTGTTCTCCCTATGATGTTGCTTAGCAATATCCTAGACTACAGTAGTTATTGATCTTTGTCCTGTGATGAGCTGACTAAGTGCATATTTCACATTATTCTTCCACATTCTATATGATCAAAAGAAGATAAATCTGTGATCTGGCTGCTGTTATAGTGTCTTCATTTCTGATATATTCTAGGGCAAAGAAATGGGATGATGCATGTTTGTTTCCAAAAGAAAGAAAATTCTGATTAATGGAAGCCAATTAATAAACAACTACACAAACAATAAAACTAAGCACAGTTTAAAGGTTTCCCTTTCTCTCAAGGGCATTTGTGAGCAGAGGACATTGTTGAAAATGGTGAGAATGTCTGGTTAAGTTGTTAAAAGATACATGAAATGTGACAAAGAAAGGATTTCTTTGATACTTTTGTTATGTTCCCCCTTCCCCCCAAAGGGGAGAATAAGACTACCTCACATTTATATGCTAGTTTTCCTATGAAGACTTCAGAGTGTTTCTACAGAAATACCATTTTATGTTCATAAAAGCATAAGGAAGTAGCCACAAGAACATAGGATTTGGAACTGGAAAGAAACTTTGAAATCATCTAGTCCTACCCCTTCGTTTTGCAGACAAGAAGACTAAGACTTAGGGAGAGTAACTTGTCACACTTATTTAGTAGCAGAACCAGGAACCACATACAGATACCCCAATCCTAAACCCAGTTCCCACGTTGCTGGGATGGTTATCCACATTTGGCAGAACAAGAAGTCAAAGCAATGAGAGATTATAATTTGATTAGGGTGACATAATAAATCACCCCTGATATGAGAGAATCCAGGATTAAAGTACCCATTTTTTTCTGACAGATAAACCAGCATTCATACTTCATAGTTCATTGAAAAGAGGGGACCCAAGTTCAACAAATTATTAGTATGTCATTTAATCTCTCAGGGATTTAGTTTTCTCTTTTAAAAATGAAGGAATTGAATGAGATGATCTCTAAGGCCTCTTCTATCTTGAAAATTCTATAATATAGGAAACCAAGGACATCTGAGTTCAATATTCTTTCATATGTGCAGATTTTGTTTGCTAGAAGGAGAAGTTTGGAGAAACAAGGTTTCCCATAAAATATTATATAGAAAAAATGCTCTAGTGAGGACCTGAGAGATATCTTTCCCTCAGACAAATGGGCTAGGAAGATCTGTTTGAAGGCAGAGCAGTGACTGAGTTAGAGAGGGCTGCAATACATTGGGGTTCAGTCAGTTCATTTCTCTATAATGGTTTTTTTTAGCATTTTGAAGGATATAGTTGATAAAGGGTAAATCATATAATTGTTTGAGGACTAGGCAAAAATTTTGTATGAGTTGTTTGGCATATGGGAGTAGGTAGCACAGTGGATAGAGTGTTGGGCCTGGAGTCAGGAACACTCATCTCCTTGAGTTCTAGTCTGGCATTAGACACTATCTAGGTGACCTTGGCAAGTCACTTAACTCTGCCTCAGTTTCTTCAGGTGTAAAGTGAGCAAGAGAAGGAAGTGGCAAATTACTCCAGTATTCTTATAGCCAAAAAACCCTAAATGGGGTCACCAAGAGCAAGACATGACTGAACAAAAACAAGTTGGGGTTATACGTGAGAGAAGTGTGGAATTTTTTGAGTTTTACATATATCATGTTATAGATGGGGCCATGGTTAGAGATATTAGAAGCAGGAAGTGAGAGGAAATGTAGATGACTAAGGACAAGGACATGACTATTTGAAGATAGAAGCAAGAGAGGAAGCAATGTGTAGGAGTTGGGATAGAAGATATAGGAGGGGTTGAAAACTGTCTAAATAAGTCAGTGAAGAAAACTAACAGGTGTTTATCATATCTGCCCGACAGGATCTGCAACTGTCTTGTTGGAAACAATGCTGAATAGAAGATTTCTTTGCTGAGAACTGTTTAGCTGGAGAGAGGAAAATTTTTTTCTTCAGTAACAGCAACAGTCGGAGAAAAGGGAAATCTCTCAGAGTTTTGCCCATTTCACCCTTCTTTATTCTCTCTGGTTTGAGGGGGGGCTGGAAATACAAGGAGAAAGACAGGCCTTCCATCTCCCTTGCTGTGAGAAGAGCCATACCTTTGCTAGGAACGGATTGGATAAAACATAATTCCAAGCTATTTGAAGACCCATTTGGGGAAAGACTACATCTACATCTTGAGATGAATCAGCATCTCAAGAGAAATTCCCTTGAAAAGGAGAAACTCCTCAGAGAAGATATGAAAAGGCTTGGTGATTTTCTGGTTTAAGGGAACTACTGGTCATTGAAAAAACATAACATTTTCTCAATGCCTTGTGCCAAGGGTGGCTGTGTACTAAAAGAACTTTTTACTGTTTCAGCAGTCTGAGAGTAGCAGAGAAATGATTTGGTACAACAGGAGCTTGACTACAGTAAAGCTATTACTTGAAGCTAGATTTCCTGACTCCTAATCAATCAGTCTGCTGCATCATATTGGCTAACATAAACTCATTCTAATTTATTCTTTTTCAATTGGCCAAGATTCCTTTGGGCATCATCAAAGATGAATATGCTAAAGATGGATGCCAGTAGGTTCAGGCAGAAATTTCTTAGAATCTTCCTACTTGACCCTCTAACTAACCACCCCACCCTAAGAGCATTGATTTAAACGTGAGTCTGAAAGAACTTTGGGGAGCCCAAATTAGGGAAAATGGCAAGAGCTTGGCAGGCAGGAACCTAGGGAGACACTGCCATGGAGAGTAGATGGAAGGTCTCCAAGGGCTTCAGAGAGTCATGAATAAAGGTAATATGAATGATGCATATTGTCCAGGGAGGAAATTGAACTGATGAATCAGTTTGTGTGGGAGACAAAATGGTGATTTTCAAGGTCTCTTTCCCTTTCCCCACTTTTCCCCAAAGGGGCTTGCTTTGAATAATATGCTCCCTTCAGGGTTTGGGAGATTTTTGTATTTAAATGTTTACTTTGTTATCTTAAGCCAGCAAATGAAGTTGTTGATCAGGAGACCTTCTAAACTGTGTGAGCCAATGCTTAAATGTAGCATTCTCTGCATCCTCCCTCTATGTGAGAAGAGACTATTGGGAAAGCGCTGGATAGATAGATAAGTATGTAAACTACTGTGTTTGCCGGAACAAGATTTCTGGCTGGGGGCTTGCATCCAAAGTAGATAAAGCATTATTGATTTTTTTTGAACAGCTTTTCATAATAGAGAGAATACATTCATTCAGATTTCTCTGGGCATCAAAATAAGGCAGTAGCATTGTAGGAGTTGTAGCTGTGTGGATTAGGTAAGGACATTTTATCTTTGCTGCATAGCAAAGGAAAACCACATCTCTGATGGAAAGGGACCCAAGGAAATGGCTAGAAAGTCACACCATGAGAGAGAACTGAGTCCCAAGGTAAACCAGCCCACAAAAAGATTAGTGTGTGGGGAATACCATTGCTGCTGGCTTTCTCTGCCTGCTTACTAGCTCAACAAACATTGTTAGAGCTATAAAGCAATAAGACTGATTTGAACAAGGCAGTTGGAGAACCATTCTGATTATGCTACTGTCAATACGTAGTGCATTTAATAGCAGAATTAAAATGACAAAATAGAAGACATCTGTCCTAAACATGAATATTTGTTCTCCAAGCATCACACTTTTACAATCTGTATGCCCAAGTGCTTTTATTCAATCATAATATTTTTAACAAATCCAAGCCTAGTTATTGCTTATTTTATTTTATTACTCCTAATATTTCTCTTCAATGAGTATATTCTATTCAACAGGGGCCACATCTTTGAAGTACAATTGAAAGGAAGGAACAAGTAGAGTCAAGAGAAGGGGAAAATGCTTGGCCCTACTATTGAGAGAGATCTAACTCTTTTCATTTATGTCCCTCTTAGGCTTTAGCAAATTTTCCAGTCAGAAGCTGGTAAGTTACAGAGATGTTGCTCTTTGAAGAGGGTAATCCTTTTTTCATATGTGAGAGGATCATCCTATACCTAATAAAGATTCTAAGGCTCTACGTAGTTAATTTGCATAGGAAAAGTGGTTCCAAGAGAATGGATTTGGCCATCTTTTTGATCCCAGGCACTCCTGTTCAGAAACCAACAGGAGAACCTTAGAGTTAAACAAAGAGAAACACCCTAGAACTCTAAACCTTAGAGTTATTTGGTGATCAATGAGCAAATGGCCATTGTCTGCTTTTGGCCTACCTTGTAGACATGAAAATTTGAGAAATGTACTGGACAAGCATCATAATTTAGGGTGAGGTCTCTCAACTAGGAAATGTTGCCATGATTAGGATGAATTCTTGAAAGGAAAAGTGAAATTCCTGCCCCCTCACCTCGTGAATAGAAGATGGTGAGAAGGATAGTCTAGACCCTAAGTGAATAGAAATGGAACGGTTTCTATCAGTCTTTGGCTATAGGTCTCTGTTTTTTTTCCCCAAAAGAATACAGAATTACCCTAGCTGAAGATTGCAATTGGGTCTAGAGATGGAAGAAACCACAATTGTTCATGGAGTCTGATTAGCAAGCCTAAAGAATCCAATGAAGATACTATGTTCAGTAAGGTTTAAGTCCAATCTAGTAGTAGACTGGGAGATGTATTGAATAGTCACAATATTCAGCACAGATGCTATACCAAGGATTCTATTAAGACACAAAATAATTCTAGGTTCTACAATACCAAGAGATATGAGTTGGCTTGACCAAATATTTAATGTATTTGTATGCCTCACTCCCATTTGTGCCCAATCTTCTATAGACTCTGTATATATATATTTGTGGGAACATATACCCCAGGTTTCTGGAGGAGAATGTTTTATAGTGTTTTTTCCATTTTACTAAATACCTTTCTAAGAGGTCATTGTGCCTATTGGCTGACTGATGATGGAAGAATATCAGTGGGGGCTTGTGAGCTACCATGCACCAAAAGGATGGCTAGAACTTTTTAGAGGCAGTAGCTATTTTCTGGAAACTCAGTCCATAAGTGTGAATGTCAGTGAGGGAAGTATTCCAAAGACGGTGTTACATTTTCAGTGTAACTACCAGAAAGAAAAGATTCAGCTCATGGAATATAAAATGGATGTTGTATTTTGGAGCTGGGTCATGAAAATACAAGTAAAGAAAATGGAGGCCACACTTTGGATGCTCTCCCAGATACTGTCTTACAGCTTGGATGGATTCAGTGGTTTCTGTCAGTCAGAGGGAATTAGTGCTGCATTGAATAGGGCCACAGTGTGTGCTCACAGCTGGAGCTGTTACCCCCAGGTGGATTCCTTCACTGTTGTGCACCTGGACAGTAAATAGTCTGGAAAAAGCAGACAGAGAAGACATCCTAAGGGGGAGGAGAGGAAACACAACAAAAACAGCAGATGCCACAGGAGGAAAAAAAGGAAGATAATGTGGGAAGTAAGAAGTAGGTGATGGCAGGAGAACAAAATGAAAATGGAAAAAAGACAGGGAAAGACCATAAAATGCACATCACATCAGTGTTTCATTTTATTTCAGACTTGCATACCTATCTAAAACAAATTAAAAAACCACCATTAAAAAGTTCAGGGAACATACAAGGACAGAAAAGGCACGATTCTCTATATTTCATCAAAGTTTTTATTGTTACTCAAATTGGTCTTATTTTACAATTTCCACATGAAATGGATTTACTAACCATCTCATCTCTGTTAGGCCTTCCACGATTGGTGGGACTTATGCCTCAAGTTTCACTTTTGTAAAATTAGAAGGTTAGACCAGATGATCTTTTATGTACCTTCCAGCTTTAAATTTGGCTCTAAAATGTAGTATGACTTGCTAAAAAGGGGCAAAAAGTCAGACACAACTCCGAAACAATTTACTGTGGGTCTTAATAATGTAATGATTAAAATTCCATGGAGACTGTAATTTATAATTATTTATTAAATTATAATTATTTATTTGTAAAAATTAGAGAAAGAGAGAAGATCTCCAGGCCACCCTAACTAAAAAAAAACCCAACAAAAATATTTCCATGTTTCCCAGCCGAGACTCAAGCAGAGCATTAAATCAAGTTGCACATTCAGCCAGAGAGAGAGTCCCCAGTGAAAAAGAGCAAGCTACTACCCACCTCCCCCACTTTCTTATAAGACCAATGATATCACTCCTCTTGTGACTCTGATTGGCTTGGCTTAACTTTAATCCAGGTCCTCAAATCCTGACTTCTGGACATGTTACCCATCACATGGGGACTTCTGCCAGCCCCTTCTGGAAGTCAGGACTCCAGGTACCCATGTGGCATTTAAGTCACATGACAAGCTGGTATCCTGACTTAATGTGCATGTGTGGGTAAGGGGTTACATTTTGTGTTCATTTCACACAATAGTTGATGACTTTTAGGTGAAAAAAAATTTTGGTTAGGTTACTAGTTGAAGAAACCATTCCAATTATTCCTAATCTTTCTAATTATTTCCTGCCTCCTTCCCCTACCATGGTCTTATGTAGGTATTTTTTAAAGTGAAATTAAAAAAATCAGTAATTGTGTTTCCAAATATTTGCCCAAGTAAAAAAAAATGAATTTTCCTCCATCGAGGTTAATGAACTTCTTGTAAGCTATGTATCACGGATCTGAGCTAGAATTTGAAGAGGGAAATGTTTAGTTCTCTGCAGTATGACTGACCTCATCATAGAAAAGGTAGTAAGACTTTAAATGCTGAAACTGTAATTAGACATTCTGCCATTCATGATTACTTTTGCTCAACTAAGGAGCCTGATTAACAGAAAGATTAGTCAAGCAATTATATAAGAGAAAGATATGAGGTTTTGCTGGTTTTTTTTTTTTTTGCTGGTGTTGGAGAAAAAAGTTACATTTTAATTTTAAAAATTACATATAGGAATCAAAACCCATGTTACATATATAACATTCTCCAACCAACATTAACAGTTTGGCATATAATAATGAAAAAAGAAAAACAAAACAAGGTGGTTGTTGAAAAAATCCTCAATGCTGGTAACTAGGTAATTCGGTGGATTGAGAGCCAAGCCTAGAGACAGGAGGTCCTAGGTTCAAATATGGCCTCAGACACTTCCTAGATGTATGGCTCTGGGTAAGTCACTTAAACCCCCATTGCCTAGCCCTTACTGCTCTTCTGCCTTGGAACCGATATACAGTATTGACTCCAAGATGGAAGGTAAGGATTAAAAAAACAAAAACCCTCAAGAAGATTAAGAGAAGAAAAGGCAATTAACATAAAAAAGACTTTGTACAGAAGGGAAAGATAACTGGACTTAGGTTTGAATCCTGCCAGCTAAGGCACTAAAATGATTATGATGATCCTTGCACTAACAACTACAAAGGGCTGTCATGAAGAAAAACACTTTAACGTTCATAAAGAAACTCTGTTATTATTCTAAGAGCAACAAAGCAGACACTAGAAGAAGGAACTTCATGTATGTTTTTATGGTAGATATTTGCATTGCTACTTTTCAGTTTCTCTGATTTAGTCTCTCATAAGCTAATCCTCACAAGTGTTGCTAATATCAAGAATAGAATGTGTAGTTCTTTGTAGGCATGAAACTCTTGGGAATGATGGGAATAATATTAATATCACTGCTTGACAAAGAACATAGAAGAAGAATTGGATATTGGAGAGAGTTATTGCCTCAAATAATTTCCAGTTAATATATCAAATTGTCCAATGACCAAATATTCCATATACTATATATAAGCTGAATTATATCAAACTTGACATTTTGTCTATAAAAGAAACCAGAAGAGGGAAAGAAGGATGGCTTACAGGTATTATTCAGAGAGAAATAAAGAAAAAATATTGGCACAGTAGATTTCATCATATTTCAAAATATAACAAGAATCATTTTATGGGATATTTGATCATCATATATTGCAGTACTAACAAGTTTTTGCAAAAAGACAATCATGAAAATAATTAGTTTTTTAAACTAGCATCAGCCGCAGAGAATGAGAGGGAGGGTAGGTAGGGTAGGTAGAAAAATTCCACAAAGAACTTCACAAGGCTCTCCAAATTAAATGAATATCTACCGTGATACTTGGTGACTTTAACAATAAAGGTGGGACAAAATGAGGAAGATAGGGAATATAATGGAAATTATGCTTCAGTAAGAAAGAATGTAAGAGGCTAAAGACTTATAGACTATGCAGAAGCCTCACACTTTTTGATCATAAACTTTTTTTTGGAGAAAAGAATGAGTAGGTATTGGACATGACAAAAAACAAATTAAAAGCATAAAGAACAAAATAGACTAGGAAAAAGGCTTGAAAAGACTTGTAATTGATGTAGGAGTTATGCTTGAGCCAACTCTCTTTTATATAATCATATGGTCAACTTGTCACCACTAAGATCAGAATTAGTAAAAAACAAGAAAAAAAGTGATAAGAAAAGGATATGGAGTATGCAAATAACCTTAAACTATCTAAACAAGTAATTGGTAATTAAAGATGGGAGATTGACAATGGAAATGACATTAAAGTGGTAATTTTATTCAGTTTAACCAAAGTCAATTAATTGCTACAAGGAGAACCAAAAGAACTCAGAAAGTGCATTACTCAGCAAACATCTGACTTGACTTGCCAAATGGAGGGGAATGGCTGCCAAATATGACACTGGGTTAGAATATAAACTTGTTTGTAGAATATTACAAAGAAGCGATAACTGTGCTCAATATTATCTCATAAAGCAGAAACAATGGAGGATAAGACACTTAAAGAAAACTTGGCAAGATATCTACTAGGGAAAATCTTCCCCAGGGCATTTAAGGATGAAAATGAAAGAAAAAATAACAGAAGAAAAAATAGAAAGGATTTGTAAAAATTCTTATAACAAATAATTTTCTCTATCAAGAAGAGTGAACCACCACACTTGAATACTAAGCCCTGTATGTGTTTATAGAGGAGGAAGAAATGACATGAAAGAGAACAAAGACAGGACTAATTACACAGAAAAGAATCTGTGTTAGAGGGAAGGCATTGCAGGATATATGTACAAGTCCTCTGAAGGAGGGGAAGATACTAAAGGTCTAAAAAAATTTTGATCCTCATTAATTAAAAAAAGATGACTGAAAACACATCAATAACTCATTTCTACCCAAAATCTTCATGAGAGTCTTTTATACATGAGGTGAAGGCATCTTTAATGAAGATATCATTAGAGAATAAATAGATTTTCACAAATGATACTCAACAAGAGGTTACATCTTTATTATTTCAAAATTAATTCCAAGATGTGGAGAATTTCACTGTATTTTTTTAAAATTACAAACTAGATAAGACCATATTTGAATAGGTAGAACAATATACTAGCTCTTACAAACTCCTTTTCAACAAAGTGTCTCTTATCCAAAAATCAAAATCATTCAAGGTTCCTTGAAATATTTAGCTAAAGGGGGCAGCTAGGCAGCTTAGTGGATTGAGAGCTAGGCCTAGAGATGGGAAGTCTTGGGTTCAAATGTGACCACAGACACTAACTGTGTAATCCTGAACCAAGTCACTTAACCCTGTTTGTCTCAGTTTCCTCATCTATAAGATGAGCTCGAGAAGGAAATGGAAAACTATTCCAATATCTTTGCTAAGAAAAATTTAAAATGGGATCATAAAGAGTTGGATACAATTGAAACGACTCAATATATGGAGAAGACAAAAAGATGATCAGAGATGCCAAAGTGCATCACTGATACATTCACAATATCAAGAGAAAGCAAAGAAGGCCTATGGCATATTTGTTGACTCCTAAAGGGTGAATTTGTGGGAGTATATGGATGAGAGTAGCATAGGATGTGTGTAGAAGAATGAGTTACCATTGACATTTCATTTATTTATTTTTTTAAAAACTCTTGCCTTCTGTCATAGAGTCAATTCTGTATATTGGCTCCAAGCAGAAGAGTGGTAAGGGCTAGGCAATGGGGGTCAAGTGACTTGCCCAGGGTCACACAACTGAGAAGTGTCTGAGGCCAGATTTGAACCTAGGACCTCCCTTCAGGTCTGGCTCTCAATCCATTGAGCTACCCAGCTGCCCCCTCCATTGACATTTAAAAAAAACCAATATGCATATTTGGAGGGAACTTCTAAGTCCATGAGATCAGAGACCAATTTATTTTGCACTTTGGGGCTGTGGAGCCAGAAGCTGAAACTACTTAGATTGACTCTAAATAATTCAGGCAAAAGCCTTTACCAGTATTGGCAAGAAAAATCCCAGTGCAGACATGGCAAACTATTAGGATTCTATGGATAATTACATATGGGACCTAAACTTTGGCCACTGCAGAATTTTGTCAGAAGCTCTATTTAATAAGATCATAGATTTTGGAGCTAGAAGGAACCTTAGAGATCATTTAGCCCTATTTCCTCATTTTTTAGAGGAGGGACTTGAGGTCTATGCCCCACCAATATTGGAAATTCTAGACAAGGTCAACTATCCCAGCTTCTCTATACCATTTCCTGATTCCTCTCAGCCTTGAAGTCTGTGTTGTTGTTCAGTCATTTTTTTAAGTCATGTCTGACTCTTCATAACCCCATTCGAGATTTTCTTGGCAAAGATACTGGAGCGGTTTGCCATTTTCTTCTCCAGTTCATTTTATAAATTAGGAAACTGAGGCAATACATGATTGGTCAGAGACACACAACTAGTATATGTCTAAGCCTGGATTTGAACTCAGGAAGATGACTCTTCCTGACTCTAGGTATGGAGGTCTATTCATTGCAAATGCTAACTGCATTTAATTCTGCTTTGCATGTTACCTATTTGTGTATTCTTTTTTATTTCTGTTATTCTTTTATTTATTTTTCCTTTTTATATTTTCCTTTTCTATTATTATTTATTTTTATTTTATTTCCCTGCTTAGACTATACAGTTCTTGAGGGCAAAAAAGATGTTTTATTAATCTTTCTGCTCCTCTCATTCCCCTCCCTGGTAGTGCCCTTGCACTTAGTCTATATTTGTTAAATTGGATGTTATAGTAGGGAGAGTGATGAGGAAGCTACATTTGATAGGTCTGATCATGGTTGTACCTTTAGAGAAATGATGTGCACCCAGTTTAGAAAAGTATTTATAATGCTGTTAGTCCACAGGAGGGGGAGATGCATCACAAATTACAGTTAGGGAAATAACATTATTAATCTACCTAAGAGTACCATTTCACCTCCTTCAGATAAAATTAGCCTCAAACAGAATATTAAAGATGGTCTGAATTCAACCAGGTAGGAGGACATCCTCATCCAAAATTCCCAAGGCTTCCTATTCAACCAATATCAGGTCAGAGGTTTATTCAAGGACATTGAAGATTAAATGTCCATTCTTTGTGGCAAAATTTATTATGATTAAATATTCAAATATTCATTTGAGTTGAGTGTCTGAGGATTAAATGTTTGCTCTTTGGCATCGCAGAAGGGAGGAAAGTGTCCTTCATCTCTAATAATTACTGGCATCTTTGTTTCCTATCTAGCCCCACAATAGCTTCCCTTTAACTGGAGGTGTACAGAGACAAAACTCCAACACTTCGATATGGTGTCATTATCTGTTTCTTTTAGAGAGTTCTTTCTGTTATGTTTCAACTTGGAATGTCCTTAAAATCAATTTGGGGCCCACTACCCATGTAACCTCAACTTCAAAGTGAAATGCTCTCTCATCTAAAATAGATAATTTCCCTCACATGGAAACCATTTACCTTAGCAAGCACCTTCCCAGTTCCTTTATGGCAAAAGTGAAAGTGTATTTGTGATGTTTGTAACATAAAAGAGCTAGAAATTCAATTTTCCCATCTTTAACTTTGAAATTGAGAAGTAATGACCTAAAAAGTCCCTAAAGGAAAGGAGCTATTTAGTTCTGCCTTAATTTTATGACTGACATTAACAACATTGCATCCTCTCTTTAAAATCGATAACTTCTGCCATCTTACCATAAACATGCTTAGGGTAGCTTTTCTTTTCCTTCCCCCCTCCCTTTTCCTTCCCCTTCCCTTTTTCTTTTCCCCTTTCCTTTTCCTTTGCTTCTTTCCTTTCCTGCCTTTAAGGGCTTTGGTTCTTGATAGAATGGTATAGTGGAATGAGTTCAGTATTTGGAGTGAAGAGCCTGGGGTTTGACCTTTCTCTTTGGTCGATGCTCTGACCTCCAAATGGCCAACCATTTCACCTTTTGCCTCAGTTTATTCACCTGTTAAGGAGAGAGGTAACAGTACAACCAGTTTCATAGGCTGTTGTGAGGAAAGTGCTTTACAAATTTTAGAGCACTATAGAAATATGAGCTATATGATTGCTTGTGAGAAAGAAACACAGACATTTCATATTACTTTGGGAGGAGAAAAGAATCGAACAAATATTTATTAATCACCTACTATGTGCCAGGGACTGCGCTAAGCACCTTCCAAGTATTATAATTTGATCTTCACAAAAACTCTGTGAGAAGGTGCTATTATTGCTCCAGTTTTACGGTTGAGGAAACATTAATTGACTTGCCCAGGGTCACACAGTTGGGAGGTTTCTGAGACTGTATTTTAACTCAGATATTCCTGACTCTACCTTGTTGCCTAAATGTTTAGATTTTTCTCCAATCATGACTGCATAGAGAGGCTAAAAATATTGATTTTCTGGGATATTTTATAAACACTTTGGCAGAAATAATGAAGATGAGCTTCTTCTGCATTCATAAATAACTTATGAGTGGGTACTGGGATTTTCTTTACAGAAATCAGAAAAACAACATTTCCTATTTTTGTAACCAGTGCTCACATGGAAAACATAGCATCTAGACATTTATGAAAGTTTAGTCCCAATGAGATGTCTATGTTGAAGTGGAATATTCCTCTGAAAGCACTCGTTTTCTTTCATTTGCCTTCTCCTCTCTCTAACACTGATCTTCTATGAAAGCATATATGTGTTAAATAGATATCATAGCCACATATAAAATACATCTTACATGTGTGCACATGCAAAACAATCATGCATGAACTATATAGGGAAGTCTTTATGTATACATACATATTTTATGGATGATATATAAAACATAAGTGTTAAATATATGATAGGTATATGCCTATGCTTTCCATGTGTGTAGTCTAAGATTACATTTGTTCTTTGGACTCTTCTTTCCTATTTTGTCTCTTCTGACATAGTTCAACTCCCCTTTGGCATGGTTAGAAATTCCTTTTTGTTCTTATTACAACTCCTGGCTGGAGCAAGCAATGCCACAGATCTTTCTTCCTTATCAGAAAAGAAAATGGTTGAAATTGTGGTGAAGAAACAACTATCAACCCCTCTCTCTCTCCTCTCTCCTGCTCCAGTTTGTTCACAAACTTATTGGACACTTATTTCTATACAAACCATTGAGGACTGGCCTGATTAGAGAAGACTGAAAAGGCTCAAAATCTTTGTTCCATTTCCTCTCAGCAAAAAAATCACCACTTGGTCACTCTCTGGGTTCCTTATTGGTGTCTTCTGCCTTTTTCTTGATATGTATATAGAAAATGGATTCAGGTAGCTGGTTTAGTGAAACTGGGCCAGACCTGTAGTCAAGAAGACTTATCTTCTTGAGTTCAAATATGGTCTGACACACTTATGAGTTGTGGGATCTTATGATGGTCACTATACTCTGTTTGTCTAAGTTTCTTCATCTGAAAAGGAGGTGTAGAAGGAAATGGCAAATCACTCCAGTATCTTTGCCAAGAAACTCCACAAAGAGTGGGATACAACTGAGATAACTGAAAAACCATAAAGTAAATAATGGTATATATGATACAGTAAGTTGCTTTTATTATATCCCTATATGATGAGAGAGTAAATAGTAGTGAGAGCAAGTAGTGATTTTTTTTTTATTGAGAAAAGAGGGAACAGTGTCACAAACCTTTTTAGCCTTTTACAGTCAGCACAACCTTTGTGAACAGAACAGAAGAAGGCTATGATTTAATAGCACAGTTTTCTAATTGAAAAAAGGGTGAAATCAATCATTTAAAAATAAATATCATACTCATACATCAGAGTGCCACTGAAATATTGTTTTATGTTATGGTGGTGACTAGTGTTTTAAAAAGAAAAAAAATATCTCCCAAAATGAATGCTAAATATTCAGAATAGCAGGAAACCACCTAGTTCCACAAAGAAGACTTCTAGTTTAAAGGAATGTCTTATGAACTGAAGGATAAGAACCCTAAAAGGGCTTTATTCGATATTTTGAGGCAATACGAACTATTTACTAAATGACAAAAGGAAATACATTGAGGCCTGTTATTATTTTTTCTTTTCTTTTTTAAAAAGACCCTTATCTTTCATCTTAGAATGAATGCTGTGTATTGATTCCAAGGCAGAAGAGTGGTAAAGGCTAGGTTTTTTTTTTTTTTTTTTTTATCCTGGGACTCCATTCTAGGAGCATAGGGCCACGACCAGTAGGCAATGGGTCGCTCAGGGTCACCCAGCTGGGAAGTGTCTGAGCCCAGATTTGAACCTAGGACCTTTAGTCTCTAGGCCTGGCTCTCAATCCACTGAGCTAGCCCAGCTGCCCCTACTTTAGGTTGCAGTTTCTTTAGCAGATGTAGTTTTTACAGGGTGGGGTTGCTAGCCCCATGCCCAACCCTCCTCCTTTTTCATGCAGGCTAGGGAAGGTCCTTAGCCCAGGAGTGGTAAGGGTGGGCTATGTAGTAAAGGCTAGGTAGTGGGGGTTAAATGACTTGCCTAGAGTCACACAATTAGGAAGTATCTGGAATTGGATTTGAACCCAGGACCTACCATCTCTAGGCCTCCCTCTCAGCTCATTGAGTCACCTTAGCTGCCCCCAACCCTGTTTATTTTCTGGTCCTTTCCTTTGCCAAGGATAATCACCTTTATATGTGTCTGATCATAACTTCATTTCAGGATGTTGCTCCACTCTCAAAACTTCTTTCTTGCTAGTCTTCAGTTTCTCTTTACCCTCCCTAGTGTCTACAAACTTACCAGTCTCTCTATTCTTAAAATAAAATAATAGTTTATCAACGTATCCTTATGTTTTTATATATCTTGGACAGACATTGCAAGTGACCAGTGAATTAGGTACAGAATTTAGTAAAAGCAGACTGAATTGCCTTTGTTAAGTCATAAAATAATTCTAATAACATTGTTCACCTTTCCCCTTTTACCAATATATTTTTGTTGTTGTTTTTACTGCATGGTTGTGAGACATGTAACAAACACTATAATCTCTGAAAGATTAAAAATGACTGTTACCCAGAGAATAATGGGAAAGTGCATCAAAATTGGCAGAAATGTATTATATACAGTAAATTATGGAGAAATAGAATTAAGAATCATGATTTTAGAAATCTAGATCTGTGATGATATTGGTATAGGATGAACATGATGTTTCTCTTTGATAAAGAGCTTCTATCAATGCAGATTGGTACCTTTTCTGCCACCTATAGTCTAAGAGAATTGCCTGTGGCAGTGAGTGTAAAAAAAATTGCAATTAGTTCATGGCAGAAGTGGGGCTTAAGCCAGAATCTTCCTGACTCTGAGGCCAGCTCTCCATCAATGGGCCATATTTTACTCTGAAGTAAAGGATGTCATAAAATAAATGTATGAGTGAAAATGAAGATGAAGTTATCATGTGAGGAAAAGAACATCTCCTTCACAGATATCTTTTCAAAGTAAAGGGAAAGCAAGTAAGAACCAGAAACCATTTAGTAAACTCTGTTGAGAAGATCAAGTGGACAAGACTCATACAGAATAGGGAGGCATGGAGAGCTTCTGATTTGTACTGATTGGAGAAGTGAATAACCAAATCAGTGAGATCATAGATATGCTTGAGAATTTGAGAGTCATGCATGATATGACACCTTTTATTCTAAGTGAATGTTATTTGTGTTTTTGATTTTGTGACAAATATTCTTTTTTGCAGCAAGAATCTGTATTTACTGCATGATATTATAATGTGGCTGTGTAATTCAGTTAGAATAATTACCAACAACTAGATTATATGTTAATTTCTGATGTTTAACATGATGCTAATGGTGTAGCTTGAAGATATTTAAATATACCCCACATAATTTACCAGGACTGCAATTTTAATGGGAGAAGAATGTACAAAGGCCAAAAGAAGAAAAAGGCTATAATTTGTTGCTGGGTGAAGTAGGATAAATGCCTTTTCTGTCTTCTCCAACTAGCTCAGCCCCTGTGATTTGCACAGAGCAGAGGAGCATGATGGGGGTAGGGAGGATGTTGAAAGCAGTTTTCTCACAACAGTTTTACTCAGCTCCTTTTCCAGTGGAAGAAATAGAGCTCTGAAAATACATACTTCTCTCAGTCAGGGGGGTATGATAATAACCAAGAAATAAAATGGATTTCTGACTATAAGTCAGATGAGAATTGAACTGCATGAATCAGAGAAGACAGCGGAGGACAAAAGAAATTCAAGGAGCAGATGTGAACCCAATCTGGTTATCTAGTTTTTATATGGCACCTCTACTGAGGGGAAGTGGTTCATTATCATTGGCTGAAAGAGCTATTGCCATGTCCTGCAGGAAAATGGCTTAATAAATATAGTACCATCAACCCTCCTCTGCCTTCCTCATCCCCCCAACAACAGAGGAGACAGGGTAGCAGGTGGCCATGAAGATAGGTGGCTAGCTGGAGAGCACTGGAGACAGGATATCTGGCAGAAAATAGTAAAGAGTGATGCCTGTTAGGGGTCAAGTCTAATGGAGAGTAATTTAAGAATCCTTCCAAAAAACATCAGCAGCTTTGTAGTATGAGAAGTATGAGTAGTTTGTTTCTTTGACTACATGTACTTCCTCTGTGTATACCCCTCCATGTGGGTAGCCTGGCCCCATGTGTTCTCCATGTATATATTTCTGAAGCATGATTCTTATGCATATCTACCCTTCTAGGGGTAGTTGTATTTGTGGGAGAGTAAACTCCAAGTTCATGTGGAGAGTATTTTGTTGTTATTTTATTACCCTCCTTTATTGCTTCTCCTTTTGCATATATAATCTTGTCTATTAGAATATGATCTCCTTGAGAGGAGAAAATATTTCTTTTTGTATTTTCAGAGCATAGCACAGTGTTTTGCACATAGCAAAATGTTTAATAAATGTTTTATTTATGATTCAATGCTTTCATTTCATTAAATGCCTTGTTTTGAACTGTGTATCCTTTGGCTGACTAGTAAGAGTAAACTCATAGGTGAGTTTACTTCTGAACCACAGTTTAAAAAAAATTCTGACACACAAAGTACCTAGGACTCTAATAGCTTATAGAGTTAACTATTAGGAAATCTGAAGGCCTATATGCATGTGTATAATATTTATAAAGAGAAATAATATAGTTATGAAGAACTATCTTCCACAACATTATTTTAAGAGAAGTTGAAAACCAATGAGCACTTTGAGCTAGTATTCAAATAGCTATGAACTCATTCATCAAAGAGAAAACATTTTTTGTTAAGCAAGCAATAAATAATTTTTCAATGTTTTGTATTATTTCCTATATCTATAATTTGTTTTCCTTTTTAAGTTCATATTCTTTGACCCTTTCCAACCTTTTACAAAACCCAATTCCTCTCAGAAGCCATCCATGATTGACTTCACATGGTTATTCATATATATTAAGTATTTATATATCTCACACCCTCCCAGCTCTTAGATGCTCAGCTTTTATGGTATATACATATTGTGTGTATATTATTCTGTAAAGTGCTTTTCAGTTGCTTCATCTACGAATATCTTGTCATCATTTCCTCAATGTGATGGGTTTATGAAGGCTGTGCCTATGGAGAGCAGTCTCTTGTAGGTTTTAAGCTGGAAAAACCATAAAGATGTTGAATGTAATGGGCACTTTGTATATTTGTCCCAATGACCAGCCTATCAAAGTTTGATGAGGCTCAGAAGTTTGGGTGGGAGGCAATAAATATTTTTAATTATGTTGTATTAAGTCGAGTTGTAACTAACTCCTCATGACCCTTTCTGGTGTTTTCTTGGCAATGATGCTGGAGTGGTTTGCCATTTCCTTCTCCAGCTCCTTTTATAGATGAGGAAATTGTGACAAATAGAATTAAATGGCTTGCCCAGGATGAAATAGCTAGTAAAGATCTGAACTCAGGATGATGTGTCTTCATGACGCCCAGCCTGGTATACTATCCACCACATCTGCCAGTTGCCTCATTTTTAGTAATTGTGGCTCATGAAGTTGTCTCCTAAAGTACAGAGGGGCTATGATTGTTTCAGCATTGGTGGAGAGTATATGTACACTGCTGTAATCAAACATTGAAGCACATTTCTTCATAAGTGTCCATTAGTTGTGCCATATATAGTTATCTTTTCTCTCCAGTTAGATTACTAACCTATTGATGCCAGAGACTATGTATTTTAATTCCTCTGTATTCCAACCACGATTGCTAGTACAATGCTTTATACCCAGTAGGATTTAAATATTAGCTGACTGACTATCCATTTAATACCTAGAGGGAAAATAGGCTAGTTAGGAAAAAAAATGGGCCTTTTTGGTCCTTGTTCTTATTTATAAAGGCTCATTTAATTAAGTTGTTTGGGAGTTTGGATTGCCAAAGCTATATCCTTGCACTCACAGTTGAGCTGAGCCGGCCATGTGATGGAAAGGAATATATCAAGATGTCAAAACATCTGCTGTATATTTAAATGAGGAAAAGCAATTGTCCTTGAGAAAGGCAGGAGAAATGTTCACAGGAGGCTCCAAGGACCAATTTGAACTAATGTGACACAAATGTGTTAGCTGAGAAGTGACAACAGTAGAGACAAGCTGTGATGATGCGATGTTAGCTAACCCCTGGGAAAATTTGCCTATATTTCCCAATCCAAATATGGTTGACATCACTTTTTCTATCATCTCATTAAGAGACTAAAGGTTTATTAAGAAAAAGAAGGTTAAGAGGAAATGTAGAGATTGCTGAAAGTGCCGACAATGTTCTTTTAGATCATAGACCCTCTGGGAAAGCATGATATAAAATAGAATATTTTTGAGACCATCTTGTACGATTATTAATTGTAAATATGTTACTTTTTAATTAATAAAACTATTATGATGAACCAGGTACAAAAACAAATTTTGAATCTTGTAAATTTAGTGGATATATTCAGATAAGCTTAGGAGAAGATACTTCTCCCATTTGTGATGCCTTGATAATGAATGAATGAAAACAATGATCAATCACTTACTATGTGTCAAGCACTGGGTTACAAATAAAAAAATGACACAATCCTTATTCTCAAAGAGCTCACATTATATAACTTAGGGAAACCATACAAGTAGTGATCTGGATAGCTGGAAAGAACTTAAGTTAGCAGCAGGGTGGAGAGCAAGATCAACAGGTCATTAGGGTACCTCAACAGATCAGATGGCAATGCTCAGGGGTATGGAGGGTATAGTAGTAGAAGAAATGATAAGGTCTATTCTACCTTACCCTATTCACGCCATGTGAGAATGAATTTATGAATTTATACTAATTTTGGCATTCAGGATAGTATTTTGCTATGAATTACTAATTGCACCCTTTATGAGCTCTCTCTCTCTCTCTCTCTCTCTCTCTCTCTCTCTCTCTCTCTCTCTCTCTCTCTCTCTCTCTCTCTCAGCATAGGCTTAATTCATGGCTAGTTAATTTTCCCCAGTACACAAACACTTGACCTATGCCTTGGCCTTGGCTTTCAAAAAGGGATGGTGAAAGAGGAAATCAGAAAGGAGAGAGGGACTGTACAGCAATTTTATTTCTTGGAGAGAGGCTCATGTAACCAGGGAACCACGGGGCTCTTGGGATGACATGGAATAAAAACAACAAAGGAGTTTCTGGGCCAAATGGAAGAGTTCCTTAACTATGCTAGGCGAGTTCAACTTGGGAACTGAAGGAGCTCAAACTGAGGAGCAATAATAGATATATGAAAGAAGAAGCAGCTCTGGATCTTTCTGTTCTGGCATTATGGATCCAGTGACCTGGGCAGAATCAAGGAAGATGGGGTTGTAGAAAAAAAAATCAACTCTGTTGTCTTCTTTCTATATTTGGATGGGTTTGCACTATAAATCTAACTGGAGACTGTAAAAACCCCTGAAAAGGTGGCTCTTATCATAGTAGGGTGATGTTAATTCTTTTACACCCATGAATTCTTTACTTTTACAGGGAAGGCAGTGCATATGATTTAATGGAGAACTGCAAAAATCCCTTGAAGACAAAAGACATCTACAATGGGAAAGGGAATTACCTCAGCTATTTGTGGGGTCAAGGAAACTTCTTTTCCTTTTCCTTTTCAGATTCATGAAGTAATACCTGCCCTATTTGTAATATTTTGTTATCTTGCATGCTTGTATGGGAACTGAAGTCCCTCTCCCTTTTTTTTGGTGGAAATTTAGACATGAGCCAAATTCTGATGTATCCAGAAGAAATCCTGGGTTGAGAAACAAAACAAAGACATCCACTCAGTGGGAAAATCTCTAAGACTAAGTCCAGTCCAACTTTGGTAAATGAGCCAAAGTTTATGCAAGGAAGAGAGGGAAATTTCTAGAAATGTTATGAGAGAGCATGAGGCCACATGATCATAGAAAAATATTCTTTTCCAGCTTTCTTTTATGTGTTTTCTTTCCCCTTTCAGATTATTCCAAGTTTCTAGAGGGCAGGAACTGTTTTTTTTTTCTTATTTTTATCCCCAGCACTTAGCACAGTATGTGGCACATAGTAGGCACTTAATACATGCTTACCAAGTTGAATTTACTTTAGACAAGAGAATTTCTCTTTTCAATTTTCTCCTTATAATTCACTAAAAAAGAGGAAAAGCTGAAACTACTTTGCTAAACGTATCAGCCAACTTTCTGTATAGCCTACCTGCTTACAATACCATTCTTTTGGGCTAGTCAAAGAGGAAAAATGGGGGGAGGCCTGTGTAATAGGGAATTGAAAAGCAATTAGTTTGCATGGGTAGAGCTACAACAAATTGCAGTATCTTAGGCAGTGCCAAGACAATATAGAAATAGCTACATCAGGCATTGCTAATTGGTCACTTTATTTAGGACTAGAAAGGGTGGTGCAGTGGATAGAATATTAGATAGACAGTATGGTGCAGAGTCAGAAGTTTTAGATTTAAATTCTGGCTCTGTAACTCATTACCTAAATGAGCTGCTTCAGTTTCCTTACATGTAAAATGTGAAGGTTTGATTAAATAGTTTAATTTTATTAAATAAATAAGGTTTGATTAAATAACTAAACCCATAATCCTATTGTAGTCCTTGTCTTGGCATGTATCTCTTCTCCCCATGGGGTTGTCATAACAGAGACTTTGTATGTAGGAAGTTTCTGTGCATGAGTGGGTAGGCATTAGCTAGCAATGCTGATCTCCCTCTACTCCCAGATACTCTCTCCTTTCTGAGTTTTTGTCACTCTAATTTTTCCTGTGTCTTCTCTTACCTATCTGATCACTATTTCTCAGGATCTTTCCTCTGCTGGCTCATTATCCATCTTATCCTCCAAGGCTCAGTCCTGGGCCTTCCTTTTTTCTCTCTCTTGATAGCCTCATTAGCTCCCATGAGTTTAATTATGATCTTTATTCAGGTGATTCTCTGATCTACAAATCCAGCCTTAATCTTTGTCTTGAGTTCCAGCCCAATTACCAGATGCTTGCCTATTGGATTCTTCAAGCATTATAACGTCTTGGAGAAATCTCAAGCTTAACATGTCCAAACAGACTTCATAAATCTTTTCTCCCAAACCTATCTTCTACCAAACTTTCCATATTTCTGTTGAGGCCACCTTCATTCTTCCAGACTCTCAGGTGCATAACTTTGATTTTATTCTTGATTCTCACGCCACCTTATCTACCTCACAGGGTTGTTGTGAGTATTAAATGAGATAATATTTTCACCTTGCCAGGCACAGAATTGATACTATATAAATCCTTATTTTCATCCACTTTTTACCCCTATAATATCATTTGCACCTGACCTCTTTTCTACTCATTAGCCATTATCTTCATTTAGGCCCACTTCATCTTTCACCTTAGACTACTGTTTGGCCTTCTAATCAATCTCCCTGCAGCAAATCCCTCCATATCTATTTCAATAGCTTGCTAGTGGGCCTGGCTGCCTCAAGTTTCTCTGGCACTCCAATCCATTCTCCATTCAGCTGCCAAGGTAATTCTACTAAAGCATAGATCTGATTATGTCACCCCCTACTCAATAAACTCTGGTGGCTTCCTTATCACCTTTGGAATCAAATATAAAACCCTCAATTTGGTTTTCAAAGCCCTTTATAACCTAGCTCTCTCTTACCTTTGCAGGTTTTCTACATCTCATACCCTGACAAATAATCTTTGGTCCAGTGACACTGGCCTTCTTCCTGTTCCATGAATAAAACACTCCCATCTCTCATCATTGGGCACTTTCTCCGACTCTCCTCAGAACTTGAAACGACCTCTTTCCTGGTTTCCCCGATTCCTCAAGTATTAACTAAAACTCCATAGGAAACCTTTTCTACATCTCTCTTAATTCCAATAACTTTTCTGTTAATTATTTTCCATTTATCCTGTATAGTGTACATATTTGTTTGCTTATTGTCTTCCCTACTAAACTGTGAGCTCCTTTAGGATAGGGATTGTCTTTTTCTTCTTTTTGTATCAGCAACACTTAGCACAGTGCCTGGTACATAGTAGGTGTTTAACAAATGTTAATTGAATATTGGCTGAATAATTTTAGTCTATCTTCCCCATTGTTACCAAAGTGGTTTTCCTTCAGGATACATCTGACTACCTTATTCCCTTCTTCAATAAATTCCAATGGCTCCCTATTGCCTCCAGGATGAATTTAAAATTCCTTTGGCCTTGAAAGATCCTTAGAAGCTGGCCCCAACCTATCCTTCTAGCTTCATTAATACTCTTCTTCCCTTACCCCATGCTCCAGTCAAACTGGCCTTCTCTTTGTTCTTCACACATAGCTCTGGATATAGCTCATACCTGGAATACACCCCTCCTTGCCCCTGCCTCAAAGAACCCTCACTTTCTTCAAAATGCAGTTCAAGAACCAATTTATCCACTAAGCCAGTGATGGGCAAACTTTTAAAGAGGGGGCCAAAGGAAAGGAAATGCTCATCTGTCAGTCTGTTTCTATGGCAACTCTTTCAAAGTTTCATTATATTATATCCTACTCATTTTATTTGTCAGATTAGGAAAAATGTCACACTGCCAGATAGAACATTTCAGGGGCCACATCTGGCCCGTGGGCCATAGTTTGCCCATCGCTGATTACTAAGCCATTCCATGATCCCTTTAAATTCTATGTCCCCCTCCTTTTCTTAAAAATAATAACAATAACAGCATTTATGTAACACTTCAATATTTTCAAAGCACTTTCCAAATATTATCTTATTTTATCTGCACAATAACTCTAGAAGGTAAGTGTTATTATTGCCCCCTCTTTATGAAGAACGTGAGGTAGGCTGAGGTTAAGTGGCTTATGATTTATTTTGTAATCTGTATCTATTTATATCTGTCCTGTCTATACATGACTTGCATCTATTTACATATGTAAGCTCCTTGATAGTAGGAATTGTTTTGTTTTTATATCTCCACAATTTAGCACAGCTCATAGGCTTAACAAACATTTAACAGATGTTCATTGATTGATTGATTTTTCATTTCCTATGGCTTTTGACCTTGTAAGCACTGCCATAGAGAAACTTGAGTAGTCAGGTGGTTAGACTGACAAAAGAGAAAAACCACTCCTTGGAGGGTCCATATTGGCCAACATCCATATTGGCCAGGACCTCTTCCTGCTTGTTAGGCTATCTGGATGGGAAAAATCAGAGGCTAGACCAGAGACAGTCATGAATAATAGTAAGTAGACCCAATAGGCCAGGGCTTGATGAGATACCCCAAACCCAGTTCTTTACCCTCAGTCCTAGGAGTGGATCCTTCCTTTTTTCCTTCATTCTTTCCTTCTTCCTCTTCCTATTGATATTAAATTCCTAGGCAGAAGAGTGGTAAGGGTAGGCAATTAGGGTTAAATGACTTGCCCAGTGTCACTTAGCTAAGAAGTATCTGAGGTCACATTTGAACCTAGGATCTCTCATCTCTAGGCTTAACTCTCTATCCACTGAGCCATTTAGTTGCCCCCAGAAGCTACTTTCCATTTACCTGTCTGACCTTTCACCTCCTGTTTACCTTCTGGCCTGGTGGGAAAAAAATATGCCTATGTATGTGTGTGAGTAGAAACTCAAAAATTATTTGTCCCCTCTTAGCTGTAGCTAAAGCAAATTTTATTACCTTGAAAAGTTTCCTTCACTTTTGATACTATTTGAAGCTGTAATTAAATAATTAGAATATTATTCTCCAGGAATCCTTTCATGATTTCTATGAAAGTGTAGTAGTCAAATGAAGGAATAATGAATAAATGTGAGTGGTTAAAAAAAGGAGAAATTATATGGGCATTTTGAGGAATCAAAATTAGTCATTATTCTAGGTCATGAGAAAAAAAGGAATATACTTCAGTGATGTGGTATTATGGGGTTTGGAATAAAGTTGAAATTTGGATATCAAAGCCAAATTCCAAACAAAAATGAAGTCTCTAAAGTTTAGTCAAATAACAAAGAAAATCTTTGCATTAAAAAGAATTGGGAATTACTTGTCTGTGGATATTATATTTTTTCACATAATATAAAAGACAGTCTTTCTAGGGCATTTAGCAGCATTCTTTCAAAGACCAAAAAAAAAAGCACAAGTCATCCCTTAAGCATTTATGAGAATGTAAGACAGTTTGATTTGTCTTCTTTTTCCAAAGTAAGCATAACTCAGAATTCTGCAACTTTGAAGAGCTTTGTGGATTGCTCAAATTGATTCCTTTCTTTTTCCAAAGTGGGCAAAATTTAGAATCCTGCTATTTTGAAGAGTTTTGTGGTTGGCCTAGATAAATCTGTGCTAAACATTAACTGAGGGAAATAATTGTTATCATCATCATTATTATTTGCTTTACCCTCCAACAAAACATAGGAAGGTAGATGTCAAATGATTCAATTAAATACCACCCTGCTTAAAAGTAACAAGTTTAATGGAACGATATGACCTTATTGCATCAATCAATTAATCAACAGCATTAGACAGGAGGTCCTAGAAAGCCATTAGATGAAATGGAATGATGCTTCACAGGCAGTGTTTTGGTATTTGTTGAAGAAAATTCGTCATATCCTTTCTGTTTTCTATAAAAATGGTAGATCAGTTCAGAATCCAAGAAATTCCAGTGATGAGTAAGTGAGCTATGCCCCTAAGAGGAATCAGTAGTGCAGGGGAGAGGAAAAACCTTTGACCAGAAGAGAACCTTGTGAACTTTGGAGAGCAAGAATTTATGGCCTTTTTCTTTGGGGTCCTAGTAGGGTCCCCAGAATAGCAGTGAATGGTGGTAGTATTTACCCTTCGAGTCGAGGACAAACTAGATATACTGAGGAAATGCAGTTTTGAGACTCAATTAAGAGCTTACAGGAAAAACTGGACAGCACTTAAGGGCAACTTGACAAGGACCCCACAAAGGGGAAAATGGGACTTCAATCAACTGGGAACTATATATTGCCATGCTGTCCCATGTGCTCTATGAACTTAAGCCCCCCTTTCACTGGACTGTATAAATACTGTTAAGACAGTGTGTCATATTCTTGTAGGTATATTTTGTGCCAACTTTTCTTACTATATATTGCCTTATTAAATACCTCCTTTTAAAAAGCTAACTAGGTCTGACTGACTAATTGATGTCAACTGATTAATCATGAAGTAGTAATGATAGTAGGGAGGGAGAAGAACAACAGTTGGGGCTCACGAGTTATAACATAAGAAAAAAACATATCACCTCAGGGGGGCTTTGACCATCTACAGGTCAAAGTTCCCTAGGACCCTGAAGGAGAGAAGTAATGATTGCTTTTTGGGGAGCTAGCCTTCCAGTTTCAGGGGGAGTTGGTAGAGTAAATACAGAGCTCATACCACTGCACATTGGACTCATAATCAGTATTGACTCATTTAGGAGAGGATCGATGAACTAGTTACAGATTTCGATAAAGAGTTGCCAAGGGTTTCTGGACTTGAAAAATTAGAAGATAAGTATTTCCTTTTTCTCTCAGGTTACTTTTAAATTTGACTCAATAGATATTCATACCAGATAAAGAATCAGTTTCAGAGTTGTGACTTCACAGATGATCTTGTCCTACCATGCCTGAACAAAAATTTCCTCTATAAAATCCCTGACAAGTGACCATATGAAGACCTCCATTATGGAGGAACTCACTACCTTCTGAGAAAATCCATTCTTCTTTTGGACAAATCAAAGTATTAGGAACTTTTTCCTGAAATCTTTCCTGAGCCAAAATTCTCTTAATTTGCCTTTTGGTAACTTTTACTCCTTGCCCTTATTTCCACCCTGTGGGGTCCACCCCACCCCAAACAAACCATTCTTTTCTGAAGAAACAAAAGAAAAACTTCTTTGTTTGTCAGCCTTTCAAATATGTGGAGACAGTTATCATGGCCCCTCTGAGTCTTCTCTCTACATTTAACTTCCTCTGTTCCTTTTTTAAAATAAAAAAAAATCTTTTAAAATTACAGATGTTATCTATGTTCTACAAGTTTGTAGTGCCACAATATACTCTCTCAAATGAAATCAGATTCTATGACAGGGAATGAGAGTTGAATCAATATATCACACTGAACCAATGTCTTTATGAAAGAAGTGAAAGTCAGCAGTACATACATAGTGTTTTAAAGTAATGAGGGGTGTTAATATGTGTGAGGGAGAGGGAGAGGGGGAGAGAGACAAAGGAGGGAGAGGGGAAGAGAGAAAGGTCACACTGTCAACTTTATGCTATCAACTTTTAGGAAGACTTTGTAAAGTAAAAGTAGCATGATAGGCCCTGTTAAAAGGAGACTTTTCCCCTCCTACTGGGGAGTGCGAACTCAAGTGATTAGATTGGAACCAAAAAATAGATTCCTATTTTTGAGAGGTGTGGGCTTGAGTATTTATTTTGGGGGAGAATGAAAAATGATTGCAGTTTGGAGAAAAATAACAGAACAATCTGTTTCCTTGCCAACTGTGCTATAGAGCAATTTAAAAATATTAAAGTGCTTTACATATTTCCTAATCACTCAAGTCCTGAAATGATTATGGCTCCCAGCATTCTCTGTGATTCAGACCACTGGAGCCCTTCACATCTTTCGGGAAGAGGTTTAACCTTGAAAGCAGCAGCATGGATTCAGAAGGCACATCTCGCTGCAGCAGGGATAAACAGTTTAATTACAGCAAGGCTCAAACAAGCACCAGGTGTTTCTGGAAAAAGCATTAATGGGCCAACTCTGAGTCACAATCATCTCAGATTTAGGTCCTGCTTTGTCTCAAAACAAGCCAAAAATCCACAGAGAAATTCAGATCTTTTAAGCCACACTGGCAGTGATCTGCAGAACGGCATTACAGATGCTATTTAAGCTGGGCACACATTTAACACCTTGCCTTGTTATCTCAAGAATGGATTTTGGGAACAACAGGAAGAAGACAAAGGTTGTAAAAAGCCTGGGCTTTTTTGAGGGTGGGTGGGGAAGTGAGAAGGAAGAGGTCAGGCAATGCTCTCATACTCAAAAGGGTTCCTCACAACCTTGTTTGTAATAGAACCCAAGAGATGAATCAAACTGGTTTTTCATTTGCCCCCATCATTCTGATAGCATCTGAGAAACTGATTCAAGGTTGTGTGGTATAGTAGAAAGAACATTTGGGGCAGTGAGGTAGCACAGTGAATAGAGAGCCAGGCCTAGGGCTGGAGGGTTCAAATCTAGTTTCAGACACTTCTCTGGGTAAGTCACTTAACCCCTCTTGCCTAGTATTTGCCACTCTTCTCTCTTAGAACGGATATGAAAATAAGGGTTTCAAAACAAAACAAAATATTGACTCTAGAGTTGGAGTACATGAGTTCAAATCCTGCCTCTGATGCTTATTATCTGTGTAATTTGGGGCAAATAATTTATTTTTCCTGGGCCAAATTTCCCTCAATTGTAAAATGAAGATATTGGAGTACCTGGTGTGTCAGGTACCTTCTAGCTTGAGATCTCTGTGACAAAATAATTCTCTAGGAAAGGGCAAAGACTACTTAGATTTGGAGCCAGGGATTATTCTTGTTGAGTCATTTCAGTCCTTTCTGACTCTTTGTGACCCCATTTGAGGCAAAGATACTGGAGTGGTTTGCCCTTTCCTTTTCTAGCTCATTTTACAGATGAGGAAACCAAGGCAAATGGGGTTAAGTGACTTGCCCAGGGTCACACAGCTAGTAAGTGTCTGAGGCCAGATTGACTAGAGGTCCTCTTGACTCTATGCCCAGTGTTCTATCCACTGTGCTGCCTAAATGCCCATTGAGTCTGGGAACATGGGTTGAAATATAGTCTAGCTCTATCATTAGGAGGTGCAGTGAATAAAGTGCTAGATAATGAATTGTCAGAAAAACTCAAGTTCACAAATAACCTCAGACATTTACTAGCTGTGCAATCCTGGGCCAGAAACTTCTGTTTACCTCAGTTTCATTATCTGTAAAATGAGGATAATAGTAGGATTAATTTCTCAAGTTCATTGTGTGGAGCAAATGACATAATATCTGTAAAGTACTTTGCAAATCTTAAAGTTCTATATAAATGCAAGTTGTTATTTCCATTAATAGTTAATTATTAAATAGCTAATTATTTAATTTGGAGAAGGAAATGGCAAACCACTCTAATATCTTTGCCAAGAAAACCCCAAATGGGGTTATACAGAGTTGGACACAACTGAAAAGACTGAACAACAACAAATAATTTAATTAGCTCTTAATATTGAGCAAGTCACTTAATCTCTTAATTTCCCCAGACTCCTTTTCTACAATTTTAAAATGAGAGAACTGACCGAGGTGATCCCCAAGTTACCTTTTAGCCCTAATTTTGTAATCCTAAGCGGCTAAATCATCTCTTCTAGAAGTAGTTATTACCAAAATAACAATACAATTTTATTATAAACACTATTATTATTTAATAACTCATACATCCATTTATTCATTTGTTTAAAACTCTTACCTTCCATCTTAGAATCAATACTGTGTTTCGGTTCCAAGGCAGAAGAGCAGTAAGGTTTAGGCAATGTGGTTAAGTGACTTGCCCAGGGTCACACAGCTAGGAAAGTGTCTGAGGTTTGTGTTGAACTCAGGATCTATCATCTCTTGGCCTGGCTCTTAATCCACTAAGACATTTATAAGACAAAAGCCCTGGCATTTCCCCTCTCCCTACCTGCCCCCTAAGTTCTGATGTGATGTAGCTTCAGGTATCATCATTATCTGATGATATGGATGAGTTAGGATCTGCATTGATGGAAGGAATACTGCCATTGATGAGATCACAGGGACAATGGCATACACATATCTTGAAGTGCTATATTGGTGTCCCTGAGATAGTAAAAGAACAAGAAAACAGCCTCTGGCATGTTGATGTAGGCTGTATCTTCTACAAAAAATTTAAAGAAAGAGTCACAAGAAGAGAAGCCTTCTAGAATTCAATGGGAGTCAAGGGGATAAAATTTCCAAGTTGTTTTTTTTTTTCTTAAAAAAGTAAAAAGTAAAATAAAAAATAGCCCAATATAGTTTTAAAAAGTCTTACTATGGAAGGATTGTAAGTAGAGGGGGTAACCCCACACTACTGGAAACCATGGATTCATCAAAATTAAAAAGCACTGAGTTAATTCTTGTTTACATTTAATTTCCTTTGGAAACCTCAGAAAGAAGAAACAAGGAATATTCATCCTTGATATCTTCTTTGCATCAACACAAATTTTATTTAAGATAAGGGGTAGGAGGGGACTACTAGGTGGTTTGAGAGCCATACCTAGAGATGAGAGGTCCTAGGTCCAAATCTGACCTCAGACACTTCCTAGCTGTGTGACTCTGGGCAAGTCACTTCATCCCCATTGCCTAGCCCTTACCACTCTTCTGTCTTGGAACCAATACACAGTATTGATTCTAAGATGGAAGGGAAGGGTTAAAAAAAAAGATAGCGAGTAGGAGAGTGACTTAGCACACTGGCCACAGTTATTACTAATAATACAAGAGGGGCAGGGGGAAATCACTCAAAGGCAAAGGAATGACTCTTGAGCAGGGCAAGAGAGCTGGAGGTGGAGAGTCCCCTGGGGAAGACCAGACTAGGACACCATGATATGATTCAGTAAGGTAAGCATGAATAAGAATTTTGTGAAAAGAGGGATTTTATTGTTTGTTCAGTGCTATGGAAACTAAAAAAAAAAAACCCCAACAATCTTGGTATTTACCTTCAGCAAGTGGGTCAAGGGTATGAATCATGAGCTGGAAGATGCTGTTCCTCATCAGACTATTATGCAGAGACGCAGAGCTACCACCTCTCTGGAGCCGTGGCTTAGTCTGAATGGAGAGACAAAGAAAGAATCTAGTCAGTGGAAGGGAGGCAGCTGTACCCCAACATATTTCATCTCGATGAGAAAAATCAGGAATAAGATCATAGACCGAGAGGTAGAAGAGGACCTTACATGTCACTGAGTCCAACTCCTTCATTTTATTTATATTTATTTGTTATATATTAATTATATATTATTTTTAAAAACTTGTTAAGTATGCCTATTCTTATCCTCATTTTTACTGTTGAGGAAACAGAGGCAAGCAGAGGAAAATTCTGTTTGGCTTACCCAGGGTCACAGAGCTAGTAAGTATTTAAAGGCCAGATTCAAACTTGGGTCTTCCTGACTCCAGGTTCAGCTCTCTACTCACTAGCCGCCTCTATAGACAGAGATTGTAACTTGCCTTGGGTTATATACTCAATGTGTGTCTCAGGTAGGATTTGAACCAAGTCTTTCTGATTCCAGGTCCAGCAATCTAAACTATTAAATCCACTACCACACTTCCTTGAAGCTAGTTATCACTTATCTAATCCATTAATTCATATTTCTTCTGGTCTGGCACATAGTAGGAGCTTAATAAATGTTTATTGGCACATAGTAGGAGCTTAGAAAATGTTTATTGGCACATAGTAGGAGCTTAATAAATGTTTATTGACTGATTGCTTAATTGGACTGATTGTCACTTGTCTCTACCACATGGTCCCAATGTTCTTGTTCCAAATGTTCTCAAAGTGCTTTTCAATACCAATGTGGAAGATTTCCCTTTCTGTTGAAAACACCAGCCTAAGGATGTCAATTTAGATTGAATATTCGGAGAATGTCAGTTGACTCCTTAGTTTTCTTCAAATCTCATTGCAAGAACATGGGGCTTTCCATGATTTGCTGAGCCATTCACTCCTTCACTCCAAAATTACCTTGTATTTCTTTTTTTTTTTTTTTTTGGTATGTATTTTGGACTTACTTATATTTTTACTTGTTATCTCCTTTGATTGAATGTAAGCTCCTTGAGGTCAGAGACTGTTTCATTCTTGTACTCATGTACCTGGGACCTAAAAAAGTGCCTGGCACATAGTAGGATTTCTGTACAAAGGACATTGAACTAAGGCCAGGAAGCAACATAGTACAGGCTGTGGAATCCTTGGCTGTAGGTTCAAAAATTACCTCAAATACTTATTACCTATGCCATAATGGGCAAGTCACTTATCTCATTAAGCCTCAGTTTCTTCATCTGTAAAATGAAAAGGTAGGACTTGATGGCCTCTGAGGTCTTTTACTGTAGATTTATGAGTGTTACTAAATAATATTACTTAAGTCAGTCAGTAAACAATTATCAAATGCCTTCTATGTGCCAGGCATTGTGCTTAGCACTGGGGATATAGAAACAGGCAAAAAAAACTATCCCTGATTTCAAGGAGTTTACAATCTAATGGAGGAGACAATAAGCAAATGAATATATACAAACTATATATCTGAAAAATAGAAAATAATTAATAGAGGGAAAGAACTAGAATTAAGAGGGACTGGGCTAAAGGAAAGTCATTTAGACTTCATAAAGAATTAAATCACTTTCCAGGGGCAGCTTAGGTGGCTCAGTGGATAGAAAGCCAAGCCTAAAGATGGGAGATCTTGGATTCAAATATGGCCTCAGATACTTCTTAGCTATATGACCCTGGGCAAGTCACTTAACCCCAACTGTCTAACCCTTACTGCTCTTCTGCCTTGGAACTGATACTAAGATAAGATTCTAAGATAAGATAAGAGTTTAAATTAAAAGAAAAAGGAGCATTCCAAATTGTTTTTCTTTTTCTTCAAAAATAAAAATTACAGTTTTTTTTGTTTTTTTGTTTTTTTGCTCTTCAGCATGAACAAAATCATAAGCATGAACATAATCATCTTCTCCCTTTATGGCTTCCTTTGGTAATATCTTTGCTATTGTAGGGATTATTATAATAAATAAGAAAGGAAGGTAGGTAGCTATAGTTACGAAAGTTAGTTTTTTTTCAGGCAAAAATCTAAGATAGAGTAGGAACTACCATGTTTATCTGACCTTTAGAAGAAAAGATTGATGCAACCCTTGTCAGGTGAAAATAAAGTACTTCCTCCAAGCTTCCCCATACTCTATGTGAAGCCCTTATGTAGCCGGGCTTATCTGAAATGTCATTATATCAAACTCCACAGGACACCCAAAAGCTTTTTATGTAGTGGAATTTTGTAATAATGACTATATTACTGGAAACCACATTTTTAGTTTGCACAAGCTAGAGACGAAAAGAGGTTTCTCAGTAGTGAATTATCAAGTGAAAACAAGTGTTTTGAACGCATCAGGACAAAATACAAGGTGTCCGGTACATGTGTCTGTCTCGACACTGACTTCTTTCCCTTCCAAAGTCTTGAGTCTTTTCTGGGGCTTTTTGGTTTTGTTAAGTATTTTTTCAGGAGTGAATTATAAGCGAAAACAAGTGTTTTGAATGTAACAGGACAAAGTACAAGGTCTCATATATATGTATTGGTCTCTACAATGACTATTTTCCCTTCAAAACTCCTGAGTCTCTTCTGGGGCTATTTGGTTTTGTTGAGTATTTTTTTCAAATGAAGGTAGTTGGCAGGTTCAACGAGGGAAATGGTTAATGGAACTGAAGCATAATTGTTGTTTATGTCTAGACAAAATAAAGGTGAAGATCTTCCCCCTCAGTGCCCATAATACAAATATTTCTTTATAAAGTTGTTTGTTAGGTAGATAGGGTCTTGAAAGAGCATTTTTGGCAGGACATTTGTCAAAAACAGATCAATAATCAACAAAATAGAGTTAACTAGAGGGACATAGAGTTTGGTCATCTTTCCCTCTAATGCCCTTCAGGAAAATGGTATATTTGTGTATGTATGTGTGTATATATATATTTATGTATATATGTGTGTGTGTTCATGTAAAGGGAATTAAAAAACCTTGTTCTTATTCCCTTTTATTGTAGGATCCACGAATGCACACATAACCATTCAAAAAGGTGGCTTCAAAAAGAACTTTTTCCAAGTAGGAATCATGCCAATAGCATTGAATAGATTCCCCCAATAATGTTTCCTTCTAATGTGCCCAGTAAAGAACTACCTCCCCAAAAAGATGCTTGCAGATTTTGAGAAGTAGAAGGCAGATTGCTTCCGTATGTATCAAATAGAAGGAACAGATCCCACAACAGTCCCTAAATACCAGCATCACACTCCTGGGATTTATTTAGGAAGTATTTTTGTTATTTCAATTCCCAAGAAAATTCATGCCAAACAAAAGTGAAGATGACAACTTTTTTGAAACCTAGTAGCTTGAATAATTTGTCAGTTTATGTTGGAATGCAATTATCTCTAATTGTAGAGCATCTTATAAAAACCCACTAGCAGATTAAAACTTCGACATATCCGAGGATAGGGACAATTTGTCATGCCCATCAATTCCCTCTTTCCTCCCACTCTCATTCCCACCCCAACTCCCCATTCTCTGTAGGAAGGCGTGCAGATATAAACACAGGCATTGCTTCCTACCGTTAGAGTTTGTTCATCCTTGTCCATGGCAGTAGATGACTATAAAAGAGGAAAAGGCAAAACCAATCAGAGAGGCAAATCAATAGTTTATCCTGTGTTCCGTTCAAGCACTAGTTTCAAGAGAAATGGATGTGGGTGTTTTTGTATCTTTGCTTCTTGGGTTGGGGTGGTGGTAGGAGAATTACAAGATATTAATTACTGTTGAACTTGGTGTATCAGGAAGACCTGAGTTCTAATCCTGCCAGACCTTTATGAGACCCTAGGAAAGCTGTTAATTTTTTCTTGGCTTTGATTTCATCAGTAAAATTGGGAAAATTATAGCATTTACTTCACAAGGTTGTTGTGAGAATGGGAAAAGAAAATATATGTGTAAAGTACTTTGCAAACCTTAAAGTATTTTACAAATTTTTTTTAAACCCTTACCTTCAATTTTGGAGTCAATACTGTGTATTGGCTCCAAGGCAGAAGAGTGGTAAGGGTAGACAATGGGGGTCAAGTGACTTGCCCAGGGTCGCACAGCTGGGAAATGCCTGATGCCAGATTTGAACCTAGGATCTCCCGTCTCTAGGCCTGGCTCTCAATCCACTGAGCTACCCAGCTGCCCCCAGAATTTTACAAATTTTAAGCTATTATTACTATTAACTTCCTCCCCTTATGTTCCATCTTAGAATCAATACTGAGTGACAAGGGCTAGGCAATGGGGGTTAAGTGACTTGCCCAGGGTCACATAGCTAAGAAGTATCTGAGATCACATTTCAACCCATCTCTAGAAATGGCTCTCTGTCCACTGAGCCACCTAACTGCAAACAAAATATATATTAAAACCTTTACCTTCCATCTTAGAATCAATAGTATGGATTGGTTTTAAGGCAGAAGAGCAGTAGGGGTTGGCAATGGGCATAAGTGACTTACCTGGGGTTACACAGTTAGGAAGTATCTGAGGCCAGATTTGAATCCAGGACATCCCTTCTCTATACCTGTCTCTCAATTCACAGAATCACCTAGTTTCCATCTATTATTATTATTATTATTATTATTATTATTATTATTATTATTAATAGATACTTTTTCCAGGATGATAATTAGGAAAATATCTTCATTATAAAATTCTATGGGCTGGGATAAGCTGGGTGGCTCAGTGGATAGATAGCTAGACCTAGAGAGGGGGAGGATCTGGGTTCAAATCTGACCTCAGATACTTCCCAGCTGTGTGACCAGGGCAAGTCACCTAACCCCAATTGCCTAGCTCTTAATCCTTCTTCTTCTTTGGAACCAATAGTATTGATCCTAAGACAGAGGGGAAGGGTTAAAAAAAGAATTCTTTGGACAAATGCCATATTCTACATGTTAATTTACTGATGCTGAGTTATGATACTTTAATCATCTCTAAACTAACGTTGAATTTCAGGGATTTTTAGCTATGTGTATATTGTGTATAATACACTAGGTGGTCAGGGAGTACACCACTGGCTAACATGTTGAACTTGGTTTCAGGAAGATCTGGATTCTAATCTCAGTTGAGACCTTTGCCAACTGTGCACTGGGTAAATTACTTGCTATTTCTTGGACTCATTTTCCTCATTTGTAATAGAATAGAATAGAATCATAGAAAAATAATAAATAGTATCCGTCTTAAGGGTTATTGTGAGGATCAAATGATAGGCAAAACATAGGCAAAGTGCTTTGCAAACCTTAAAATATTTAATGAATGCTATTATTATTTTTATAGGATGCTCTCTGGTTCCACATACCAAGTTAGCAATGCACTTCTGGGTCATAATATCCCTAACACAAGGGTTAGAATATAATTGGAAACCTCAATAATTGAGTGGCTGGTCATTAGATCAAGTTATCTGGATATCATCATTTTAAAGAAGTCATCATTTCCATTTATTTCTTATGAGTGAATAAAATTAACCTGAGATATCTTTTCATGGCCTGATAAAAACCATATTTTAAGTTCAGTTTAGAACATAGAGAATTCTGTTTTGGTTGCTCCCTGAACTCAAGCTTCTCATGTTAAAAATGGAATTTCCTATCAAGTGGAAAAGTTGAACATGATGGACCTTGAGTGGGCATCTTCCCTATCATATGAGAAAATTAATTTCTAATGGAAGGGTACTGGAGCTCCGCCTCCAAACATAGCACATTGGTATGGGGCTTGGCTCTCCAAGTTAGATTCACTCTCTCTCCTCACAGGAATTGTGAAAATGAAAATACTGTGACTGATAGGTAGACTGTGCTTGCCATGGAGCAAAGCAAGGCAGGGTGCCATCAACAACAACTTCAACAACTTTCTTCTTCTTCTTCTTCTTCTTCTTCTTCTTCTTCTTCTTCTTCTTCTTCTTCTTCTTCTTCTTCTTCTTCTTCTTCTTCTTCTTCTTCTTCTTCCTCTTCCTCTTCCTCTTCCTCTTCCTCTTCCTCTTCCTCTTCCTCTTCCTCTTCCTCTTCCTCTTCTTCTTCCTCTTCTTCTTCCTCTTCTTCTTCTTTCTCCTTCTCCTCCTCCTTCCTCTTCTTCCTCTTCTTCTTCTTCCTCTTCCTCCTCTTCCTTCTCCCCCCCTCTCTCTTTGAGGATTTTGGGCCCATCTCATATTATTTAAAAAAAAACAAACACCTTTCCCTCTGTCATAGAATCAATACTAAGTATTGGTTCCAAGGCAGAAGAGCAGTAAGGGCTAGGTAACTGGGGTTAAGTGACTTGCCCAGGGTCACACAGCTAGGAAGTATCTGAGGCCAGATTTGAACCCCAAATCTCCCATCTCCAGACCTGGCTCTCCACATTTTATTTTTAATAACCCTTCCTTATCTTCTGTAGTATCAATTTTAAGACAGAAGAGTGATAAAAACTAGGCAATTAGGGTTAAGTGACTTGCCCAGAGCCATAAGCTAAGAATTGTCTGAGGCCAGATTTGAACCTAAGTCCTTCTGACTCCAGACCAGGTGCGCTGCTGCTAATGTACTACCTAGCTGTCCTGCTCCTCCCCTGTTCAATATGTTTTTGAAGTTGCCTAACCTGAACTTGTGCCTATAGCTAAATTAATCCACTTTTGCATTTTCTCCAGAAAAGATATGACATCAAATATTTTGTTTCCTTCAAAGAAAGGAAACCTCAAAGTTTTCTTTCTTTGGAAAATTGGAACTTAATTGGAATAGGGCAAATAGGAAATAATCTGAATCTGAATCACCACTAACTAACTCCTCAGAGGTATCCTTGTGAACCCTTAGGGGGAATGTAGCATTGTACAAGGGCCTGAGCCTTGGCTGAGAGAGTAGAAGTTGGCATAAGGACCTTAGAGTTTATAGAGGCAACATGTGGGTTATTTTTAGATATTTCTTAGTAACACAATATTTTGGCAAAATTACATACAAGAATAAGCACCATGTTACTTTCCTGAACCCCCTAAGTGCAGCTATTTTTCTCTTTAATTTTTATAAAATGAAGCAACTAGGTGGTATAGTGGCTGAAGTGTTAGACTCAGAGTCAGAAAAATCTGAACTCAAATCCTATTTCAAGCATTTGCTAGCTGTGTGATTCTTTGAAGTCTCTGGGCCTCAGTTTTCTAATCTATAAAATGGGATAATAACAGCACCCATCTCAGTGGTTTGTGGTCTTCACAGCCTCAGCTGAGATAATATGTAGTGGGATTTGAAAACCCCAAAGCACTTTATAAATACTAGTTATTATTATTATTATTAAGTACATATTCAGGAAAATGTCACTGACAACCAAATTATGGTAAAAAAAAAAGTTATGGATGGAAAGGAATTGTCATTTGATTCTACGCTTTTCCTCCCTAAAGTCACCATATAAACCTATTTTCCTTGATTCAGGGCTCTTTTATTGCCTCTCTCCAGACATGAGCCAGAACCATTCCCTAGGGAAATTATCCAGTGCAGTAAACTCAGCCTTTTGACACACATGGAGATTAACTGTCAAGAGCTGTTTTTTCCCCTAGCAAATTTACACCTTGTGGTTTAAATGGAAGGCAAATAATTATTAGCCAGCATTGATATCATGGTGGTCCATTTGTATTCCATAATAGGATATGAGTAAATGGAATTGAAACAAAGAAAGGAAAAAATTTCTTTTTGATGTCAAAATATCACCATTAGAGAGCCTCAAATACAAAAAAAATCTGAGAAAAAACTTTGGCATGGTTTAAAAGGAGAGGAATCCTTTCCCTTTTATTCTCCTCTTTTCTGCCTTTCAAACTAGGATTATATCAGAAAATGAGCAGAAAGAAAAAGACCTTGGCAAAGAAAAATCACTGTGGCTATTTAGTGAAATCAGAATTTGCCATTATTTTAATATTAAAAATTTACATAGGGCATGTCTATATATGTCATGAAATTTGGCATCTAGACCTTGATGGTGTCCATTGTTTTGTATATTGTAGGCATTAAAGAAATATTTGTAGTATGAGGGAATGAATAGGAGCAAGAGAAGGAAGGGACCTTTGAGATCATCCAGTTCAATCAATATTTCATCTGGTCCATTCGCCTCATTTTGTAGATAATACACAGAGGTGAAACGACTTGACCAAGATCACAAGTAGGATATGATGCCACGTCCTCTGCCTCCAATAATAATAATAATAATAATAATAATAATAATGATAATAATAATAATAATTCATATTAGACAGTACTTTGATGTTTGCAAAGCACTTTGCATATATTATCTCATTTGTTATTAAAACAAAACTAAAAATCTTTTGAATTTATAGATGAGAAAACCAAAATTAAGAATAGTTAAATGACTTGCTTTGGGTGATGCATCAACTAAGTGAATAGGCAGGATTTGAAAACAGGTCTCTCTGACTCTGCCTAACCCCTATCTACTACTTGACACTGTTACTATTGTAACTCCTTTTAAATTTCTCTTTTAAAATGTACAATTCTAAAAGTCATTTAGTTCTAAGAATATAAGAAGACATGCATTATATATTATGGTAATCACATATGTTAAGGGACTAAGCCACATTTACTGATAATTAGGAAAGCTTACCTAAGACATTCTTGACATTTGCATTTAGGTGTAGCCTATGAGTCATGGAAATATACTGTTGATTGCATTAGGCAGCCAATTTTAAAAGGGTTTTAATTATACACAAAAAAACTAGAGAAAGGATATGAATGAGAATTCTAGTCTCCTCTGAATCAATTTTTATTGAGGTTAATTACTTTAATTTATTTAGGCCTTACAATTAAGCCACATGAGCACAATTAGGGAATCATTAAAACTTTTGGTTGACTCAATTTTTTATTTTTTAATAAAAAGTGTGATTGATGGATTTTGTCTATTATTGTTACCTAGTAATTTTTAGAAGAGTCAGCTTCTGAAAAATTCAATTAGTATGGGCCTCTGGATTAATCTTTAGCCATTATATTCTTTAGTCTTCTTAATTTCAAATATAGTAAAATCTCATCAACTTGGACTTTACCTTCATTTGGAAGGTAAGAATTTGAATAGGAACTGGTCCCAAGTTTATCTTCATATTAGCTACAAAAAAAGTTTTGCTAAACTAATATGTAACATGAGCAAAAAGAATGTAAGTTTAGAGAACTCGTTTCTAAGTGTTCTGCCACTAATGAGCTGTGTGATCCTGAGTAAGTCACTTTGCTTCCCTTCGTTTTTCTCATCTGTAAAACAAAAGTGTTGGAAGAGGGTGTTTGCTGAGATTTCTTGTACTAGAGGTATCTTGTTTATAAGGCTTATAGCACTTGGAATCAACTTCCCTGAAGCTACAAATTTATGAAATTTATTCCATTGTTGTTATAGCTACCTCATAGTATTGTAGTTGTTCTGCAGACAATTTGTGGACACTATTAATGGCATCTAAAAGAATATTCTGGTTAGCAGGTAGTTTGTTCAAAGTTTATTGTTGATATCAAGGTAACTGGAGAAAATCACTTCTTTCGGGGTGAATTTCAAAACAGTAAATGATTCTATACCATATTTATACTTTCCTGTACTTTTCTGCCTCCTACAACTATCTTACCTAAAACTCCGTTTAAAATTCTCAGCTCTGTAAGCAAATTAATTGCAAGTACATAATGGGAAGGTGAAGAGAATAAGCATTTATTAAATATTTACTATGTGCCAAGTATGCTAGAAATAGTAACTCATTTGATCTTCACAACAACTCTGTGAAATAGGTGTTATCGTTATCCCCTTTTATAGTTGTAAAAACTGAGGCAGACAGAAGTTAGGCGACTTGCCCAGGGACACACACAGCTAGTACACTGTCTAAGGCTGGATTGAACTTGGGTCTTCCTAACTCCAGACCTCGCGCTCTATACACTGTCTCACCTGACTGCCCACAAGAAGACCAGCATAATATATTATCTTAACTGTGCTTTTCCAGGGGCTAATCTATACCTGCTGATAATTAGGAAAATTCACCTAAGATAGTCATGACATTTTCTAAGAGGTAAGAATAGCAATTAGGAAATGTCTTTTAATATCTGTTCCCTCCCCATCCCCAGTTCAAGGATGATAACTTATATTGGCCAAAGAATTAAAGATAAAATTAAAGAGAGCTCTTTACATCTGGGTAAGAAAGAGCTCCCTTTCTAGTCATGATGCACTTAGGAGCCCAGGAAGAGACTGCTGCTGGTTCTGAGTCTGAGTATATAAGCAAACCTTCTGTAGAGCCTGCAGATTATAACAGATTCCTTTTTTTTCAGCTTAAAACAGTTCAAACAATGAAACAGACCCTGCTTCCCCTCCTCTCCTCCACACCTTCTATAGGAAATAGCCATGAGGTAGCAGGTCTAGCTATAATGAAGTATATAAAATAAACACAACAGGTTTCTATTTAACTAAGCAGGTTAGGCAAATCTAAGTGCAAATTCAGTTATTCCACTAACATCAGATATCACTGCATCATTTCTCCCATTATCAGAAAGCCAGAAAGATAGTTATTTGTTGCTACTTGATCAGTGAGGAGTGGGTAAGAATATATCGATAATTTCTGTTTGCAGGGCAAAAATTTGTCATTATTTGCATTCAGTTTTCAGCTTCTATCTCCAGAAAAGGGACCCAATGACTCACAACCCTTATTTGGTATAGTGAAGGGATTCTTAGTTGAAAACTGGGGATAAATGGTTTCTGTTGGCCCCTGTCTCTTTAAGGGTGTTTACCAATTAGTTTAGTCAATAGTAGGGATCTATGGACAGTCCTGCCTTGCAGCACGGGTTCAACAAGAGAGAGCAAGGCAGTGTGATAGGGCACAGACAATGAAAGATAAAAATAATGACAATAACTAACAGTTACATAGCACTTTAAAGTTTGCAAAGCACTTTCTAAAGGCAGGTCTTATTAATCTTCACAGCAATCCTCTGAAAGAGGCTCTCCATTTTTATCCCTATTTTACAGATGAGGAAACTGAGTCCAGAGAGATTAAGTGACTTGCCCACAGCTTCATATAGCTAGTGTCTCAGGCAAGACTTGAACTCGGATGTCCCTGATGCCAAGTTTATTGTTTTATACATAGCATCACATAACTGCTTCTCTTGGATCATGGCAAGAATAGCCCATGAGGTATTCCACCTAAGCAATATAGCTCAGTGTATCTGTGGAGTTACTATAACTGAAAAGGATAATTTTATTAACAATTCAGTTTGGAGAACTTGCTTAGAGGTCTTTTAGGAAACTGGTCAGAGTAAGAAGCGGGGCAAGAAGGTAAGTTATTTCGAAAGAGACCAGAGCATGTAAAATAGGGTGAAGGAATAGGGGCAAAAAAACCTCTCAGAAACTTGTAGAAATTTGATTTAACCACATTAAAATAACTCCCACCTACACAGTGCTTGAAGATTTACAGTGTTTTCTTCATAACAACCCATTTGAGGTAGGTAGTAGAGATGTTATTAGCCCCATTTTGCAAGTGATAATACTGAGTCTTAGGGAAATTAAAAGTACAACTCATTAATGTCAGATATCAGCAACAGATGGCTGAAGATTAGTAACCCATAGATTCTCTCTGAAAGCTTGAGTCAATAATTTGTTCTCAACTTCTACAGATTTGTCACAGAGATAAGATAAATCAAGTCCCTTATGTCAGAGATTTCTCTCAGCTCCTTCTCTCCCTTGAGGTGATGTGAGCAAATTCAGTCCAGTAGTCGTAAAGGCACTGACAGTATTTTTCCATCCATTCTTCCTTTGGGGGCACATAAACTTCTTTTATGAGCAATGTGGATTATCTTGGCATCGTGGCAGTGTCCTACATTGATATCAGTGGAGCCCACATACTTCAGAGTATAAGAAACTTTGGCTGAAGGCAAATTATGCTGAATAGGATCATTGCTGCGAGGTTCATGGGAATGAAGGGACTGTTGATCTCTACCTAATTCTAGACATCCTTTAATGAAGGTCTCCAGTTTAATAGAAGTTACCTTTTATTCAGACACGAGCCCTGATTGGCTGGTCTGTCAGGCAAAATGCTCCTGACTTCAAGAACAACATTCTGTTTTTCCATGTTGCCTATTTCCTGATGGGAGGTTGGAAACAATAGGGCAGAAGTCCATACTTTGTCCAATGGACCAAGGGAAAAACGATCCAAGATGACTGAAATGCTGGGCAGAGGGTAATAGAAGGGAAGTCTTGGTTTAAACTTTTGCATAGGGGACAGCTAGTTGACACAGTGGATAGAGTGCTGGGTGGGGAGTCAGGAAGACTCCTCTTCCAGAGTTCAAACCCTACCTCAGATACTAGTTATGTAAACTTGGGCAAGCCACTTATTCCTGTTTGCCTCAGTTTTCTTATCTGAAAAATGAGCTGGAGAAGGAAATGGCAAACCACTCCAGTAACCTTGCCAAAAAAAATGGGGTCATAAAGATTTGGACACAACTAAAAAGACTAAATGATATCATACATGGGATTTGACTTAATACCTATGTGCCATCCCTGGAGAAAAGGATTTTATGTCAACAAAATATGAAAATAAAAAAATAACATTAAAAGATCCCTCATTATTATTTCTACATGCTTCATGCACCAGCTTACCAAGCCTGGAGTCAGAGTTTTTGATGGTTTCCTCTCTTGGATTTAGCTCCAAAGCTTAGAAAAGGAGCAACACATTATAAGCCATGTGTTTTTAACCTTGGAGAGGCATGTTGGACCTCTTTGGCATTCTAGTGAAGCCTATGGACTGTTTTCAGAATAAAGTTTTTAAATACATAAAATAAAATATATGGGATTACAAAAGAAACCAGTTATTTTCAAATAAAGATTTTTTTCCTATTCATGTTCACAGAGCCCTTGAAATCTATTCACATAACTCTTGGGGTTCTATTGACTCTAGGTTAACACCCCCTGCCCTAACATAGTTTCTTTTCCCTCCTTCAAATAGCACTTCATGCTCAACAACTTTTATAGGCTTATTTTTTCAATTGTTAGCAGACAGACATAAAATAAATTCCATGAATAGTTCCTTCCCTCCCTCCCCAACACTGTCTCAGCTGAGAACCTTGTCTCATATCTTACTGAAAAAGTTGAGACCATTTGCTCAGAGTTCCCTTTTCTTCTCTCTCTTTATCTCACTCAAATGTCTTCTGCCCCTATTTCCTCTTTGACTCCTTTCACAGGTAGAGGAGACTTTTTTGCTCATCTAGACAAAAATAATTACATTCCATCCTGTCTTCTTCAACAGATTGTCCCCCCTACTATCCCTATTTTAATGCTGTTTCTTGAATGCCTATAAACATGCCTATGTCTTCCTCGTTCTCAAAAACTCCTCATTTTATCCATCAATCTGTTTTAGCTTTCCCCACAGATCTCTACTCCCTTGTATGGCTAAACACCTTGAGAAAGTAATTTATACTTAATGTTTCCATTTTTTTTCCTTCTCTCTCTTCTTTTATCTCTACAAACTGGTCATGGACTTCATCATGCAATCAAAATTGCTCTCTCCAAAGTTACCAATGATCTTGTAATTGCTCCATCTAATGGCTTTTATTCAATTCTAATTGTACTTGACCTCTCTATAGAGTTTGAAACTGTTGATTACCATTTGTTCTTTGATACATCCTTCTTTCTAGGTTTCCATGACAGTACTTTATCTTGGTTCTCTTTCTACTTCTTGTTCCATTTTTCTCAGTCTCCTGAAGTTAGATCTTCATTTATGTCCTGCAAACTGTTAATGTCTCCTAAGGCTCTGTCCTAAGCCTTCTCTCTCTCTATATCCCTTCCCCTCCCCTCCCCTTTCCTTCCCTTCTGTCTTAGAAGAGATACTAAGTATTGATTCTACAGCAGAAGAGCAGTAAGGGCTAGGAAATTGGGGTTAAGAGACTTGTCCTGAGTCATATGGCTAGAAAGTGTTTGAGGCTAGATTTGAACCCAGGTCCTCTTGACTCCAGGTCTGGCTCTCTATTCATTATGCTATCTACTTGCCCCTATGCCTAGATTTCAACAAAGCAATCGACAAATGTTTATTTTATTATTGGGAGCAAATAGATATTGGCTAGACAATAGTACAGTTAGGTAGATTTGGAAGAGATTGAAAGACTATATTCAAGAGAAGATGTAATTGATTAGATACCCTATAAAAGGAGTCCTTGGTGGGTGTGCTCCAGAGATCAGTGGTTGGCCCTGTGCTGTTTTTTTGTTTTGTTTTGCTTTGTTTTATCAATTTTTTATTCAATGATAACATTTTTATCAGTTGGATGACATACTTATCAAATTTTCAGGAAAGAGAGAACTGGGAAAAAGCAATTAAATGCTGAGCTAGTTAAGATAAAGATAAAAAACAATCTTCATAGGCTGTATTAAAAAACATGAAATTAAATAGAGACAAATGTAAAGGCCCACCCTTGGGCTCAGGTAATCAATGGCACAAGTATAGACAGAAGGAGACATAGCTAGATAATAGTTCAGAGTGCTGGAACTGAATTCAAAGAGCATTGGTTCAAACTTGTACAACATTACCCAGGTAAGAAAAGTAGCAATACTGGGATTTGGACCAAGGCTCTTTGAATTCAGTTCCAGCACTCTGAACTATTATCTAGCTATGTCTCCCTCTGTCTATACTTGTGACCCAGTGGCCTAATGGATCATCAGCCTCCGGAGCTTGGGATTGTGGGTTTGAGTCCCCTCTGGGTTGCCAACTGTAGATTTAAAAATTAATATTAAATGCCTTCAAAGTATGATATTTATAAGGATTTATTAATATTAATTTAAAGAGCTAGAAAAATGTGGGGAACCTTTCCCACTCACGTCACGTGGAAGAGAGAGGCTCGAGCCACAAGGACTGCTCACCACTCCATCCACATGCAAGAGAGAGGGCATGACAGAGCAAACCCAAATTAAATACAGACCACATAACCACTCACCTTATACACAAGGCAAAACGCAAGGCAAAAGGAATTGTGGGTAATACAGAAAGGAAGTTTGGGTAATGTAGTTTCAGGAGTTCAAGATTTTTCCAACTATACAGTCATTTAACTTTTCTAGGCCTCAGTTTTTTTTCAGTGGTAAAATTAAGGGGTTAAATGACCTCTGAGGCAATCTTTAAATCCAGAGCCTCTGATCCTATGTGAAAAAGCTCTGGAGGCAGGTAGGTGGTATAATGGATAGAGAATTAGACTCATAAAGAGGACAGACCTGTTTTTAAATCCTGCCTCAGACACTTAATGGCTGTGTGACCCTGAGTAATTCACCTGGTCTCTCTGAGCCTATGGTTCTTTATTTTAAGAATGGGGATAATAATTTTAATTTGCCCACAGTATTATTCTGAGGATCAAAAGAGATAACATTTGGGGGCAGCTGGGTAGCTCAGTGGATTGAGAGCCAGGCCTAGAGACGGGAGGTCCTAGGTTCAAATCCGGCCTCAGACACTTCCCAGCTGTGTGACCCTGGGCAAGTCACTTGACCCCCATTGCCTACCCTTACCACTCTTCCACCTATAAGTCAATACACAGAAGTTAAGGGTTTAAAATTAAAAAAAAAAAAAACCAAAACAAAACAAAAAAAGAGATAACATTTGTTTTGTTTTTATATTTTTAAACCCTTAACTTCTGTGTATTAGTTCCTTGGTGGAAGAGTGGTAAGGGTGGGCAATGGGGGTCAAGTGACTTGCCCAGGGTCACACAGCTGGGAAGTGTCTGAGATAACATTTGTAAAGCAAAATGAAAATTTTAAAGTGCAGTAAGAATGCTTGGAATTATTATTGATACATCAATATTAATATGTTATAGTAATATAATAACATGGCATAATATATTATACAAATATAAAACAAATATATGATATATACTATAATAAACAAATATATGAATATGCCATATTTATATATATGCATATAAAAATATATACACAATTCCTATAATATGTGAATATACTATATAATTCATATAATATTATATTTATATAATAATATTACTACATCATATAATCATATACACATATAGTATATGAATAAATATAATACATAATATAAAATATATGTAAACATATTATGTTTATATTATTTAATATATATGATATATACATTTCATATAATATATGAATATGCTATATAATTCATATAATATTATAGCATATAGTAATATAACATTGATATTGATATCAATATATTGGTAACTAAAACAATATAAGCTTATATTATATTAGCATATAATATATTACATGCTATATATTATATAAACTTATTAATATAATAAAATAAATCAGTATTATATAATAATATAAACTCATCAGCATAATCCAAATTTCATCTTCTGCCACTTAAAAACCTCAACTTTTGATCCTTTTCAGCTCATTTGCACCTTATTATTTGTCCACCACTTCCCATTAAAATTTCTTAGAAACAGGAAGAAAGCACAAGCTAGTTTTGTTTTATCTTTTAGTATTTTCTGTTTTATTAGAGTAAAAACGCAATCTTAGAGATTTACCAATTTAACAAAAAAGGCAGGAAAACTAGAGGAAAAGCTGCATCAAGTATGAAACATTTTCTCTTTCTTTAAAACTATTGAGGAATTCAGCTTGTAGTTCAACTGAACATTTTTGACCAGCTAGCATGAAAGCCTAAAATGACCTTAATTTTTTTTCTTCTTATCACTTGCCATCCCTTTTGATCTCTCAGGCATTTGACACTGTTAACCGAATATTACTTCTTGAAACTTTCTACCCCTTTGGCTTCTGTGATGCCTTCCTCCTTCCTCCTTTCTCCTTTCTCCAAGTTCAGCATTCCTTCCATGACACCTTTTTGTTTCTTGGCACATAAATTGGTCTTCAAATGTAAAAGTCCATCAGTGTTCAGTAGATTGGTATCGATAGTTCTTGTTTTCATACTAATGGCATGCTTATTTAACTGGGGGTTGCTATCTCTAGAGAGGACCGTTAGCGCATCAAAATGAAGCTTGAGTAGTCTAGGACAACGTAATTATTCTTAGTTTACCCTATGGATCCAAGACCAACTGTGGTTATGTACTTCAAAAAGTACTAAGATATCTTTATTATTTACTAATTTCCCCAAATTCAACTTATCAAGGAATGGAAGTAATCCCATGTTGTTGAATTCTATACCAAAAGAGCACACACTGCCCAGATGGAAAGGTTTTGAGTATGGACCAGGCAACAGACTGCATTGCATGTTTTTGTCCAAGGACCAGTCTAGCTAAGTATCCTGAAGGTCACTTCAGCGTGAGTGCAGGGTGATGAATTTTTCAGTCACAGTAATTCATTAAAAAATTCATAAAACATTTTTAAATGTAAAAATTCACAAAATTAAAAAATTAAAAATTCACAAAAATACTTAAAGCAAAGTGGGGTTACAGTCTGCAGTGGTAGAGAGAGTTCCCACCCTCAGGAAATCAAATATTCTTAAAGTATTTAAATGTATTAAAGTATTAAAAAGTATTAGAATTAAGCATAAACCCTTAATGATGGCAAAGAGCTTTTAAAAATTAAGTTGACAACCTGCTTATCAAAGGTTGCACTTAATAAAATACCATTTTCCTCTCTTAAAAATTAAGTCAAGACGTGTAAACAAAGTATTATTTACTAATATGTTGCTAAACATTACCTTAACGAGAGACATTATCTAATACGATAAATATTTAAAACACAAGTCAACTATGGCACCTAGGTAGCATAGTGGAT
>NC_058130.1:248071086-248165354 GCF_016433145.1 Gracilinanus agilis | reverse complement strand
ATGCTTGGAATTATTATTGATACATCAATATTAATATGTTATAGTAATATAATAACATGGCATAATATATTATACAAATATAAAACAAATATATGATATATACTATAATAAACAAATATATGAATATGCCATATTTATATATATGCATATAAAAATATATACACAATTCCTATAATATGTGAATATACTATATAATTCATATAATATTATATTTATATAATAATATTACTACATCATATAATCATATACACATATAGTATATGAATAAATATAATACATAATATAAAATATATGTAAACATATTATGTTTATATTATTTAATATATATGATATATACATTTCATATAATATATGAATATGCTATATAATTCATATAATATTATAGCATATAGTAATATAACATTGATATTGATATCAATATATTGGTAACTAAAACAATATAAGCTTATATTATATTAGCATATAATATAGTACATGCTATATATTATATAAACTTATTAATATAATAAAATAAATCAGTATTATATAATAATATAAACTCATCAGCATAATCCAAATTTCATCTTCTGCCACTTAAAAACCTCAACTTTTGATCCTTTTCAGCTCATTTGCACCTTATTATTTGTCCACCACTTCCCATTAAAATTTCTTAGAAACAGGAAGAAAGCACAAGCTAGTTTTGTTTTATCTTTTAGTATTTTCTGTTTTATTAGAGTAAAAACGCAATCTTAGAGATTTACCAATTTAACAAAAAAGGCAGGAAAACTAGAGGAAAAGCTGCATCAAGTATGAAACATTTTCTCTTTCTTTAAAACTATTGAGGAATTCAGCTTGTAGTTCAACTGAACATTTTTGACCAGCTAGCATGAAAGCCTAAAATGACCTTAATTTTTTTTCTTCTTATCACTTGCCATCCCTTTTGATCTCTCAGGCATTTGACACTGTTAACCGAATATTACTTCTTGAAACTTTCTACCCCTTTGGCTTCTGTGATGCCTTCCTCCTTCCTCCTTTCTCCTTTCTCCAAGTTCAGCATTCCTTCCATGACACCTTTTTGTTTCTTGGCACATAAATTGGTCTTCAAATGTAAAAGTCCATCAGTGTTCAGTAGATTGGTATCGATAGTTCTTGTTTTCATACTAATGGCATGCTTATTTAACTGGGGGTTGCTATCTCTAGAGAGGACCGTTAGCGCATCAAAATGAAGCTTGAGTAGTCTAGGACAACGTAATTATTCTTAGTTTACCCTATGGATCCAAGACCAACTGTGGTTATGTACTTCAAAAAGTACTAAGATATCTTTATTATTTACTAATTTCCCCAAATTCAACTTATCAAGGAATGGAAGTAATCCCATGTTGTTGAATTCTATACCAAAAGAGCACACACTGCCCAGATGGAAAGGTTTTGAGTATGGACCAGGCAACAGACTGCATTGCATGTTTTTGTCCAAGGACCAGTCTAGCTAAGTATCCTGAAGGTCACTTCAGCGTGAGTGCAGGGTGATGAATTTTTCAGTCACAGTAATTCATTAAAAAATTCATAAAACATTTTTAAATGTAAAAATTCACAAAATTAAAAAATTAAAAATTCACAAAAATACTTAAAGCAAAGTGGGGTTACAGTCTGCAGTGGTAGAGAGAGTTCCCACCCTCAGGAAATCAAATATTCTTAAAGTATTTAAATGTATTAAAGTATTAAAAAGTATTAGAATTAAGCATAAACCCTTAATGATGGCAAAGAGCTTTTAAAAATTAAGTTGACAACCTGCTTATCAAAGGTTGCACTTAATAAAATACCATTTTCCTCTCTTAAAAATTAAGTCAAGACGTGTAAACAAAGTATTATTTACTAATATGTTGCTAAACATTACCTTAACGAGAGACATTATCTAATACGATAAATATTTAAAACACAAGTCAACTATGGCACCTAGGTAGCATAGTGGATAGAGACTGGACCCTTAATTAGGAAGATTTGAGTTCAACTTTAGCCTCAGACCCTGGGCAAGTGACTTAACCCTATGTCTTGCTCATCTGAAAAATGAGGATGATAATAGCATCTACCTCCGTGAGTTGTGGTGAGGATGAGAAGCTTTTGAAGCTCTTTACCAACCTCAAAGTGCTTTATAAATGCTAGCTATTATTATCATCTTTATTTTGTGGTTTTGAAGCACTTCCCCTTTTCAAATTAAGAGACACAACAAATTAGAGACTCCTAACTAAGTTCAAACAGAAATGAGGAATTCTAGAAGGAACGGTTTGTTCTAAAAAACAGACAATGTGATGGTAGCTGAAATGGGCCCTGGCAGATACAAGGTAGAGCAGAAGGTAGGAGAATGCATTTTATACACACTGACAAGTTTTCAATTAGTTTAAACTCTACAGGAAAAGGGATTTGAATGTCACTACAGATGGTTCAATTCTACTCAATGGGCAGCAATTGGGCAAAGAGCTGACAGTCTGTTCCGGCAGTAGGGAAGAAGCCCATATAGTATTTGTATTCGAAACACTGCATAGTAATGGAGTATATACCCGCCTCCAAAGCTATTCACCATTGCAGTCACCCTCACAATTAAGGAAAACAGAGAAAGGAAGCAGGAGTGATCAAGAAAATTGGATGGAATAAGCAGCTTTCTGCCTGGGCACTTTGGGACTGGTGGGTGTATTTATAAATCTGAGATCAAATACAATTACAGGGCAGGAGACTGTGTGGAGAGATTTGGGAATATATCTGGCATATCGTAGGCTCCATATAAATGCTTCTTCCCTCTCTTCTCCCTCACCCCAATTTATTTTCTTGAAGGGCATTGGACTTTTTTCCCTCAGGCCACCAGAGGCATCATTTAATAAACTGGAAAAAGGTTATTTCTTACATGCAGGGATTCTTTTAAAAGTCTATGGACCTTTCTTTAGAATAAAGTTTAAAAATACTTAATATTAAATGTATAGAATTACAAATGAAACCAATTATATTGGAATAATTATGTAACTTTTTTCTTATCCAAGTACCCCCCCCCCTCAAAATCTATCCCTTGTGAGTCCTTGTAACCAAGATGGAGAACAATAGAGTTGGCATTTGAAACTGAGATCTGGTTTTAATTCCAAATCCAGATTTCTTGCCACTATATCATGTTGACTCTCCTTAAAAGAATGCCAAGTAGATAAAATGCCAAAAAAAAAAAGATTTTTTAAAGCAGAGATGTGACTAATTTAAAAAATCAAGGACTATTATGGAACCCTAAACTTAGAACTTGGGATACCTATATTATTTTGGGATGGAAACAAATGATTATTAAGCATGTACTATGTGCCTGGAAGTATGTTAAGCTTTTACAAATATATCTCATTTGATTGTTATGACAACCCTGTGGGATAGGTGTTATTAGCTACTTTTTCTCCATTGTATGGCTGAAGAACCTGAGAGAGAGTTTAAGTGACTTGCCTAAGGTCATACCACTGGTATCTATGGTTGGATTTGAATTTCCCCACTTCAGACCCAAGACTATCCACTATGCCATTTCTCAATTTCTCTGTAGATTTTATTTTTCAGTTTCAAGGGCTCATAGATTTGGAAGGGACTTTGAGAAGTCAGAGATTATCATTCCTTAAATTTTCCCACTGGGAAGCCTCTTGGGGTGAGGATTAGGGAGCTAAATGAAGCATGAGGAAGACATGGGTTCAAGGCCACCTCTGATACATACTTGTTATGTGATCTTGAGAGTCACTTAATTACTCTTGTCTCCCAAGGCTTTTCTACATTATTTGCTTTGGAGTCTTTTCAGTTGTGTCCAAATCTTCATGACCTCATTTGGAATTTTCTTGGCAAAGATTACTAGAGTAGTTTGCCATTTCCTTCTCCATTTCATTTTACAGATGAGGAAGCTACTGTTGAGTCATTTTAGTTGTGCCCAACTTTTTATGTTTCCATTTGGGGTTTTCCTGGTAAAGATATTGAAGTTGTTTCCCATTTCCTTCTTCGGCTCATTTTACAATGAAAACTGAGGCAAATAGGGTTAAGTGACTTGCTTAGGGTAACACAGTAAGTGTCTGAGGCTAGATTTGAACTCATGGAGAGGAGTCTTCTTGATTCTAAGCCAAGTACCCTACCCACTATACCACCTACCTGCCCCTTAAAAACGACTTTAGGAGAGGGAGTTTTCCTACCTGGAGTTGAAACCACAGATTTAGGAAAAAACCAAAAGAAAACAAAACCCAATTTCCCCAAACAAAAACATCAATATCAACCCAGATGGATAATCTGCTTATTGCATCCCTTTCCCTAATTTGCCTTTGGCGGTTGCACAGAGAGCTGTGGCCAAAGAATTCATCACTTAGCTCTCCTAATGAGCCTCACCTACTTAGCCAGGCTGGCCTTGGACAGCAGGCACAGTCTGTCTCCAGAATTGTACATGAAGCTTTTGGCAGAGTGAGAACAGATGGTTGTTCAGATAGTTCAAGTCCCCTATCATGATGACATTATACCTCGGTGCTAGGTTTGTGATCTTTCCTGAACTCCTTGTATAGTTTTCTCCAATGACAGTATTGCATCTTTTGGTAGAATCATCTTGCCATTGATGCCCAGTTATCTCCCAGTACTTCCTCGGCTGCTTGATTCTCTTTGCCTTTTAGATGATGGGGCTGGATGGGTGGGTTGGAACCGGATTGTACTTGAATGTCAGGTGGGGGTTTTTGTGCTTTAATCAGTAGGCAATGTACAGTAATTGAAGAATTTTTAGTAAAAGAGTGACCTAATCATTAAGAAGATTACTTGGCAGTGCTATGGAAAATAGCTAGATCAAAGAGGGATTAGAGCAAAGATAAGAAGACCAATTAACAGACGTTTTAATAATAGTTTTGCCCTGTGAAGAGATGGACTTGGAGGTAAGGTAGTTGTTACAAGATTGATGGAGAGGACATTATAAGTAATAAAACATAGAAGAAGGAATAATGGATTGGTAATTTTGGACGTATAGGATTAAGAAAGAGAGAATAATAATAATAATAATAAGAATAAGAATTAGCATTTATATAGTGCCTACTATGTGTATAACAAAATCATATCCACCAGTACTTAAAGAAATTAATTCATACTCTTCATTGGAAGGTCAGATACTGAAGCTTAATATATTGGCCACATAACAAGAAGGCAGGACTCATTAAGAAAGATAGAATGAAGGCAAAAGGAAAAAGTGATGGCATAGGATGAGATGGATGGATAATATCATGGAAGCAGTGTACATAAACTTTGACAGTCTTTGGGTGATAATGGAAGATAGAAGGACCTGGCCTGGTCCATGAGGTCACAAAGAGTGGGACATAACCGAATGACTCAATAACAATGACAACTATGTGCCAGGCTCTCTGCTAAGCCCTTTCCAAATATCTTATTTAATCTGGGGAGCTATTATTACCCCTATCTTACAGATGAAGAAGTTGAGGCAGATGGAGATTAAGTGACTTGCCCAAAGTCATAGTAAATAGTAACGGTCTGAGGGCTTCCTGATTCCAGGCATAAATAAAGGTGATTCCATGGTTGTGAGTTAGGGCACTAAGAAGATAGTGACACTATTAACAAAACAGAAGGAGAAGAATTAGGAGTAAAGATGATAATTTCAGTTTTGTAAATGTTAAGTTGGAGATGTCACATCTAGGTGGGGAAATCCAGTAGAGAGTTGGAAGTCCAAGTCTAGGGTGAAGATCCAGATATAAGAGTCATGAATATTTTGTTGTTGAGTCATTTTAGTGGTGTTCGACATTTTGTGAATCTATTTGGGGTTTTCTTGGTAAAGATATTGAGGTGGTTTACCATTTCTTCCTTCAGCCCATTTTACAATGAAGAAACTGAGGCAAACAGGGTTAAATAACTTACCCAGGGTCACATAGCTATTAAATATCTGAGAACAGATTTGAACTGAGATCTTCCTGACTCTGAGTCCAATGTTTTATCCTTTGTACCATTTCACTTCCCTAGTCATATATATATAATGGGAGCTATGGAAGTGGATAAGATTATGGGAGAGGATGTTGAGAGAGATGAAGACTGAAATGATTATTTTTGGAATATCTATATTTAAGGGACAGGAAGGGAAGGCAAGAAACTGAAAAGGAATTTTAAGAGGTAGGAGAGAACTGAAGGAAAGAGAGAAGTGAGAGAGAGAAGAGAGTTAAAGACAGAGAGGAGATAGAGAGAGGGAGAGAGAGAAAAACAGAGAGACGGACGGGGGAGAGAGGGAGGGGAGGAGAGAGAGAGAAAGAGAGAGTAGTTCTACAGAAATTTAGAATGTGTTCATGTGCATGTGGGTGGATATGTGTGTGTGTGTGTGTTGGAGCGGTGGTGGTCAGTATTGGCAAATGCCACAGAGAGGTCAAGCAATATAGTTCATACTACTTCCTAGGTCCCTTTTGTAGTATACTTATCTTCCTCAATTTGGGTTGAGAGCACAGTTGTTTTTACATGCGCACACACACACACACACATACATACATATGTATATAGTGTATAGAAAATATATCCACTAAGAAGGCCTGCAAAATAGGGAATAGCCAGAATAGAGTTGACTGGTAAGGAAGATGCTAATTTTACTTTCTTTATTACTATATATATATATATATATATTTTCAATTATCAAGCATTTGTTTTTTTCCCTCCCAATTATTTTTCCCAACCAGTGAAAATAAGAAAGAAAAAAAAGAAAGAGAAATAAAAGGGAAGAAATAAATGCAGAATTTGTATCATAGCCTTAGGGGAAGTTAGGTAGCTCAGTGGATTGAGAGCCAGACCAAGACATGGGAGATCCTAGATTCAAATTTGACCTCAGGCCCTTCCCAGCAGTGTGACCCTGGGCAAATCATTTAACCCCCATTGCCTAGCCCTTATTGCTCTTCATTCTTGGAAACAATATTTAGTATTGATTCTAATACTGAAGGTAAGGGTTTAAAAAATAAAGTCTGCCTAAGGTCATCATCTTCCTCAAATCCCTTAAGTTCCTGAGGGTCAGATTGGCAAGGTCTGAAGAATAGTCATTAGTCATAAAAATGTTTTACATTGTTTTGATTCTAATTGCCCTGCAGTAATTTTCATTAACTGGTGCCCAAATCCCCCTCCAGAGTTCCACTGTAGAAATGGGGCAATAGAGGCAGGTGAGCACATCATCTTGGAAATGGCTCTTAATCAAAATAAGACTCTTTAGTTCTTAATCATTTCGTAAGTCACCAAGTCAAACCACCATGTATCTAAGAGGAATCTAAAGCAGAAGTTATAAGAATGAACTTATAAATGCAAAGAAAACAGCTCTTGTGGAAGCAGTGTGGTGAGTCATTAAGAGTGCTGGACTTATACCCAAGGGTATTAATTCAAATCCTGCCTCATTTGGTATGATCCCAAGTCACTTAACCTTTGTCTCAGTTTCCTCATCTTCAAAATAGAAATAATAATGACAACGACTTCCCACAGTTTCAGGTTAAAATATTTTTAAAGTACTTTACAAACCTTAAAATGCTATATAAACATTAGTTATTATTATTGTTAATTTCAAAAACATTCAAATATTTGTACTTCTACTTATCAGATCCTGATGGTTAAGTTCTGGCTTTAAAAGATATATTTGTTAATGGATTTGGATGGATTTCATACTTTCATGCTATAACTTGGATTTATTAGACAATTTACAAACTGTCTTATTCTTCAGCGTTGCTCCCCACACTAGCCTCTTGAGAGTAGGGATTGTCTTTTCTTTATATTTGTATTCTGAGGACCTAGCATAGTGCCTGGCACAAAGTAGGCAAGAACTCATTAAATATTTGCTGATTGTTTGGCAAATTAAAGGAAAAAACCAAGCAAACCTCTCATGATTGGATAAATAGTGAAACAAAATTGTCATTATAATAACTTAAGTGGTCAAAAAGCATTCTATCTTATGAAACTTTAATCTACCTGGAACTGTTCCATGGGACCAATCTTGGTTTTATCCCAAAGCAGCTCTTTTGCTATGAATCCATGGATTTGTCAAGGAGCTCAGTGTGTGGATAAGATCAGACCCAGCACAGATATAAAAAGTTGAGCTTCACCTTCACAGATGTCACCTTTATTTAGAGTGGCTGGAGATTTTTTGCTCACTCATTTATTAGAGGCAGATCATTCTTTTACTGCATCTCCTTCCTTAAGGGACTTTAGCTTCTATTACAGACCACACTATCATTCTGTCTAATTTTTGATGGGGATATTATCTATCTTACTGTGAGCTTAGAGGCAGAAGGGATATATACACAGTGACACTTCCTATATTTTTTAATTTGGGAAGTCAGGGAGGATTTGAGGTCAGAGTGAAAGGCAGAAGAGGGTGGAGGGTATTTTCTGGGTTGGCCAGAGTACTAATATATTTGATGTGAGGAAAGAATGGCAAGGAATTAGAATAGGATAGAAAAATCAATAGGGGGAAAAATAAAGAGAGAGAGATGACTACCTTATTTCCCTTTTCATATTGTCAATCTAGGTGAAATGGTTTTCTTGCTCTTCTTCACATAGGACTCCCCATGTTTCATCTCTGAACTTTTGTACTGGCTGTCCCTTGTGCATGGCTTGTGCTCTCTCCTCATACCTGCCTCTTAGAATTTCTAGTTTTCTCTAAAATCTTCCTTAACCTAAAGACTTTCATGATTTTTATGCCTTTTCTCTCTCTCGCCCTCCTAGCTGCTAAGGCTCTCAAATTGCCTTTTATTTGTTTTGTGTATAGTTTGCATAAACTACAAAAAGAAGTTAAGGAATATGGTATTTTTTTCTGATAGACAGTAAGCTCCTTGAGGTCAGGCACTATTTATTTCACTGGTGCCTTTGTATCCCAGAGGCTAGGTCAGTGATGGTGAACTTATGGTGCATGTGTCAAAGATGGCATGTAGAGGGCTCTCTGTGGGCATGCACGCCACCCCCTGCCAGAGTTCATTACTAGAAAGGCAGAGGGACTCAGGCAGAATTGCTCCCTTCCCCCTTTCCACTGTGCCAGATGACATTTTTTCACATCCCCCGCCTCTCTGCCCAGCAACTCAATGGGAACTCACAGGGAGTAAAGTGGGCAGCTCACAGGCAACAGAGCTGGAGGGGAGTGGAGTGCTTGGACCACTCCCTTCCCCCTCTTTACCCTTGCTGAGGACATTCTTCACTTCACCCCTCTATCCAGCAGCCCAATGGGAGCTCGTCTTCCCTCCCCTGTGTGTAGTAAGGTGGGGTGGGCCATACCTGGCACCTGGTGGAGGTTGGGGCATGGCACGTGGTCTCTAAAAGGTTTTCTATCACTGGTCTAGCCCAGTGCCCATCACATAGCAGATGTATATGCTTGTTGGATTGAATGAAATGGCAGCCAGGATATGGGAGAAATGTCTTTATTTATTAGTTCCTTGGTGTGTGTGTGTGTGTATGTGTGTGTGTGTGTGTGTGTGTGTTTATTCTAACATGATCTTTTTTTCAAAGAGCACTTTGAAAAAAATACTATTCCTCTGACCTCCCTTACAAAAAATCCCAAATACTATGTCCTTTAATAATTCATTTTAAAGTTCTTTCTCTCCACCTTATACCAAGATTCCACTTTGAAAAACACTGTCAAGAAATTGTGCCTTTATACCAACTAATCCCTTTTCTTCTTGGAAATAGAAAATCAGCACCAAAATAACCCCTGTATCCTTCTTAGCAATAAGCAGGGAGCTGTTAGTCCCTGGTGCTGAAGCAGGTTCTTTCCCTTGAAATGAATTCTTCCAAAGCTCTGAAATGCTCAATTCAAAAATATCAGTGATGCCTTTCAAAGAAAGGTCATTTGCTCTGAGGGACGCACCTTTTGACTGTATTTCCAATCTAGTAGGATCAGATTGGCAGACACTTTGTCTCATAGGAAAGATTCTGACAGATAAGAACCAACTCTCCTTTTTGAAGCATGTGCTTAACCCAAACAGGAACTATATATATATATATATATATATATATATATATATATATATATATAAAACATATTCCTCTCCCCACTTACCTACACACACAATAACATTTCTCTGGCAGTGTTTATGAGGGAGACTGAGTTTATAATGCTTTTGGAGCTGGGTAAAAATTCAAATGAATTTCATGGATTTCAAATGAAGACATTCAGTATGCAAAAGTCTCTGGTCTACCTCAAGTCAACCCTAGGTTGCCTGCACTAGGGTTTCCTTGTGTCCCTTCTTAAGCAAATGGAAACATGAGCAGGGAGAGAAGAATTACCTCTGAAATATTGATCCTGGAGACAAGCAGGAAAAGCTGGTGCTTGCTTATACACAGACAAAATAAGACCTGGCTAGGCATATTCGAGACAGGGTGGGGAAAGTTTTTATGATACAGGAAGTCTCTATTTTTAATCACTAATTTTACTGCTCTGTTTGTTCAATGATACTTAATAAGGAATAGAAAGAGGGCTGGTTTTGGAGTAAGTGAACCTGAGGTGTTACCTTTTTTAAACCCTTACCTTCTGCCTTAGGTGAGATACTAAGTATTGGTTCCAAGAGAGAGAAGAATTAGAAGGGCTAGGCAATTGATGAATTGTTAAATGACCAGACTGCAAAGTGTTTGAGGTCACATTTGAACTCAGGACCTCCAGGCTCCATGCCTAAAACCAGAGTTTTAACCCTTTTTTATGTACCATGTGACCTTGGATAAGTCATTTAACTTTTATAGATCTTTGCTGTCATTTGTAAAATGAAGGGGATAGAGAAGATAATCTGATTGAATTCCCAAGTCTAAATCTATTATGCTATCTCTAGGATCCTTTAGAACTCTAATGTATGATCCTATAACACACATGGATCAGAAAAGCATAAATTATTTAAGTGCTAGACAGGAAAAAAAGAGAAGCAGTATAAGAAAGATAATGCAAGGACTAAGAATTAACAATAGTCCCTCAGAATAAAATACTTGGATTTAAAGAGAAAGAATCATCAGTTATATTGGACCAGCCACAGTAAAGAAGAATGATTACCAAATTCATTTTTAAGGTAATTGGGGCTTGTATTGCCAGTTCTCCTTCCTTTGACCTGGTTTTCAGTTTGATTAGTGCCATTATGACATGACAATGGGTTTGAATATTACAAGCGAGGGAGCAGACCCATTTTACTGAAGGCATAGGGTTTCACTTAAGATAATAAAAGATCACTGGTAACAACAGAAGTATGGACGTGCTGCCCCAAATCTTTGGAAATATGTCGTTTTTTTGTTTTGCTTTGTGGTTTGGTTATCAGAAACAAGGGAAAGAAGTCTTTAGAGTTCTGAGAGAGTGCAGCAGAATGCAGGGTTGTCTTTTGAATAAGAGAGACTTGGGTTCAGATCCTCCTTTGGACAATTACTAGCCATGTAACCATGGGCAAATCATTTGCTGCTTTTATTCCTTCATGCGTGCTTCTGAACAATGGTTCCACTGAGTTTCCAGGATTTTTTAACATGAGTGGCAATCTAGGCACACTATCACCTTCCTCTGTTTATCAAGCTGACTTTATAAATCCAAGTATAATACTTCACATTTATCACTATTAAGTTTTTATCTTATTCCGTTCTGCCTGAAAGGGTTAGCAAACTGTGGCCCAAGAGTCAGATCTAGCCCTGTATCCTTTGGCCCAAAATTAAGGTTGCTTTTTCCATTTTTGAATTTAAAATTACAAAGTTTGGCCAACTCCTTAAGATTTAGCCTGATGAACTGTTTGGAATTTTGACTCTTTCATCTGAAGTAAGATTCTATTCCTCTTAGTTTCATGGAGACAGAATGGCACATTGGAAACAAAATATTGAGAGGGCATGAGTTTGAATTCTGGCTTTGTGGCTGCAGGGTCATGATGTTGAATAAGTCACTTTCCTTTTTTAGGTCAGTTCTTCAATATAAAGGGTGGCCCCTTTAAAAGATTGCCTGCCCTTTGATCTAGTCATAGAACTTCTGGGCTCATACCACAAAGAGATAATAAAGAAAAAGACTTGTATAAAAATATTCATAGCCGCGCTTAGGTTTTTATCCAAGCAGTTGATAAAAAACTTTAAATAGAATAGGAGGGTAAAGGGAAGATCTTTAGGGTATTCCTTTTAAGGTGATAATAAATTATTAATGACTTATCTTTAGCATTAGCTTGAGTCAACCAACCAACTTCCACCAGTATATGATCCTTTAGGTCACAGCATTTCCACAAGGAGAGCATGAGAGACATTAAATGTTTTGCTGAAATCTAAGCAAGCTATACCTTTGGTATTTCCCTGATGTACCCATCTTTGGAAAACTACAGAGGTCCTTTGGGAGAAGTTTACTCAGTGGAAGAAGGTTTCTGGTTTCTTCCCTTCCTCCCCACAAGAGTTCTGTTCATTTTTTCTCCTTACTTAATATTGTGATTGCATGATTGCAAACTAGGTTGTTATAGGTGATGGTGTCATGGAGTCATTTTTCCAGATTTTCTGAGTGAGGTCTCCAAGCAACAGGAATGAGAATTCCTCCCAAAGGTACCTTCTCTTTAGCTTATGATTTTAGTCTGACTTCCTTTAAATCCCAAATAAAATGGCATCTTTTACAGGAAGCCTTCTTTAACCCCTCTTAATTCCAGTGCCTTCCCTCTGAAATCATCTGTTATTTATCCCATGAAAAGCCTGCTTTGCATATATTTGCTTGCTGTTGTCTTCCCCATTATATTGTAATCTCCTTGAGGACAGAAACTATCTTTTGCCTCTTTTTGCATCTCTAGTGCTTAACACAGTGCCTGGCAGATAGTTGGTGCTTCATAAATATGATATTGTTTCAGTTGTGCCTGAATCTTCACAATCCTTTTGGGTTTTATTTTTGGCAAAGATACTGGAGTGTTTTGCCATTCCTCCTCTAGCTCATTTTAGATATGAGGAAACAGAGGCAAACAGGATTAAGTGATTTATGAATGTCCAAGGCCAGATTNTCCTTCCTTCCTTCCTTCCTTCCTTCCTTCCTTTCTTCCTTCCTTCCTTCCTTCCTTCCTTCTTTCCTTCCTTCCTTCCTTCCTTCTTCCTTGTTTTCTTTGTTCCTTTGTTCCCTTATTTTCTGTCTTAGAACTAACACTAAGGATCATTTCTAAGGCTGAAGAGCAATAAAGACTAGACAATTGGGATTAAGTGACTTGCCCAGGGTCACAAAGATAGGAAGTGTCTTGGGCTACATTTGAACCATGAACTTCCCATCTCTAGTCTCTGTTCACTGCCCCTATACTCCATCTTGATAGCCTCATCAGCTCCAAAGGATTTAACTGTCTAGATGGCACTCATATATGGGTATAGGTACATATATATGTACATGTGTGTCTGTTGGTAGAGGGCTTTTTAAGATTGGCAGGATTGGAGGGGAAAAGATAATTAGTTCTCTTTTTCATATGCTGAGTTTGAGATGTTTTGGGGACTTCCAGCATGAAATGTCAAATAGACTCAGGGCAAGCCCTTTGGGGTGGAGAAAAATACATCAACAACTCATTTTAAAAACATACACAGAAGAAAGTAGAAGGAAGTTCAGAAGGAGACAGACATTTATAGCAGTTTTATCCTTAGATTTAATATATACTTTAAAAAAAGCTATAGAAAAGAAAGTCACAACTTCACATATATAATTCTCTTCTGTTCTTTTTATACTGAAAGGTTTTTGATTTCTGATATGTAGTAAATTCATAATAAAAGTGATAATTAAAAAGTATACCCAATATTTATAACAATGTAAGATGAAAATAGGGGCAAGTAGGTGGCACAGTGGACAAGAGTGCTGGGATGGAATCAGGAAGATTCATCTTCCTAATTGCAAATTTGGCCTGATATTTGTTAGCTGTGTAACCCTGAACAAGTCACTTTATCCTGTTTGCCTCAGTTTATTCATCTGGAAAATGAGCTGGAGAATGAAATGGCAAACTACCTCAGTATCTTTGCCAAAAACCCCCCAAATGGGGTCACAAAGAGTTGGTCATGACTAAAAAATGACACAACAAAAAAGATGGAAAGAATAAGAAAAAGGACACCGAATTCCATGTAATCACAATGACCAAATTTGGCTCTAAAGGAAATCTGGGAAAATACACTTCCTTTATTGCAAGGCCTGGTAACACTCAGTCACAAAATACTATATATATACTGGTCAGCCTTGGTTGATATGACTTTGATGAACTGCTTTTCTTTCCTTCCTTCTAATCTTTGTTACAAAGGGTGGTTCCCCATGTTGAGGATAATGGCAGGATAGAGAGAATGGGGGAAGAGTATTTTACCTACATTTAATATAGTATAAAAATAAAAGGCATTAATTTTTTGAAGAAGGAAAAAAATAAGAAGGAAACTATTATATTGTAAGAGACTTCTCTAGGCACTAGAATTTGAAATGTTTATGGGACATCCAGATGGAAGAGAATCAGGCAGATTTGATGGGAGTCTGGAGTTTGGCAGAGAAATCAGAACTGGAATTGGAATTCATCAATGTAGAGATAGATAATAATTGAACCCAAGAGAGCTGATGAGATCACCAAGGGAGACAATTTCTTCTTTAGGATGCTGCTATTTTTGGGATGTGACTCATTTAAATGAATAGATACTGAATAGAAGGAAAGGTTTTTAAGTGGCTTTTTAACCCTTAAATCTCTATAGTTGTTTGCATATACTTTCTCCTCACTCATCCTTTTCCTCTTCACATAAAAATCTACATAAGTGAGATTTTGTTTCCCACCAAAACACTTCAAAACCTTTGCAGCCAAAGTCTTAGAAATCATGTGTTATCCTGGAAATCATGTACTATCACAGTTGGGAAACAAACAAACAAAAAACAGATATTGAACTAGAAGTTGAGACTTTTGGATTCTAGTCCTAGTTTTGTCACCAAGTAACTTTTGTCAAACTGAGATATTAGTTTCTATATCTGTAAAATGAAGGTCTTTATGATCTCTAAGGTCCCAATCATTTTATGGCTCTGCCCTGTTGGTTCATGGTATATTATAGGATGGAAATTTGGCATTAAAGAGATTAAGAGAAGGAAGAATGGCCATTACATGATGTGTTAATAAGAAATAGAGTTGATAAGAACAGAGTTTCTGATATGTTTGGATTCAGACTGAATTATCAATATTCATATATGATTGTATGAAATTACTTCAGAAACACCAGATTCTGGTCAGCTAGGTGACACACTGGATTTGGAGTTGGGAAGACCTAAGTTCAAATCTGGCCCTAGACATTTACTAGTTGTAAGACTCTAGGCTAGTCACTTAACCTTCTTTGTCTTAATCCACTGGGAAAGGAAATGGCAAACCACTCCAATACCTTTGTTGAGAAATCCCCAAATGGGGTCATGAAGAATCAGGAAGAGTTGGACATGACTGAAGGGAACAACAAGTTGAACTGAACACCACTTTTATTATCCTCCTTCAAAGAAATATATTAAAATGGTTTGATCTAAACAGGACATTTTTGTGAGTTTTCTCTCACTTAGTGCACTATAAATTCACTAACCCATCACACATTGAATATGATTTTAAATATTCTTTCTTTTTTCCACATTTATTATTCAAATGTCTTTTTAGATTGCATTCTGGCCTGCATCATTCCTAGAAATACTATAAGACCAGAGGCTATTCCTATGCAAGTCATTCTATCATTCTATATGGCATCAAACTTGACATATGGGAAAAAAGTCAGTATTTTTTTGTCAAATAGTTATACTTAGTAATGCACATTGTTTTCAAGTGTCCCACAAATAAGACATATTGTATACATAATGTATATTGTCCTACAAATAAGACAGATTGGGTACCTATGAATAGTTAAACTAATGATTGTTCTAGCTCAATTTTCAGTTTTTGACCACAAAGAGATGTTTGTTGAAAAATTTTGTTGTTACCACTTCGAACAATTTTCAGACATAAAGGATATTTCTTGAATATTCAGAACTTCCCTTTAATAATGAGCTATGAAGTTATCACCATGAATCTGTTAATATTTTTGGTTCAAAAAAGTCCGTTAGATAAAGGCAATTATTTTTGGACCAAACCTGTTATTTCACTGATATAAGGAACTCCTGTTTTGTTACTGTAGATTGGCACTGAAACTTGCCCAAAGATATTATGCCAATATGCATATATGTATGAATGCATTGTAAGTACTACATTATATATTCATATGATACATGTATTTTATATATGTATAATTGTGTCATCTACGTGGCACTATGATATATATGTGTGTGTATACATATACACACACATATATATGTCAGAGGGAGGAAGGCAAGAAGAAAGGAAAGAAAGTATATTAAATGACTACTACTATGTGCCAGGCACTGTGTTAAATACTTTAAAAATATTATCTCATGTGATCCTCACAGCAAACCAGGGAGATTGATTAAAGGAAGGACCCTAGCCTAGGTCTTCTTGACTCCAGGACTGTCTCTTTATCCATTGTCACAATGTATATATAGGGTGTGGAAAAATCCCTTTTGTTTTTTCATACTTTGTTAGTAAATGATACTATTATTTAGCACTTAGATGACAAAATGGAAAGGACACTGGACCTGGAGCCAGGAAGAACAGAGGTTAAATCTAGCCTCAGACACTTACTAATTGTGTGATCCTGGGTAAGTCACTTAATCCTTGTTTGCTTCAGGTTCCTCATCTATCAATGAACTGGAGAAGGAAATGGTAAACTACTTCAGAGTCTTTGAAAAGAAAATACCACATGGGGTCAGGGAGAGTTGGATAGGACTGAACAACAGCAATTAGTTTCTATTTGAGTTTGACACTTCTGTTTTAGGTAATATCTCTAGAAAATTTTGAAGGAGATGCCAACATTCATTGGCATGGGGAGTTTTCTCACCCAGGATCTTCTGATACCCGTAAAATCATAGGCACAGTCTTTATCCTCACCTAAATAAATGGTACACTCTTTGATAATGGGCATCATGCTTTAGAATTCTTTTAATCTTTCACTGTGTCTAATATATAAAAGGAACTCATTACATATTTCATTGTTTTTACATACTATAGAAATAAAATGTGGTTATGACTTTCATCACATCCTCTATTTAATTTCCAAATAATACATAGATGGTAAAATTATTGGGATTTTCCTGTTTTCTAGAATAGGACAACTGATAGGCAACACAACTACCAGAAACCCATCTTCATCAAATCTATTCACTGTAAAGTATAGTTCTTCCACTAATCTGGAACCAAAGGACTGTATGCATATAGCATGGAAAGGATTCACATTTGTCTTTTTATCTACATGTAAGCATTGTCTAATATGAAGGGCAATGGTATATAGCCCTTGATGTCAGGTCTAGTGGTATCAAACTAAAATAAACTGATCCTTTCTATTGCCTGTTGACATAGAAAACCACAAATTAACACCATCTAGGTTGCATTGTATTTTTATTCATTTTGTTAAACATTTCCTAATTATATTTTAATGTAGTTAGAGCTCTACTCAGGAAGCATTTGGGATTTCATGATTTTCATGCTTCTATATCCCTGAGATTGGCTCAGTGGCTAGAGTTCTGGGCCTGGATTCAGAAATATTTGAGTTCAAGTCAAGCCTCAGGTATTTAGTAGATATGTGACCCCAGACAAGATGCTTAACCTTTCTTTGCTTTGGAGGTAGCTAGGTGGATCAGTAGAAGGAATACTGGGTCTGCAGTCAGGAGGACCTGAGTTCAAATCCAGCCTCGGATACTCAATGGCTGTGTGACCCTGTGGTGTAAATCACTTTATCTCTGTTTGCCTTAATCTACTGGAGAAGAACATGATAAACCTCAGTATCTTTCTCAAGAAAATCCTATGGCCAATATTAGCATGCTATGTCCTGTGGGGTCATGAAATGCCAGGAATGACTGAATGACAACAAGCCTTTGGCCACCAATGTAATAATCCGACTGTGACATGGGGCTGCTGGAGGATCCAAGTCAGAATATTACTGTAGGGTTAAGAAAGCCAAGGCAGGAGGTCATTCATGCCATTAGAGACTACAGATTAATTAAGTCTTTGGAACATCAGAATCAGCTGTAGTGAATGCTTCTCTTCTCCTTCAACTATTTGTAAAATGAGGGGAATTATTTCTAATTAAGCACTTGATATTTATGCTATTCTCTATAACGGATTCTGCCTAATCATCATCAAATAACTGATTAAATTAAGCATACATATGCATTTCTCTGTGGATCTGAGGCTTAAAAGGCTGGCACAAAAAGATCAACCACATCATATTAAAGCACAAAGTAATATCATTTATGTACTTTATTTAGACTTTTATTTCACAGCTCAGTAATTCCACTTTTCTCCATGTGTGACAAAACTGTCATAGCCAAGTCGTAACCATTTCATTGCTTTCCTATGGCAAATTTTACTCAGATTCTGTTTTTCTTACTTGGATCCTTCTCTTCCCCATGTATAAGATGTATCCTTCTTTAAGAAAAGCCAGTAGGCAAAAAAGAGGTAGCAATAGTATACTGGAAAGAGAGACCACCTTTGAAGATAGGAGGAACTGAATTCAAGTCCTGACTGGTGTTTACTGGCTGAGTGACCTTAGGCAAGTCCCTTAACTAGTCAATGTCCTAGTCGCCTCTCTAGGACCAAAAGTTACAGACCACATATTGCTCAAAATTGGTAATTTTTTATAACAATAAAATTACAGTTTAATCTCCAATACAAAGGGGCATCTAGGTGGCACAGTAGATAGAGTACCAGATCTGGCGTAAGGAAGACTCATCTTTCCGAGTTCAATTTTGGCCTCAGATATTTACTAACTGTATGACCCTGGGCAAGTCACTTAAACCCGTTTCCTCAATTTCCTCATCTGTCAAATGAAATAGAGAAGGAAATGACAATCCACTCCAGTATCTTTGGCAAGAAAACTCCAAATGAGATCTCAAAGAGTCAGATACAACTGAAAGGATGAAACAACAACAACTCTCATACAAAAAAAGGTAAATGAAGGTGACTGTTTAAATGATGAAATGTTTCTTTAGTTTAAAAAAGAGATTTTCTATAGGGGATTCTTCCAAATGGTGAGATCAATTCTCACATATACATAGTGTATATACATATTTGATCAATTCTTGTGTGCGCACGTATGTATGTAAGTGTGTGTGTATGTGTGTGTACGTGTAGTGTAGCCACACATCACTTTTTAGGAAAAGATTTCTTTGGGAAAAGTATATATTTGTTTATAACCTTAAAATGCTCACTCAATAGAATCTAATCTGTGTATAGTTTTGCTGACATTTTAGCTTATAATGACACAGAATATTTTATTCTACTATTTTTAATACATTTGATCACTAAACACAATGCAAAGTAACTCAGTTTATTTGCTTTGACATATAAAAACATGCTATAAAACACTTGCACAAATGGAGGAAGTAGATTAAGGCTATCCAAAAATAAATCAGAAATCTTTCATGGATATAATTGTGTTGGGAATTTAAAAAAACTTGTTTATTTATTTATTTATTTTAAAGTATTTTTCCAGGGTTACTTGATTTATGTTCTCTTCTCTTCCCTCTTCCTTCCCTCATCCTGGAGCTGACAAGCAATTCCACTGGGTTATACATGGAAACACAGAATTTTAGAGGGGAAAACAACCTTAGAAATAGCATCCAGTTTAGCCTCCTTTAGCTAGATTTATATCTAGCTTAGTTCTTGAAAATTCAAACTCTCTGACACCTTCTTCTGGGTGAAGTTTCTGGGAGGACAAACTTTGAATTCCTTTGAGGAAGATCATCTCTTTATCTGAAGCGTAGACTTAGAGTAAGCTTTATTTTGGAGTGGACTAAGAAAACAGGATAGGGAAACCAGAAGGCTTCCTAGCTCCTTCTGAGGCAGGAATTTATAGAGTGACTTGATTTATTTCATTTGTGAAAAATTCCCATACTGAAATATAAATGTTAAAGCACTTTTCATGGCTCAATTATTTTAAAATGATCTGTTATAAGTATTATCTTTCCCTAATTGCACACAATTGACTGTACTTCCAAACAGCCCAGTGCATCTAAATATTTTGCCTTTTATCATAATCACGAATGAGATATTTAGGATCTTGTTTTATTTCTCCCAGGGAACAACACAGGAGAAAACAGAGAATAGTTTAGGAGCTGTCCAAGGTCCGTTAGAGAATGTATATTAATGTAAAAGCTGCTAATCAGAACTAGGTTTTCTGGTTCTTAGCCTTTTCAAGTGAGTGCCATTCATAGTTTTTCTGATCAGTTTCCTTCTAAAAGAGAGAAAATATAAGTAAATTAAGGATTTGGTTGGTAGTGTAGGGATTACATTTTTCTATATTTCCTACATTTCACTGGAACACCATGTACCTGAAATTAAATGAGTACTTTCTCTTCTATAACAGGTTCTGCATACCCACCTACCCCCCAGGACTCCTGAAAACCATTAAATTTAGTACAAAGGAGTACATCTTGTTTTTTTCTTTCCCCTCCCTTTCAGGTTACATAATTCTGTACTTCTCATGACTTTAGATAGTATAATGTTCCATAAGAAGGACTTTGTTCTTTGTTGAAGGCATTTAAACTAGTTTAAAGCACATTATGTTTGCCACCACTGGTACTATTTACTTTGCACGTCAATAGTGCTGCAGTAAACAATAGTATTCACTCTAATCTTGAGAGATGTTAAATATAATAACCTTTAAATGGCTTGCTTAGTGGAAACAAATGAAGGAAGATTAGGACCTCTTCCATCTATGCCATTCTAGTTTTCACTAGTCAACTCTCTGATTTATGTGTTAGTGTCCCCCCCCCCCCACTAAGCTCTCATTTTCTTTTAAACACTTTCATTAGAAGGAAAGGCCCTTTTGATAGGAAAGAGAAAAAGTATGTCCAGAAATTAATGCAATGAAAAACAAAAGGCATCAGTAAAAGTGGGACAGGTAGGTGGCACAGTGGCTAGAACACCAAACCTGGGGGCAGGAAACCCTAAATTCAAATCTGTCCTTAGATACTTACTGTGTCCCTGGGCAAGCCACTTAACCCTGTTGACTGCAATTTCCTCATCTGTCAAATGAGCTGGAGGAGAAAATGGCAAACCACTGCAGTATCTTTGCCAAGAAAACCCCAAGTTGGGTCATGAAAGTCTGTCATGACTAAAAACAATTGAACAACAATAATTCAGAGCAAGAGTTTTTAAGAGAGACAAGTGTGAACTATGGACTGTAAATTGAAGATCTCCCTGGCTTTGTAGACATGTGGAGAAGACATAGGATCTACCATGACCCTTGATTCCCAGAGCCTGTAATCCTAGAGGAGAGAGACTCTGAGTGTACTTCAGTCAGTGAGGCCATTCTCTCTCTTTGGGAGCTGAGGTCTCATCTCATTCCTAGGCCAAGAATTTTTCTACTTCTGTATATTTCTTGTTCTATTCCAATCTGTATAAATTCTCTGATTAATGTTTAACTTTCACTTTAATAAATACATTTAGCTATTTGTGATTTTTTAGGAGGTAACTAACAGGTAGTTAGTTTTGCATTTTCATTGCATTAATTTCTGGACATACCTTTTCTCTCTTTCTTACCAAAAGTAAGGTAGGAGGCAATCGTCAGTTAAGTGTTAAAGCTATCTTGGAAAATATCTTTGATCCTAAATCTATCATATCTTAAACTAGGGATATCTGATGTGGTAGATATAATTCTAGTCCCAAACTTTTTTTTTGCAGATAAGAGTGAAAGACAGTCCCAATTGTTTTACATTCCTTTTCCTAGACTATTGGTGATACTGACTTAGCCCTCATCCTCCTTTCCTCTGTAAAAGTGGAAATCTGAGTCTCCCTTGAAGATAGGGTTGGCTACAACCCAGATCAGATATCTATTTGTGATATGTATGGGTTAGTCTTATTCATATTACAAAGAATTTCTTGCATATATCTTCTATTACAATGCATTTAAAAATCTCTTTCATTGAGACCACAACTGATGTTGCAGTTCTCATTACTCTTTTATAACCCTCTGCTGCCATCACAGTCTACCCATCTGTATCTGCCTTTGTTTGAGGGCAGAGTTTTTAATGTAGTGTATTTCAGATGTTTAAGGCCTCTGCCATCTCCCCAAAGATCCACATCGAGTACTTAATCTTAGTCTGACATGTCAAAACCTTGTGAATACTTGGCCTCAAGCCTCTCTCGACTCCAATCCATCCTCCACTCAGCAGCCAACATGATTTTTTTTTAAAAGAGTAAATGTGCTTATATCACCTCTCTGCTCAGTGAGCTCCATTATCTCCCGGATCAAACATAAATGCCTCTGTTTGGCATTTAAAGCTCTTCATAAACTAGCTCCTTCCTATCTTTCCAGTCTTACTATATTGACACTCATATTTCATCTCTGGAGCTTTTCACAGATTTTCCACCATGCCTGGAGTAATTACCTTCACCTATTAATTTCTCTGGCTTCCTTTAAGTCTCAGTTCAAATCCTACCTTCTGCAATAAGCCATTTCTGGTCCCCTCCCTGCAGCAATATTGATAGAAATTTCTGTATTAAGATCTTCCTTAACTTTAGTTTCCTCTGCTTTTTAAAAAATCTTTCTTCTGAAGGTTATTTAAAATGTATCCTGCATATAGCTTGTTTTGCATACTTGGCATGTTGTCTTCCTAATTAGACAGTTAAAAGTCCTTGAGAATAGGGACTGTCTTTCCCCCACCCATTTAACCCCTTACCTCCTGTCTTGGAATTAATAGTAAGTATTGAATTCAAGACAGAAGAGTGATGGGAACTAGGCAATTGGGGTTAAGTGACTTGCCCAGGGTCATACAGCTAGGAAGTATTTGAGGCCAGACTTGAATTCAGATTTGCCCACTCCAGGCTTGGTGCTCTATCTCTTATACTACCTAGCTATACCTCAGGGATTGTATTTTGTCTTTCTTTGTATCCAGTGTTCTAGAGACTATTCTCCTGGTTGATAAAATAATTGCTTCATGTAGCCCAGTGGTTCCCAAAGTGGGTGCCACCAACTCCTGGTGGGTGCTGCAGCGATTCAGGGAGGTGGTGATGGCCACAGGTGCATTTGTGGGTGGTGAATAACTGTAAGGGGGCGGTGATAGTATGTGATAGGGGGCGCTAAGTAGTATTTTTTCTGGGAAGGGGGCGGTAGGCCACATTGTAGCCAAACAAAAGTTTTAGAATATAAACAGGGTCACAGTAAACTTCCTTGGTATAACTTTAGGAGCAGACAAGAGGAAAGGGATGGTTTGCACCTCATCTTGTTCCCTGATGAATTTGATATCCTTTGCTAGGTCTCTAATTTTGAATGATTTTCCTTTCAAATAGTTTTTAGGTTATGAGTATTTGGTATGATGACATCTATTCATGGAGGAGGGAGGAGGAAATAAGCATATCTAGTGCCCATTCTGTGCCAGGCACTGTGCTAAGCACTTTTACAAATATTGTCTCATGTGATCCTCACAACAACTCTTGGAGGTAGGTATTATTATCCTCATTTTACATTTGAGAAAACTGAGGTAAATGGAGGTGAAGGGATTTGCTCAGGGTCATATAGTTAGTATCGGAGGCCAGATTTGAACTCAGGTTTTCCTGATTCTAGGATCAGTGCTCCATCCACTGGCACATTCAGCTGCTGCATTAAGAACATTATTCTTAAATTTTACAGATCAATGTTGTTCCTAAGTGAGAGAGGGCAAGAGTTGGCTCTCTGATGATAGTCCAGTTAGCGACTGAATTCTCCAGGATATTATGAAGTTAGTATTTGTTGTATGGAAATTTGTTGACTGAACCTATAAAAAACAGCGAGCTTCTGAGATCTAATTCTAGCCATAAGGCCATATCTGGCTAGGTGTTCAGTGGGTAGTACATTTTTACATTCATCAGTGATATGTCACATCATTTCTACCTCTCCCTTGTGTAATCCACAGTAATCATTAAGCCCAGGTTTTCTGAGGGCAAGCTAGTGATAATATCTGGTGGCAATGGCTTGTATCTGAAATTGCCATCATAAACCCTTTGTTTCGTATTGTTTTTACAAATAAATCTACATGACAGTCATTTTTCGTTTCCTCTTTTAACATATTGTTGGGTGAATTCCTGTGTATATCACCCACTGAAGACTTTTTGTTTCCATTTTTGGATTTTAGCTTTTTAATAGGTTTCATCTGGAGGTGAACCACTTTTGGTCACATTCAATAAATTCAGTTGTATATATATATATATATGTATATATATATATACATACATATATATATATATATATTACTATCCTTTGCAATGCTCGGTGAAGTGATGTATGCTTGTTCCAGAAATATTTCTGAAGATTTTCTACCTCTTTATAATATACTCCAAGAATGTCTATTAATTCCTTCCTTTTTAAAGGCTCAAATGAGAGAGTACTAATCTTTCCATAATTGTCGTTGACTGATGGGACTCTGTATCTACTTTATATATATATATATATTTTTTTTTTGGGTGAGTATATTTTTTATATCTGTTGTCCATTTTACATTTCTTAAAGTATGAATTAATATTAGTAGTAGACATTAAACATAAAATTAGTATTAGATACATTAATTGCTTTAAATATGTTTTTCCATTTAGTTCTTATTTCAGGATATCAGTAAGTCTCTTGATATCCATGGCCTTAGTTTTCTAATGGATAGCCTTATGCCTGATGCATCTTGCCTGAAGAACAAGGCATCTTTTCCTATCATCCTTCAACCACAGGTTTGAAATCATCTCTGGATTCCAGTTGAGAGTCTTTAGTCTCTTTATTTCTTTCACATACATTAAGAAGTTCAACTAATTTTAAGTACCATTAGAGAAAGATTCTATAAGATGAATGAGATGCTTAATGTGTGTTTTCTTCTTTTTTGGTTGAAACATAATTTTATGCTAATAAATATATAATATTTTATTTATATTTTAGAGAATATATAATGATATGATATAATAAATATATATTTATAATAAATATATAATAATAAAAATACAACGTAATAAATATGCCACGTAAGCAAGGGACTTGTCGACTGATGTTTTGTTTCAACTCCCTCTTTAACTTGGAAACCATATATAATTCTGTTGAAGGGAGATGATAATGGACTTAACAACAAGTAGTACAATAATGAGCTTAAGGTGTCCCTGAGAAAGCCCATACTTTTAAAAAAATTGCTCTTGACACCATTTTGATGACATGTTTTAAGCAGGGAAGAGTTTTCTTTATGGACCTCAAATACTCTAGCATTTTTATTATACTTGGTGTTTATTTTACATATTTTAAATCATAAGTAGCATGAGAGTGGAGAACGGAATTGAAGGCTTTGTGATAATCAATAATGGCAGTAGAAATGTTATGACTCTATCAAGTGGCTTGTTCAATAATGAATGATTGAATCAATAATATGATGCTCTTTATATTTAATGCATTTTGATACCCTTTTTTTCTGCCAGAGACATTATATTATGTGCTTACAGAAGCACATAATGAATTGTTTATGTATGATGCAAGCTATGAATTTTTTGCACAAATTCTGTAAAAATGTAAATAGCTTCTACATTCATGTTCTCTGTTTTCTTTGCTTTTGGGTAGTTGACATAGGATGACTTCTATTAAGAAAGGTAGAATAGGGTCTCTGTCTGTGGAATGTTAATAAAATGCTTTGCTAGAAATTTATATGTCCTGAGGGCAGCTGGGTAGCTCAATGGATTGAGAGTCAGGCCTAGAGATGGGAGGTCCTAGGTTCAAATCTGTCCTGAGACATTTCCTAGCAGTGTGACCCTGGGCAAGTCACTTGACCCCCATTGCTTACCCTTACCACTCTTCCGCCTTGGAACCAATACATAGTATTGATTCTAAGGTGGAAGGCAACGGTTTTAAAAAAAAGACATTTATATATTCTATAAAGCATATGGATCTTACTCAACTTAACAGCTTTCTAGTTTTGCAAAGAAGCAAAAGTTTTAATCATCTTACTTGAGAAAACTATTATGCCATTGATTGGTATTAGCAGTCTTCTAGCTATCTATATCTCATTTGATTCAACCTATGTTCCCAGTATTTTTTTGCTTTTTTAATTTAGATTTTTATTTTTTTTTCCAGATTACACACAGATAACAATTTTTAATAGTCACTTCCTGAGATTTTACAATCCATGTTTCTTTATCTCTCCCACTGTTATCTAAGAAGGCAGGTAATATGATATGTGTTGTATATATGTTATCATATAATACATATTTCCATGTTCATTATGTTGTGAAAAAGACATAGAGAAAAATTTGTGGAGGAAATAAAGAATGGTTTGCATTTTCATTTTGTTGTAATTTCTGGCACCATGCTGACAATGAGAAATCATCTATATTTTTCTTTTTCGGGAGTTTTCTCTTCTCTTTCATTTCTTTATTTCTCAAGCTCTGAAATAGTTTTTGATTGATATAGAATTATTTATTTTGTTATTTGTACTTTGAATTTTTTAAATCACATTCGCCCTTTGATTTTTGCTTTTACTTGCTGATTGAAAGAATCTAGAATTTTTTTTATCAAGTCAAATCAACAAGCAATTGCTAAATGCTTACTGTTTGCTGACAGAAGGTGAATGACAAACCACCCTATTATCTTTTCAAAGAAAACCTCATGAAAAGTATAGTCCACTGAGTAACAAAGACTTGGACTCAACTCAGTGACTGAATAACAATTTGCCAAGCATTGTTTTCAGTACTGGGCATAAAAATACAAAAAGAAAAAAGGAACTACAGGAATGAATGAATAAATAGATAAAGGAAGGAAGAAAAAAGGAAAGTAAGGAGATAAAGTTACTGTCAAGTCACTTAAATTCTAATAAGGGGAGAAAGTACATAAAAGGAAGAATGGGAAGAGAAAGAAGATGAGAACAATCATGGTGGAGAAAGAAGTGAATCAGGAGAGGACTCAAAGAAGAATGGAGTGCTTTATTTTGACACAATTGCTGTGCTGGCTGTATTCATGTGACCAATTGGAAAAAGTCTTCTTAGAATCCTCTTTTGATTTTGTTGTTCAGTCATTTCAATTGTGTCTGACTCTGGTTTTCTTGTCAAAGAAACTGGAATGGTTTGCCATTTTCTTCTCCAGCTCATTTTACAGATGGGGAAAATAGGGCAAACTGGGTTAAATGATTTGCCCAGGGTCACATAGTTAGTAAGTATCTGAGGTCTTCTTGACTTCAGGCCTGTACTCTATTCACTTGTCACCTAGGTACCTCTTTTTTAATTTTAGTGGCTCCTTAATTAAAGTTCTTATTTCATCTCACCTAACCTGAGGATGAATTTTTAAATATATATTGTTATGCATCAGTCATCAACATGTTATTTTGGACTTTGAGCCAAGGATACTTTTGGTAAAAACTATACATCTCGGGGAACCCCATGAGCAATACAAAATAGAGGAAAAGATTATTCATCCACTCGGGAGATGTGAGTTATCTCTTTGCCACATGTATTCTCTAAGCCTGAGCTCATTTCCTTCTAGATTCCTGTGTACTTGTGGAAGTTTGTATCCCTTTTTATTTAGAGAATTGTATCTCCTTTTATTTTAGGGAAATGCAACACCTTGGTACTTGCTATGTCTACTCCACAAATATTCCTTTGTAAAAGAGGTGAATATTAATTGATTTGGGGAGATATGAACTGATGAAATGACAGTGAAGAGCACTTTGGGGCTGTTCCTAATAGTAGTACCAGGAAACCCCATACACTCCATCATGATTACTCCTATAATTCTAAAGAGAAAATAGCTAGCACCTCAGTGGGGACCCAGACTATCAAAATCAGTGGGAGTTGGCAAGTAGCCTAGCACCTGTGCAATACTTGTCTAGAGAAAAAAAATTTCCATTTCCTGCTTCATAAGTTCTCTACATCCATTGATTTCTTTGCTTCTCAAGCTGCCATAGTATAGTTTTTGATTGATGCTGAATTATTTTTTTTCTCTGAACTGCTTCAACTCCTTGTATCACCTTAAACCTTTGGCTTTCACTTTCAGTTGTTGATTAAGGGAATCATGAATCTCGGATGCATTTTTGCCTTTTGGATTCCATATTAACTATATATATATGTACATATATATATTATTTTTGCTTTCCATTGAATGATACAGTGTTCAAGTTTTCTACTGCTTAGTCAGGTTAGATATTCATGTGATCTAATGTATTTCTGCATGTCTTTAACATTTTTTGCTAGCTATTTTTACCAAGGTAGAGTTTGATATCTGTCCATAGAAATATTCTTAGATAACTCTTCCTTTTCTCCCAGAGGCCTTGTTGAGGGGATAATGCTAGCATATGTGCATGTCCTGAAATGTATTATATGAGCTGTCGTATACTGTGAGAGAATAATGATTATAGGTGATTCCAGATTTTTTTGGTTGAATTTATGTTAGATAATGCTATCTGTTAGATCTGTTTATACCAACAAACTTAAATAGGGCTCAGTTGTTGTTTTTTTTTTATTCCAAGTAGACTCATTCATTCCCTTGACAAAATCATCTGCAACATTGGCATTATTTTTGCCGTGCATTTTATTATCATGTAACACTTTGGGAGTCTGGGTTGTATAGATTTTTTATTACCTGGGATACTTCAGCTTTCTCATCTTTAACTGAAGTAGTTTCTCAATTTTTCTTTTATTTCATTTTATGTAGAGTTAGGAATGACTTTCTTTCTGTTGATTACCTTGTATTAATCTGCTTTAATACATTATTGTATACCTTAGAGCTGAGGTTGTTATTGACAAAAAGCAGTATTAAGTACTTGCCTGTAAGTGATATGATCTGTTTCTGATTTTGTTTTGGTGTGATGCTTTACTTTGTTTCTTGAGCATCTATCATTTTCCTGAATTAGTGGTCGGGGCTAGCTGGACTGAAGCATTTCCAGTAGATGAGTATTTGTGAATTGTTTTAAGATTTCTTGCCTTTTTTGGTAACAGAACACTAAAGAGAGCCAGTGGCTCCATTGTTAGCTGGGTCAAACCGATCATCACAATGATTCCTAACAGGTAGGGCTCCTATTATCAATATTATTGTTATATTATAACTTTTATAATAATTCCACATATCTAACCTTAGTCAATATTTTTATTATTTTACTGATTCAAATGAATCTAAACTACTATTTGCAAATGTTTTTGTAAAAATAAATGTTGCTAAGGGCAAATTCATTAGGATTTTTCGGTTCTAAAGGATTTAGGAGAGTAACAATCCTTTAAACCTACTAAGCTATTAGGGAAATCCTTTAAACCTACTAAGCTATTAGTTGGAAAAAACACAGAACTAATAGATAGCCATAAAAACCCAAGTCTTTAATCAGGATAGGGATAGGTCCAATATTCGACGGCCACATATAGACCAGCGCCAAGATCTATACAGGCCTACATCCAGGGGACTCTGGGGACTCTGCGGATGTATCCCTGGGAGAAGACACTGCGTTAGATGTCAGCTGCGAAGAGGGACAGAACTTGGGGGTATTTTATACCCTCTGGAGAACATGGTAAGGCAAGCCTACATAGACAAATTGCAAGTAGGTTGCAAAGATGTCTGCAACCAGCCTCAGGGGTATCAGGGAGCCCTCACCTATAACAATTTCAAAGGAAAGAGTCAAACTAAGAGCTGGGCTTCCTGAGAGAGGACTTTAATACAATCAGAGAAGCTTTTAAAACAAATAAATGCACTCAACATTGGGACTATATCCACAGATCCCACCCGCATTAGGGTCCCCAAACAGTTTAAGGTCTATACTTCAACCCAAAACAGGTGTGCCTGGTACTGGGGTTTCTCAAAGGGCAGGGGTAAAATTGAGGCATTCTGATTTCACATTGACAAGGGTAACAAAATAAGACTGTGTTTCAGTCTAACTCTATCTCTGTTGATGAGATCTTTTGAATGATCCAATGAAGGTTACAGGTATTTTCTCTTCTTTGCTTTTCAGGTTTTTATTTCTTAGCCAAATGGAAAGAGTTTTCTTAATCTTGTGAAGATTTCTGTATGACCAATTCATGTAGGCTCCTTGCTATTTCAATTAACTTTTGCTGAACAGTTCTTGCTCTTATGAGTTTTTAGTTGGAATATAACAATTCCACCCTTAATAATAAAAACAAAGGGAATGGTTTGAGGGAAAAGATCATCATAATAATGTCCTTTTTCTTCTAAATTTCCTGTTAATTTAAAAAATTAAAAAAAATTATTTGTTTGTTGCATTTCTAGGTTTCTCCCTCCCTACCTCCAGAAGGCATCATTTGACAAAAAGACATATGCATATATAAAATGATGTCATGCTTATTTCTATTTATCAGTTCTTTTTTCTGGAGGGAGACATTTACAAATTATTCTTCAAACAATATTTTTGTTGTATATAACATTCTCTTGGTTCTGCTAATTTCACTCTTTATAACTTTATGTAGGTCTTTTCATGTGTTTTTTTTAAAAACCCTTACCTTCTAATGTATTGTTTCTAAGAGAGAGGAACAGTAAGGATGAGGTAATCAGGGTTGAATGAGCTTGCCCAGGGTCACAATGCTAGGAAGTGTCCGACGTCAGATTTGAACTTAGGATCTCCTGTCTATAGGCCTGGCTAAATATCCACTAAGTCATCTATCTGCTCTTCTTTTCATATATTTTTTAATAATCTGCTCATGATGTTTTACAGGGCAATGGTATTCCATCACAATTACATGCCATAACTTGTTTAGCCATTCCCCGATTGTTGGACATCCCTTCAATTTCTACTTCTTTGTCATCACAAAGAGAGCTACTGTAAATGTTTTAGAACATATAGGTTGTTTCCCTTTTTTTCCTGATCACCTTAGGAACAAAACCCAATAGTTATATTGCAGAACTCTCTCCCTATCCCTGATGAAAGAATAAGATTGTTACAAATTCATAAGAGCACTGTATATCGCTACAGTTTTTATGGCAGTCAGAAAATCAGAGCTGTAAACTCAGTTTTGTCATTTATCATTTACGTGACCTTGAACAAATCATTTAAGTTCTTACTTTCCTCAATGATAAAATAAAGGAGTTAGATTCAATTAGTTTAAAGTTCTCTTTTAACTCTAAATTGATAATCTTATGACCTAATCCACCCAAAGTGTTAGATTTGCTGTATAACCTGCCTACATACAGTATCTCCCAAAGAAATAGTGTGCAGAGGAAAATATATTGACATTATGAGAGTTTATAAATTATGCTTGCATTTTGCTTTACATTTTTCTGATGAACTTGTTCTATGATACAATGTAATTATATGTGCCTATAGATGAAAGAAAAAGCAGTTATTAAGTACTTACTATGTGGCACTTTGCTAAACATTGAGGATACAAATGGAAAAAGTGGGACAACTGTCTCAAGGAGTTTGTATTCTAATTGGAGAAAACAAAATACAAGAGAAAGTTAGCAGCATGGGGGATGGAGAGGTTCAGACATCCCAAGTGTGCTTCAGTGGAGTGGATGGCAAGGTTCAGTGGTCCTTAGTGACATAAGTAGGTCATATGACAGTTCTGGGGGACCACAGGACATAGTTACAGGTCAGAAGGAAAGAGCTGGTGGACCACAGGAGGCAATGATAAGGCAAGAGATAAGGCCAAGTTCTCTATTTCATGAAGGAATGGAGTTATTGATTCGAATCCCATCCAACCTCTCTATCCAATCAAACCATTCAGCAGCAGGCAGGGAAGAGGGAAAACAAAGGGGAGAGGGAAGTAAGACTGGGTACTCTACCCACTGCACTACCTACTTGTCCATTGCTTTTTTTTTTTTTTAACCCTTACTTCCTTTCTTAGAATCATTATTATATATTGCTTCCAAGACAGAAGAGTGGTAAAGGCTAGATAATAAGAATTCAGTGATTTGCCCAGAGTCACACAGCTAGGAAGTGTCTCAGGTTAGGTTTGAACCCAGAACTTCCCATCTCTGTGCCTGTGCCCATTGCTCTTTGTCCACTCTTTCTGATTGGTAGATATACAGGGAAATATAGGGAGGGAACAGTGGAATGATCAAGGCTGGAAGAAGTCTTTTTAAAAAGGGCAAAAATGCTTAACTCCTCCCTCTTCACAAAGATCTAATGAATATAATGAAATATCATATTTATGGCTTATAAAATGCCTTCCTCACAACAACCTTATAGGGACTGTAGTGCAAATAATTTAGTCCTCATTTTACTGACAGGGAAATCGAGATCTGAAGAAATTAAATAATTTGTTCACACACAATAGTAGAGCTGGTGGATTCAAACCCACATAGTTTAAAAAAAACATTGCTGCAATTAAAAAAGTGGTTTTTTTCCCCCTGTGAGATTACTTCCTCCCCTGTTGCCATATTTTATGCAGTTTCATGAGGAGAAGACATCATGAAGCAGGAGGAAGAAATCTAATCTTGAAATCAGAAGATAGTTTGAATCTATGCTGCAAAACACTTAACCTATCTAGCCCTCAGTTTGCTTGTCTCTAAAATAGGGATAATAATATATGTATTACTTACTTGACAGGGACTATTTAAAAAAAGTGTTTTACACAAAAGAGGGTTATTATTAATTAGTATTGGGTCTATGGGAAAACATTGTTTCTGAATTAGTTGCCTGTCTCTTCCATTTCTAAATTAGCATAAGTTTTTTTTTAAACCTTTACCTTCTGCTTTAGAACCAATACTATGTACCAATACCTTAGAACAAATACTATTGGTTCTAAGGCAGAAGAGTGGTAAGGGCTAGGCAATGGGGGTTAAGTGACTTGGCCAGGGTCACCTAGACAGGAAATGTTTGAGGCCAGATTTGAACCTAGGATCTCCCATCTGGAGGCCTGGCTCTCAATCCACTGAACTACCCTGCCACCCCCCTTAGCATAAGTCCTGTCTACTTTCTGTAGCAATAATGGACAATTCTGGCAAGTGATTAGTACAACTATTGCCCCCTATAGGCAAAAACTTTATTTTATTTGATGTAGTCTGATCTGGATAACAAACAGCAAAGAAAGGAAAGGACTCTTTATTCAAATCCTCTGAACTTCAAATATTCAAACTGACTATGCTAACATTATATTCATTATTATAATTCTTTTAGATAATATGTTTTTTGTTTGTTTTTAGATTTAAATATTTTATTTTTTTAGAAAAATTTTCCATGGTGAAATGATTCCTATTTTTACTTTCCTCTTCACCCCTTTCAACCCTCCCCCCATATCTAGATAATATGTTAACATGAATTCTAATATGAAACAATAAAATCTCATTTGTATCCATTTTTCTGTGGTTGTAGAGAACAATTTTAGAGTAGTTATATAATTCAATGCTCTGTTCTCTCTCAGAATTATTATACATTAATATTTTAAAATGCATAATGAATCTCATTTAACTTTTTTTTTCCTTGTTGGTCAGTCATGTAAGTTGTGCCTGACTCTTTGTGAACCCTCTTAGGATTTTCTTGACAAAGATTCTGGAATGGTTTGCCATCTCTGGCTTGTTTTACAGTTGAGGAAACCAAGGCAAAAAGGGTTACGGGTCACACAGTAAATGTCTGAGGCCAGATTTGAACTCAGGAAGATGATCCTTCCTGACTCCAGGCTTCACACTTTATCTACTATGCTGCCTAGATGACTGTGTTTTATGTATAGCATTATAATTTTGCTGCTTGATCAATAGTCTACATTTCTCAGATTTAGAATTTTCATAACTCCCAAAATCATATTCTGCCTTGTGTGATGACTATTCATATATTTATCTTATCTTCTGACATGACTTGTGACTAAGTCTGGATTAGTGTGAATAACGAGTCCCTTGAAAGGGTTGCAAGTAATCAGATTCACACTATTCAAAGTTATAATTACACAAAATACAGTAATTGGTACAATTATGATGGAAATACACAGTACTAATTTTAAAAAAATGTGACCACTTCAGAGGATTCTTCATTTGAACTAATCATGGCCTAGCTGTGCCATCCTTTGAAGCAAAGTTGTGACTGTATCCAATAAAAGGTCTTGGATAAGGAAGAGCAACCTTAGCAACCATAGCATGTGCTAAGTATTTATTAAATTGTATTATATTAAATGCAAAGAAATGGAATCTTCTTGTTCTATAGATATGGTTGGGAAGCTAAAAAAAATGCAATTGTCCTTTTCTTTCTGCCAAGAGCTTAGATATCGATATTTAGATGATTATCCATCCACCCACCTATCCATCATCCATCCATCCATCCATCCATCCATCCATCCATCCATCCATCCATCNCCATCTATCCATCTATCTATCTATCTATCTATCTATCTATCTATCTATCTATCTATCTATCTATACTTTGTCATTCTCTTACACATTTTGGACTTCTAAACTTTGATGGCCAATGTAAGAAGGCTTAAAGAGTTCCTTTAGGGAATATCTTAAGGGTGACAGTGTTCTTAAGTGGAAAGAATATTGCAATAAGGATCGGGAAAATATTCTGGTTCCATTTCTCATGCTCTGTCTTAAAATAAGGGATCAACTTAGCCTTTAAGGTACTTTTTAACTCTAGAGCGCAGAGTCTGGAGTGCTTTTGATTCACGAGAGACACAAAAAAACTAGACTTTTCCAATCGCCGCCTCTCTCTCCCTGGAAAAATGAGGAATGAAGGATTTTTAACTGTGACTATAGATCATGGAAAAATGCCATCACTAGTTGGCATAGCTTTGCCTTTTTGTATCCCCTGAAGAGCTCCCCAACCATCAGTGAAAATAAAATGACTCATATAACAACCAGATATTCTCAGCTGAAGACAGTTTTTGAAAGTCATTTGGTACAAGCATGCCTGTTTTAAAGTGAATGAAATTGGAAGCAGAAAGACATAAACACTATTTAAATTCAATGCCATTAGACTGTTGAAATCTCTCTTGCCAAAGGTGTTTTATAGTGAGCTGAATCCAGTTGTGCTATCCCTTTGGAAATGGGATGGACCAACAAGAGCAGAATGTAACTGGACTTATCTCCCACACTGATGCCCTTTTCAGGACATTCTGCCCAGCTGGGCTATAATTTTCCAGGATGTATTCTGCAGGGACAGCTGCCTTTATTGAGGATTTTCATCTAAGACCATGTGCTGACCTCCCACTTCCATGTTTTTCACAACCACACAGCACTGTCTGTAGGATTATTATTTTTTTTGGTCTTGTTATCCAAATGTGATACACTCTCCAAACCTCTTCTCAGAATATCCTGATGATGCTCAACTTTGTTATGAGGATTAAGTGCAACTTATAGAGTTTTCATTAGAAAATAGATCTTGGTTGTTAGTGTGTGATTCTTTGTGAATCCCTTTGGGGTTTTCTTGCCAAAGAAACTGGAGTGATTTGCCATTTCTAGCTCATTTTACAGATGAAGAAACTAAGGCAAACAGAGTTAAGTGACTTGCCTAGGATCACACAGGAAGTGTCTGAGGCCAGATTTGAACTCAGAAAGAGGAGTCTTCTTGACTCTTGTCCTGGCACTCTATCAACTGTGCCATCCAGCTACCCAACTTCTTGATTAGACTATTATGATAATCTTTAATTGTTCTCTCTCTCCACTCTAATCATTCCTTCATTCAGCTGTTAAAGTGATCTTCCTGAAGTGTTGGTCGGGCCATCTCACCTTCCTATTCAGTAAACTGCAGTGGCTTTCTATTGCTTCTGGGATAAAATTTAAAGTCTTCTATTTTACATTTAAAGTTCTTCACAACCCGACTCTTCCCTACCTTTACAGACTAACATTTTAGTTTCTTGTACAAAACCTATGATCCACCAGATTAGCTTATTTACTATTCCTCACACATTATGCTCCATCTCTGGTCTCTTTACCTATGTTCCCCCTACCTAGAAGGCCTTCCCTCCCAAACTCTTTGAATCCTGTTTTCTTTAAGGATCAACTCAAGTGTCACTTCTATCAGGATACCTTTCCTTGTCCTACCAGTACTGTCCCCTTTGGTTACTTTCTATCAATTCTGTATTTATCTTACACATTCATATATATGTATATGTGTATATATGTTTATACATTTAAATATATCTCTCCCCTTTCCTATTAAAATGTAAGCTCTTTGAGGGAAGGGACTGATTTTGCATCTTTTTTTTTTTGATAATTGCATAGTCCTCGCACAGAATAAACATAATAAATGTTTGTGAAATGGATGGCTAGAAAGATCAACATTTTTGTTATAAAATACGAAGTCATGGAAAGTTTTAAAAAACCCACTTGATAGGTAAGAGTGGCCTTTGAAATTGGTTTAGAAGGTTACAGGGAGATTCTATTATGCTAGAGCTGAGGATGTCTGCTATGTTATAACCACTGGGCTGGCCGGTTGGTTTGTTATTGTCCTTTGTACTGGAAGAGGACCAAAATGATTTCATTGAGGCAGAGTTGTGCAGTCATCAGTCTCACTCTCTCTTCCAGAGTCACTGAAGTCCAATGGCAAGAAAAATTCAAGATGAGTGGTGCTGTTTCAGGATGCATCTTTGATGTCAAAATAGACTTTTAGCCCTCTATAATACCTGCTCTCTGCAACTCATCTGGTAAACAATCTAGGAAGCCTTGATGGTATCATTGGATAGCTAAGGTGGATCATGGTTCTGCTGCTGAATAGACTATAAAGCCTTGGATAAATCAATCAACTCCTTTAAAAAAAAAAACACCTTAACTTCCATTTTAGAATCAATACTGCCTATTGGTTCCAAGGCAGAAGAGCAGTAAGGGCTAGGCAATGGGGGGTTAAGTGACTTACTTGCCAGGGTAACACAGCTAGGAAGTGTCTGAGGTTGCATTTGAACCCAGCACCTCCTGTCTAGGCTTGGCTCTCAATCCACTGAGCCACCCAGCTCAATCAACTTCTGTGCATCTGAGGTCTTCTAATTGTAAAATAAGGTTGTTCCCTTGTTTTTTCCTATGGAATATAAATGTGGAATAAAAATATGAGAATATTTTTAAAATGTGACATCATCATATTTGTACTTGCATGGATAGAGGAATTAAGAGAATGTGAAATGGAATATATAAAGTGGTTAGGGTACCTGAAATGTGAGAGCCAGCATGGCATAGTGGATAAAGAGTTGGCCTTGGAGCCAAGAGTACTTGGGTTCAAGAGTATCTGACATATACTGACATTGGGCCTGGGAAAGTCATATTTTAAATTAAATTAAAATGTACATTTTAGAGTTGAAGACCAATAGTATCAAATGCAAATAGAGAGGGGTGGGGAAGGCACTAGTGCATAAGGATCCCTGTGAGTTGCCTTAGAAAGCCAAATATTAACATAATCTATGTTGTACTATATTTTTATTTATTCTGTTAACTATTTTCAAATTATTTTTAATCTGGTTTGGCCCTTGCACTTGGGATCACTGCAAGTTTTATTTCTACTCTAGGCAACTCTCTAAAATAATAAACTGTAGAAAAGATACTAATCTCATCTGGGAGTTCGCTCTACCAATGAAATCACAAATGCTGTCATTAGGTTCATGAAATGGAACTTCAATACCATAAACATTTATTAAGCACCTCCTGTGTACAAGACATTGTGCTTGGTGCTGGGGAAACAAGGACACAAATGAAATAGTCCCTGTCCTTGGGGGATTACATTTTATTACAGCCTCTACCTTTGTAGGAAATCAGTGGTCTGTTTAATATATGTGCTCCCTTATGAATAATAATTCTGTAGTTTCCACTTGAGCCATAACTTTTTCTACTGTTTTAAAAAACCAGTGCCCTCCCACTAAAAAAAAAGGTGGGAAGTATTTTTTTCATTCAAAGTTAAATAGCTAAGAGGGTATTGTTTTCAAAGGTGGGCAAGTTGATCTTTAAAAATAACCGACAGATACATTTTTTTAAATTTGTAGATATCCTGGAGGAGAAACTCTTGAAGAAATTAGACTATGCCATCTACAATAGTATCCCTTCTGAAAATGATTTTGCTGTTTACAATGAAATAAAAAATCTGCACTAAAAGTGATTTAAGGAGTTACTCTAGAATATAGAGAACCTTTTTTGTTTTGTTTTGTTTTATTTCTTGTTTTACAGAACAGCATCATTTTAGTGAAGTTGTCTGGAAGTTTAGTTCCTTCAAAGCAAATCAGTATCATTATATTGATTTTCACCTTAAAATCATTGGCATTTATATAGTGGAAAAAATATCGGATTTGGAGTCAATGTCCTTGATTTAAGCCCTGGTTCTGACGGGTTACTGAAGCAGCAGGGTAAGCTAGCAAAGAGGGATGCAACTGGAATCAGAGGATCTGCAATTGCATACTTATGTGACAATGAGCTTACTAGCTGTGTGACCTTGGGCAAGTCATTTAACCCTGTTTGCCTTAGTTCCCTCATCTGTAAAATGAGCTGGAGAAGGAAATGGCCAACTACTCCAGAGTATCTTTGCCAAGAAAACCCCAAAATGGGGTCAGAGAGAGTTGGACACAACTGGAAACAACTGTATTACAAAAGTGGCAATGAGCAAGTCACTTACCTTTCTGTACCTCAGTTTCTTCATTTGCAAAATAAGTTTGTTAAACTGGATGACTTAAATTCAGATCACCTCCCAAATCTTATCTGTTCCTGTTTTTATAGAACAGCTTATGATATAGAAGGGGTTAATACAGAGCCCATAGAACTGGAAAGGATTAGAACTATTTTTCAAATAGCATTTTCCTGATTTGGATTTCTCCTCCATCCCTAAAACCCATATCTTTCTCCAAACTATGAAAACCTTTTATCATTACTCTACCCTTCTGACAGATGCCCTGCTTCTTTAGTATGACTATTTAAAATACAGCTATACTGCAAATTTTCCCCATCTAATACCTAATTATTTAAATGTGAGGCTTTTTTTTGTAAAGTAAATTGTATCACATATTTTGTATTAAGGGCTTGTAGGTGGCACAGTGGATACTAGGCCTGTAGTCTGAAAGCCTCTGCTTTCTGAGTTTATTTATTTTTTATTTTTTAAAACCCTTACCTTCCACCTTAGAATCAAAACTGTATATTGGTTCTAAGGAATAAAAGAAGAAAGGGCTGAGCAATGGGAGTTAAGTGACTTGCCCAAGGTCACACAGCTAGGAAGTGTCTGAGGCCAGATTTGAACCTAGGACCTTCCATTTCTAGGCCTGGTTCTCAATCCACTGAGCCACCTAGTTTACCCTTCCCCCCTTTCTGAATTTAAATCTGGCCTCTGACACTTCCTAGCTGGGTAACCTTGGGCAAGTCACTTATTCCCATTTGCCTCAGTTTCCTCTTTTGACAAATGAATTGGAGAAGGAAACAACAAACTACTCCAGGATCTTTGCCAAACCCCAAAGGTGGTCACAAAGAGTGAGATATGACTGAAAAATGACTAAACAAAAACAAATATTATATTATTTTTTTCATTTCAATTTTAAGGTACTTTCTGGGTAGTGGTTGAGGTCCCACAGAATGTAGCAGATGCCAGTGTTTCAAAATGGGTATGAAATTGGCATTAGAAGAAACTGTTTACATAAAAACATTTACAATTTTTCTTGCCTCCAATTATTAGAATCTTGGCATCACTGGATTTAGTGTGTTTTTTTAAGCAGAAAGTCCTTTTATTAGTATATAGTGAATGTTTTGTTTTCTCATTCCATTTACAATTCTAAAAAGTTGTAGCTAATATAACAATGAATAACTTTAATTTTAGTAATTAAAGGTTCTCCATTAATAAAGATGTCTCAAAAAATAAAGAGGACGCTAAGTATCATTTATATTCTAAGTATGTACATTTTCATAAAACCAAAGCTGGGCAATTTTTGGAAAAGGTTTTGAAGTTTTCCTTATAAGTATTCATACTCTCTGCTTAAAGTACACATCATTTAGGATTGCACAGAGTAGGTAAAGCTAATAGCAATGGACAGAAATGCAGCTGCATGCAAGTGACAATATGGCTTTTCACATGGAGAGACAACTGCCTTAAAGCCACGAAGACCTGGTTTTAAATTCTGTCTCTGACACAGACCGAGTGATTCTGAACAAGTCTCTGTAAGTTGCAGAGAAGGTGCTGATTTGCAGTGATAAAAGGAGTTTCCTGGGAGTTCCCTGTCCCAGTAAAATCATGGGTCCAGTTTCTCTTCCTACTCCTTTGAAAGCTGTAACTTTGAAGGTGCCCTGATTTCCCCAGAACTAAAAAGAGGCAAAAAATAAATTAGATTTCAAAAAAGTCTTTTTTCCCCCATTCCTTCCAATATAGCTAATAGCCAGAATACTGCTAAAATACAGAATAGGCCAATGAAAAGTATAAAGTGTGTCTGTGCTTAGAGTGCTCAAGGTTAAAAATAAGGGAAAATAAAAATGAAAAAAAATAATTATATCTATATGATAACAACTGAATCAAATATTTTCATGATGTTATAGTTTTCTCAGAGATAAGGACTAAGTAACTGATGAGCTCATGCAGTTGCAGCTTATCGTGGCTGAAAAAAAGCAGATTGCTTGATAAATAGTCAATTAGGTCATTCTGTATGGACCTTGCTAAAAGGAGGCATCTTTTTTAGATCATGGTAGCACTCAAAGGGTCCTTTTTTTTTCTGTGTGTTTTGGTGCTTTCTGAGAGGTAAAACAGCTTCAGATTCATATGTTAATACCACCTGTTAGAGTTCCACAAATTACAAATATCCACAAAGTTCCCTAAAGATAAACTCAAGTCTATGGGGCTCATGTTGTATGCTGTCTTCCATTTTGGCTCATAGCTATGTTGAAAGATTCACATGGTCAAGAAAAAATTCAGTTAGTCACGATAAAATGGGATGCATTGTATTACTGGGAGAATTTTGAAAGGGCCATTTATTCTCCATAAAGACAGAGGAGTCTTCACAAAAAACAAACTCTAACCCAAACAGAAGTACAGGGATCATTCAGTGCATGGTACAGCAGTGTGGGAATCAATGTTGTCGAGCTATTCAGAGGCTCATAGACTTAGAGCTGGAAGGGATTTTAGAGGATACTTAGTTAACTTCTTTCCTGATGAAGAAATCGAAGCTGAACAGTCAAGTGACTCGCCCAGGGTCACACAGGGAATAAGTGGCTGAGTCGTAATTTGAATTTAGGTCTCATGACACGCCACACTGAACCCCCTTTCCATTGTATCACACTGTCTCCTAGAAACTATCTGCATAAGAAAGTGATGTGGGATACTTCTCAGCCTCTCTGGAAATACATACCCTCAGAGATGTGCTTCCTGGTGAAAAAGGGTTCAATAAATGTTTTAGAACCTAAAAGGAGTAATCATGAGGTTGGGAAATTGAAAAAGGAGAAGTAAACAGTAAGCAATGTTCAAGGTATTCTCAAAGTTTGTATTTTAACATGGATTTCTGTTAGGTTAATTCTAAATGGGTCTTGCACGCTTTGGGGAAAAGAGTCAGAGGATGGTAAAAAGGGACTGGACCTCTGACTTAATTGATGTGTGAAATTCCCATTGAAGAAGCTCCCTCTACCAATGAAGTTGGCAAATATTCTGCAATTTAAATAGTCTGAAGGACTAGGGGCCACCGAGTGGTTATGTGATTTACTCAGTCAAGATCCAGTGTGCGCCAAAGGCAAGACTTGGTCTCTCTCTACTCTGCCATATTATTTCATACATACACAGAAATATGTGTGTAAGTGACTATATGTGTGTATATAGAGATATATAATATTTAGTTCAATTGGATTCAACTGGTCAGTATGACTAAAAATCATTTGAAGTACTTTTCAGTGCTGTAATTCCATGATTCTGTCATCTATCCTTTTATCAGAAGAGCTTTCTCTAAAGAAATTCCATGGTGAGTCATTTTTTTAAACTCATACTTTCTGTCTTCGAATCAATACTGTTTATTGGTTCCAAGGCAGAAGAGCAGTAAGGACTAGGCAATGGGGATTAAGGGACTTGCCCAGGATCACACAAAAAGGAAGTAAAAATAGACAGATTTGAACCCATGACCTTCCATCTCTAGGCCTGGGTCTCAATCCACTTTTCCACTTAGCTGCACCAAATAATTTTCATAAAGGAAAAAGTCATTCTATAAAGTGAATTCTATAAAGCTTTCCCAGATGCTATTTTGTGGATGTAAATTTTCTTGTATAGGAACTCTCTATACAATAAATGTATATGTATATATATACACACACCTATTGTTTATATGCACATATCTGTGTTTCATATATGATATGTCATACCATATATGTATAGTTAAGAGAAAATAAATATCATGAGAGCAATCCTTTTGACCCAGAAATACCACCATGAGGTTTGTCTCCTAGGGTCTTCAGGGAAGAAGGAAAAGAACCTATGTATTCTAAATTATAACAGCTTTCTTTGTAGTGGCAGAGAACTGGAAATTGAAGGAATGCTGATCAATTGGGGAATGGCTAAACAAATCATGGCATATGATTGTGATGGAATACTACTGTGCCATAAGAAATGATGAACAGGTGAATTTTGGAAAAACATGGAAAGGCCTACATAAAATTATGAAGAGTTTAACGAGCAGAATCAAAAGAATATTATATACTGCAACAGAAATATTGCTTGAGGAATGAGTTGTCTACATCCACTTGTAGAAAAAATTGATAAATAGATATGACAGTTTATATATGTGTCTATATATATATATATTTGTCAAATGATGCCTTCTTTAAGGGATGGAAGGGGAGTTAAATGAGAATTTATTGTAACAAACGAATTCATTAATTTGAAAAATGAATTAGTTTCTTTTGAGAATTAGAAGGACCAATTAGATTTTTAACTCAAAAGCACAGACTCCATTTTGTGCTACCACATGTACTTTCTTCCATTTTGCCGTTTTTCAATTATTCATCCACGAGACACTAGATTACGGAAATAATCTATTGTTCTCTTAGTACAGGTGATTATAATTAGTCAGCATCTCTTCATTTTTTAAGAATAGAGAACCCTCCCACGCTTACTCATCCCATGCCCAACTTGCAAAGTCCCTAAACTTTCCTTCATTTGGAAATTAGATTACTTAATATTGTACTCTGAATTGTATCCTGGCTAATTGTTTGTGTTAAAATTAATTGAACTTTTTGAAAAGTTTGATTAATTGTTTTTTTGAGTATAGCAATTTGCTTTATTCTGTATCAGAGGTCTTTGGACTAACTGGGGAGTCTATTAACCATTTCTTTTTAAGTGCCCAGCCAATAAACCAATTATAACCAAATTGTTCCTCAGTTATTATTACATTTTCCATTATAGTTTATGCACAAACAACATGTAGATATATCCACAATATTGTTTATATGTACATAGTCATTCTATATGTATTGTATTTGTATATAGACATATGTCTATGCTTTCCTATCTACACATGTACTACATATGTACAAAGCACATGCCTATATATACAACACAATGATAGACACATATGTAACACATGTATATGCATATCATACTACACTGTATATAAGTATCTATGCAAGTATCTCAACATATACAATTCATAAACAAGAAAGATTCCATCTACACAATAGCATAGGGGAAGGCACAATGATTCACTTCATAAAATGATTCTTTACTTTATAAAAAGCGATTAATCATAGAATTCCTCTACAGAGAGAGCTCTAGTACAGGGATGGATGCCAGAATCACAAAATAACAGAAGTGAAAAGCACAGCAGAGGACTTTTGGTCAAACTCATACTGACCAGTTCAGTACAATTGAAAAAAGCCTTTATTAAGGGTTGAATTTCCTCTCCACCATCCCTTAGAAGTGTCTACCTTGCCTATCCTTGAAGACCTCTAGTGAGAAGGAAACTAGCACCTTTTGAGGCAGTCCATTATTCCATTTTAGGGTAATTCTTTTAGGAATTTTTCTCTTACATCAAGCTGAAATCTGATTCAATACATATTCTATTCATTACTCCTATTTGGCCCTTTGGGGCCATGTAGAACAAGACTAATTCACAACCATATAAAAGTTCTTCAAACGTTCAAAAGCAGCTAGTGTGTGCCACCTTTCCCCTCGCCCTCCTCTGTCTTCTTGTTTAAAATCAAGGTCATTCAGCCCATTCTCATATGGTACAATCTCAAGGCTTCTCATTATTCTGTTCATTTTCTGAATGTCTTTCATTTTGCCAATGTCCTTATTCTACAGTGCAGCGACCACATTTTAGAAACTTTTTCTTTTTAATCTCTTTTTTTGCTCCTTATATACAGCTTAATAAATGTTTGATGAATAAATGAATTTAATCTACTATATAAAGATAAGACTTTACTAATGAGCAGATCTAGTTTTGTGCTGGCTTCATCAATAATTAGAGATGACATCAGTAAGAGAAAGTCATTTTTATCTGTCATTTGTCTACTTATAAAATGCAACCATTAATACTTGTGGTTTGAATATCTCAAAAAAAGTAAAATGACAATGAATTAATAAAATCCTATGAAACATTAGATAAAAGATAAATAATAAATAGTAGTATTAAATCTTATGTATTAAGAGATATACATGAATTGTTTATTTTCTAACAAAGCAAAGAGATTATTTATAAATAATATAACAATCTTTCTATATGAAATAAAGAGATCCACATAATACTTCTAGTACAAACTATTTTCCCCATTCTACTGACATAAAATTTTGCTTTGTATAGTGTTTTTTTTAATTTCCCCCTCTGGATCTTTATCTGTGACATGTCCACTAACTAGATATTCCCCAAGCTCTCTCCTGGCTCTTCTCTTTTTTTCTATATACCCTTGATCTCATTAGCTCTCAGAGAGTTTCACTGATCATTTCTATGCAGATGATTTCTAGATTTATTTGTCTAGCCCTAGACCCTTTCCTGAGATGATTTCTGATATAACCAATATCATTGTCATTTTCAGTCATGTCTGATTCTTTGTGACCCCATTTTGAGGTTTTCTTGTCAAAGATACTGGAGTCATTTGCCATTTCCTTCTCCAATTCATTTTTACAGACGAAGCAAAAAGGATTAAGTGATTTGCCCAGGGTTGCATAGCTAGTAAGTATTTGAGGTTGAATTTGAACTCATGAAGATAAGTCTTCCTGATTACAAGCCCAGTGCCCAATCTACTGCATCACTTACCTAGACTTCCATAGGCACCTCAAATTCAACACATCTAACACAGAACTCATCTTTGCCTTCAAACCTACAACTCTTCTGAATTTCCCTAGGAGTGTTTCCCTATTCGCTCAGGTTTGAAACTTTAGTGTCAGTCTCTACATTTCCCCTCAATATATCTAATTTGTTGCCAGATCTCATAATTTCTTCCTGTATAATGCCTTCTATCTACTCTGTATGTATTTTGTAATACCTTTTTGCTGTCTACCATAGAAGGCAGGCTTTTTGAGAACAAGGACTGATTTTGATTTTTCTTTGTCTTAGGTAATTACCACAGTGCCTAGAAATACATTATTACTAATAATGCACTTAGCACTTAATAATGCATGTCAACTGATTAATTTTCAACTGTTGATTTAGGAACTATGTATCAATGAGGAAGTACCCACATCAACGATATTATATAATTGTATTGAAGTATACCATGCATCTGAAGAAAATAACATAGAGGATGAGTCTTCCTGATTACAAGTCCAGTGTCCTATTTATTACTCCACCTATCTGGTCTCCCATACACATCTCAAATATAATACATCTAAAACAGAACTCATCTTTGCCTTCAAGTTATCACTTCAAGTTCAACTTTTAATTTTAAATTGGTCAAACAGGCTCACTCATTTCTTATATACTTTTGTTTTTAAGTTTTACTCCTTAAAATAATCTTACAATACAAACTGCTATTAAGGGAAATAATAAATACAAAGTTAAGTATCTAGATTGATATTGATTGAAAACCAATTATTGCCATCTAAAATTATGCCCAGAGACTTAAAAAATTGTGTATACCTTTAGACCCAGAAATACCACTGTAAGGTCTGTTTCCCAAGGTAATCAGGGAAAAAGAAAAAGAATATATATGTCCTAAAATATTTACAACAGTTCTCTTTGTAGAAGCTCCAAACTGGAAGTTGAGGGGATGTATACCAATTGGGGGAATGATTGAAAAAGTTGTGGCATATGATTGGAAAAGCAAACTACTGAACTATAAGAAATTATGAATAGGTTAATTTCATATAACAAAACAAAACCTCCCCAACAAAACCATAAAAAAGAACTACATGAAATTATTAAAAAATAAAATGAGTAGAACCAAGAAAAGAAACTATTTGGAGAAATAGGAGATGAGGGAATCTTTACAAATTCTTTTTATGACACAAATATGGAACTGATATTTAAACCTGGAAGAGCTAAAACAGAGAAAGAAAACTATAGAGCAATCTCCCTAATAAACATTAATGTAAAAATTTTAAAAATATTAACAAGGAGATTATAACATTTTATCACAAGAATAATATACTATGATCAGGTGGGCTTTATAGCAGGAATTCATGGGTGGTTTAACATTAGGAAAACCACCAGCAAAATTGATGATATCAATAACAAAACCAACAGAAACCATATGATTATTTCAATAGATAAAGAAAAAAGCATTTGACAAAATACAACACTTATTCCTTGTAAAAAAAACATTGGAATAAGTGGAACCTTCCTTGAAGTAATAAGGGCACCTATCTAAAACCATCAGTAAGAACTATCTGTATGAGGATAAAATAAAACCCTTCCCAATAAGAACAGGGATAAAGCAAGGATGCCTATTATCACCACTACTATTCAATACTGTACTAGAAATGTGAACTATAGCAATGCAAGCAGAAAAAGAAATTGAGGGAATAAGAATAGGTAATGAAGAAACAAAATTATCACCCTTTCCAGATGATATGATAATATACCTAGAGAATCAATAAAAAACTAATAGAAATAATTAACAATGTTAGTGGTCAAAGGATATAAAATAAAGCCACATAAATCATTAGCATTTTTATTTACCACAAACAGCAAGAGATAGAAAAGGAGATTCCATTCTAAACAACTCTAGACAATAACTCTAAACAAAATTCATCTGGAAGAGAATATCATAAGAATCAATGAAAAACAATATGAAGGAAGGTAGCTTAGCCATAGCAGATGTCAAACTATATTATAAAGTGGTAATCGTCAAAATAATCTGGTACTGCCTAAGAAATAAAGTAGTGGATCAGTGGAATAGATTAGGTAATCAACATATGGTAGTTAATGTCCATAGCAACTTAATATTTGATAAACCCTAACATTCAAGCTTTTGGGGAAAGAACTCACTATTTGACAAAGACTGTTGGGAAAATTGGAAAATAGTATGGCATAAATTAGGTATAGACCAACATCTTACACCATATATATCGATAAAATCAAAATGGATACTTGCTTTAGAAATAAAGGGTAATGTCATAAACAAATTAGAGGAACATGGAAAATTGTACCTTTCAGTCTTATGGACAAGGGAAGAATTTATGATCAAATAAGACAGAGAACACTATGAAAAATGAAATAGTCTTGATATATGAAATTAAAAAGGTTTTATACAAACAAAACAAATGCAACCAAGATTAAAAGGGAAACAACAAATATAGAAAAAAATGTTATTGCAAATGTCTCTGACAAAGGTCTCCTTTCTCAAATATATAGAGAACTGGATCAGAATTTATAAGAATACAAAGCATTCTCCAATTGGAAAATGGTCAAAAGATTTGATCAGGCATCTATAGTCATATGAAAAAAATGCTCCAAATCATTACTGACTAGAGAAATGCAAATTAAAACAAGTCTGAGACACCACCTCACCCCATAAGACTGGCTAACAAGGTCAAAAAGGAAAATGATAAACATTGGAGGGGATGTGTGAAAATAGGGACATTAATATACTGTTAGTGATACTGTGAAACTGATACAACCATTCTGGAGAGCAATATGGAACCACACTCAAAGAGCCATAATGCTTACCTTTTGACTCAGCAATACCACTACTCAAGGTCTATATCCCAAAGAAATCAGAGATAAGGTAAAAGGACCTACCCTTAACAAAATATTTTTAGCAGCTCTTTTTGTACTGGCAAATAATTGGAACCTGAAGGGTTGTCCCTCTCTTGAGGAATGGATGAACAATTTGTAGTATATGGTTTTAATGGAATACTATTGAGCTATAAGAAATGATGAACAGGATGAGTTCAGAAAAACTTGGGAGGACTTTTATGAACTGATACAAGGTGAAATGAGCAGAACCAGGAGAACAATGGATACAGTAAAAGAAATATTATGTGGCAATTAACTGTGGAGGACCAAGCCATTATCAGCAAAGCAAATTCCCAAGATATCCACAAGGGACTCATGATAAAAATGCTATCCCCATCCAAAAGAAGAAACTCTTGGAGGCTGATTGCAGATCAAAGCATGCTATCTTCCACTTTATTTCCTTCATTTTATTGTATGTGATATATTTTTTCTATTATGACATGAGCAATATGGAAATATTATTGCATGTAAACACTGGTATAATCTAAATCACACTATTTACTGCTTCAGGGAGAGGTGAGAAAAAGGGAGGGAGGAAGAAAATTTGAATCCTAAAATGCCAGAAAACAATGATAAAGAATTGTCTTTACATATAACTTTCAGTAACAAATTAAAAAAATCAAAACACAAAAAAAGAACACAAGGGCTATCTATAAACAAGATGGCAAAGATATTTTCCCAAACCATTCCTACTGCAGCTTTCCTTTGACTTTCTAGTTATCTCTTGGTTTCTGCAAGTTTCAACATTATTTTAGTGGTGCTCCAACGCTAGTTTTCACATAGAGCCCTCATATCAAAAATATATAGCATTTATAATGTTTTGAAATTTACAAAGTGCTAAACATGTTATTTCAGTTTGCCCTCACTACAAACCTAGGTAGATGTTATTATTATATTCATTTTAGAGATAAGGCAACTGAGCCTAGTGATAAGCCTTGCTCAGAGTTATGCAGTAAATGTCTAAAGTTGGATTAAAGCTCGATTTTCCAGACTCCAAGTTTAAGAGTTTATGGAGGCTATTGTAACTGAGCTGTGGTAATGAGGACCTATACTAAATTAGTGACAATGAAAGTAGAGGAGGGGAAAGATATGAAACCTATCATAGAGGTAAATTGTTGGATATGAAACCTGATTGGGAGAAGGAAGAACCAAAGAAGACCCTCTAGTTTCAGGGAAATGGGGTGAGTGATGATGTACCTGTTGGCATTTTTGAAATCAGAAGGAAATCAAGATTTGGAATAATTTCTTTTAAAAATATTTGTATACTTGGTTTTTTTCTCTTCTAGTAAGGCAAGGATTGAATCTTCTTTTCCTTTTTGTATCTGTAATATCCAACACAGCATACTTCATAGTTCCTAAGTTTGTAGCCCATTGGCTTAAACCCCCTAGCCATGCTATCCTCTATAATTGTTTTTTTTTTATTTAAATTTAAAAATATTTTTTAATTAATAACTATCACTACCAACAAAAACATTTAAGTAAACAAATGCATAAAAATTATTTGCAACGTCACAAACTCCACATTGTTTATATTTTGTTTAAAATATGTAAATTATATGTGTATTATATATATGTCTATATATATATTTACAAATAATATATACATCTGTTTTTAAGTTCACTTTGGATTTATTTTACTTTGATATTTTTTTTCTTGAGGTTGTGGCTGTTATTTTAAAAAATGTATTCATAGTGTTTTAGTATTCTTATTCTCTTTTCTGTTCCTCTCTTGATCTATTTCCCTCATTTACTTTATATTTCCAATACTTCTCATTTCTAATAACATAATGAAATCCATTACATTCAAATATCATAGTCTATTCAGTCATCTCTCTCAGACATTGTATTTGTGTGATTTCTAGTTGCTTTTGTCTTTGCAAAGCTTCCATAAATAGTTTCATACATACACAACTTTTTACCCTCTTAATAATGCCTTTAGGGCCTACTCCTAATAATGGAATCCCTAGGTCAATGAGTATGAACAGCTTGATAGTTCTTAATGTATATTTCCATCGTGTTTTCTGAAAAAAAATAATTCACAATTATAAAGTATCCTTTATAAATTATAAAGCATTTCCAAGCTATGTAGATTTTTTTTGTTACTTCTGTCCTTTTTATGATTTGGACAGTTAGAGGAAATCTGTGTGATAACTTCTAACAAACCTTTATGCAGCTTGACCCTGGAATCTAAATCAAAATATTTCGAGCTGTCACCTCAAACAAAATCAATGCAATTAAAATGAGAAGAGAAACAATTAAAAGGAGAAAAAAATTGCAATTCATTTCTCTCTCTGAAGAAGGCTCAATGTCCTTGCCCTGGTGGGCTGAAGTTACCTGATCTGCTTACTACCCTTCATATCATGCTTAGCTTGCTAAAGATGCATGTGATGTTTGGTAAATGTGCACATCATAGAGTCTTTCTGGCTCTGCTTCTCTTAAGTCAATAAGCAAGTTCAAATTTCAAATGTTTCCTTTAATTAACCTCTATTTTCTTCCTTTTTCCCTATGAATCTATTAAACATGAAAAATGTAAACATTTTAATGAACAGAAAAGCTAAGAAAGAGATTGCATATGCAACTGTGAATTTCAGTTTTGTACAATTTGTCGTTTTTCTACTATGCATAGCTTTTAAAAAATAATTCAAATTTAACATGGTAATTCCAACATTTCCCCTGCTTGTCCTTGCCCCTTCTGAACATCCTTCTCCTTTTTTCTACTTATTTTTAAAAGGTTAATTGATTGTTTTCTTCTTCCTTTTTTAGTATTGCTACTCCCCCACTTCCAAATAAAAATGCTTCCTCATAACAAATAATTATAGCCACACAATACAAATCTATATATTGTGTGTCTGAAAATGTATATGACACTCTGTACGGCTAGCTCATCCATTCTCTCTACTAAAGGATGGGAAGCATGATTCATCATTAGCCTTCTGGAACTATAACTGGATAATGTATCATATATAATATATATTATATAACGAGAACTACAACTGGCTAATGTATCATATATATATATAAAACTGGATATCATAGCTCTTAAGTCTTTCACAATTGCTTTTCTTCATGATGTAGTAATTGCATAAATTTTTCTTCAGCTTCTGGTCATTCAGACATATTCTTGCTTGTTTCTCTGAATCTGTCCCTTTCGTCATTGCTTATGGTACAATAATGTTCCATTAAAACAACTTGCCATAATTTGTCAGTGTTATTCAGGGTTGCATTACATCAGCCATTTCCCAACTGATGGATACTCATATTTTTTCCAGTTTGTTGCTATAACATAAAAATGCTGCTATAATATTTTTGTACATATGATTCATTTTTCCATTTCTTTAATCTCTTTCAGATATAAGCCTCACAATGATATCAAAAAATTTTACAAATGCAGTTTTGGTGTATAGTGACATTGCTTTCTAGACCAATCTGCTTCACAGTTCCAACAATGTATTAGTGTGCCTGTCTTTCCACAACCCCTCCATTGTCATTTTCCTTTTTTATCATCTTTGCCAATCTGATGAGTATAGGTTTTTTAAATTAGATTTTCTTAACATTAGTTTTTTTAGGAACATTTTTTTCATGTGGTAGTTGATAGCTTGCCTTTCTTTTAATGAAACAGCCTGTATACATCTTTTGACCATATATCTATTAGGAAATGGATTTTGTCATTATATACTTATAGCAATTCCCTTTAGATATCTTAGGTAGCTTACCTTTGTCAGAGAAATAAACTATAGTTTCTTTCTCCTTTTAATTGTTTCTCTTCTAATTTTAATTGCATTGATTCTGTTCATGTAGGAACTTTTCAATTTTATACAATCACAATTGTCTATTTCATCTCCTGAGATCCTTTCTATCTTTAGTTTGGTCAAGAAATCTTCCCTATTCACAGCTGTGAATGATAAACACTTTCTCTACTCCTCTAATATATTGTGGTATATAGTGTGAGATATTGGTATAAACCTAATTTCTAACAGGCTGCTTTTCAGTTTTCCCAGAAGTTTTTATCCAATACTAAGTCTTTACTGTAGTTGAGACCTTTGTTTTCTGAAACAAAATGCTTTTGAGCTTTTTGTGAACTCGATCTGTTCCACTGCTGAATTTTTCTAGTTTTCAACCAATGCTAAATAGTTGTGATGATTACTGCTTTGTAGTATATTTTCAAATCTTCTAATTTACCTATTTGAAAATCAGTTTTAAAAATTCCTCACAGTGCTAATTCTATTCTAAGGAATGCAGACCTAAGGGATTTACTTTTAAGTCTACAGAATATTCATATGTCCAAAATATAATTGTATATACAAGTAGAGGAACAAAGAAAATAATTGTACATTTTGTATACCCACATGTTGCATGTTTGAGTATGTTTAAGAATAGGATTTAACCAAAGAAAGAATTAAGTTCCAGCTTAGGTCATTTGATCTCCAGGTTTCCTTTTGTGAGGATTTCTGCCCCTCTTTCTCTCCTCTCTTTCTTCTTCCTCTTCCTTCTTTCAGCAGATCATTTTCTTAGTCTTTATCCTCTCTTGCATTTTTTTGCATGTGAAACTGCTAACGATTCCTTCCCTGCTCTTCTTATTCTCTCTCTGCTTCCTGATGATGTTTTCCACTTTAATTTTGCTGACAGCACACTACTTCTGTGACAACATGCAGATTTCACTCTGTTCCTACTTCTATGATTATTCTTTTTCTGTTTCCTCCTACATACCCTTTTTCCTATTCCTTGAAGGTACATGCTCTCCAAAGCCCTGACTTCTCTTTTTCCTCAGTCCTCTCACCAATCCAATTGAATCTGATCCAATAAAGCATGAATCAAAGATTCATTCAATTTTTTGGGAGGGTGGTGATGGTCAGAAAAGATTTTTTTTTTGTAAATGGTGGAAGGAGAAGAGATGTATTGGGCATAGTAAGAGACATTTCTTCCTTCATTTTAGACACAATTCTACTGCTCCAGAAAGTGAGTGTTGTATATAATAAAAATTATAGAAGTTCAAAGGAAGAATTTTAAATGTTTCAGTAAGCTTAGGGGTTGTTTAAAGGAGCAAGAAGGATTCAAGTTGAGTTTTGAAGAATGGGCAAGATTAAGAGCAGTGCTCTTCCTTCAGTCTTTCATCTATTGTAAACCTTTTTATCTTTCAAAGACCACAACAATTGCCACTTCTTCCATGATTTCATTACTTTCCCCAGCCAAAAGTTAACTTGCCCTCCTTTGGATTCTCATAAGCATCTGTTTTATGAACTTATATGAATATTATTCTGTATTAGAGTTATTTGATTCTATGTCTTATCTCGCTTACTGGGTTATAAATTCTTTGAGGGCAGGGATTATGCTTTCTTTATCTTTACATCTCCCTTAGCATTTAGCATAATTTTTTGTACATAGTAAATGATCATTCAATGTTGGCAATCACTAAATGAATAATAGATGGTAAGAAATAAAAGAAGGGAATCCAAAGACCTTTATTATTAAGTAACAATTGCAAAGGACTAACCCACTGCAGCCATAAGATCAAAGTAAAACTATGGAAAGGTAAGACCCAAAGCTAAGCTTTGGCCTCATATTTGGAGTGAATTATTTATTGTCCACTCAGATTTATTCAACAACAATAACAACAACAAAAGGACCTATTGAGAGATCTTTTTGGAACAATAAGCATGAATCAACAGGCTTCTCTGGAAGGGAACTATCCACTGGGACCTAATCAGTATAACTAGACATGTCAGAAGAGAGTAAGACGTAAAAGATAGGAATTTTCCATTGGGTATGAAACAAGTAAATGCAGCTTTCAAGTTATGCCTCTGGGATCTCTTGGACTATATCCAAAAGGATCTATCATTAAGATAATGTTGTCAGATTTGTACAGTCAGAGGATTTTTTTTTGCTCTCATCTCCTTTTGGAAATTTTAGCTTTAACTTCTTTAGTTATTGCTATCCTTTCAAATTTAAGGGCCTTCCTTTCCTCCTGGGAAAGAGATAAGACTCTGCTTATAAAGGTGAGGGTTAAACTGATGAGACAGCTCCTTAATTAGTGCAAGCAAGACAAAGGACAATATATTTGAGATTCAAAACAACATCCCTAAAATAATTTGGTTGTTTAAATACATAACGGCCTTTAGTAGTCTTGAATAGGTCCTTGAAAAGCATTTTTTTAGAGCTTGGCAGACTTATGATTGATGGTAGATTGTACTGACTTGAAGGTATAATTCCGAATTCTGTTGTGCTGTCAGTTCAGTGATGTTTTCCATAATAAGTATGGGTACAATAATGATGAAAATGTCTGGCATTTTATGGATAAGGTGCAGCATTCCATTTAAAGAAAGCAAAGATCTCTATAGATTCAATAAAACATAATGTTGTTGCTTGCTTTGTTTAAAACATTGTGCTAGACATGCATAGATAGAAAGATGAGATTCATCTCACATGGTCCCTGCCTTCCTGGAGTTTATAGTCTAGTAGGAAAAATTAACACATTTATGGAAAAAAATTTATAAAATTATGTATGTGCGTGGGGAAGGTAGACATCAGTGGACTGAGAGCCAAGCTAGAGAAGGGAGGTTCTGGGTTGAAATCTGGCCTCAGATACTTCTGGGCCATGTGATCCTGGGTGAATCACTTGACCCCCATTACCTAGCTCTTACCAACCTTCTGCCTTGGAAGCAATACACAATATATTGATTCTAAGATGGAAGATAAGAGTTTAAAAAATAAAAACAATATGTAATAAGTATACCAGAGAATTGTAAGCAAAGAATTATTTGATGCCTTAAAGGAGAAGGAAGATAATGGATCTAAGTTGGGCTTTAATGAATGTATAAGACTTCAACAAGTGCAGACACACACTGTGTGTATGTACATATATGTTTAAAATTTTAATTTTATAATTATATTTTCTAGATTAATATAATATACTATAATCTATAATTATATAATCATAATCAATCAAAAATTAAATACTAAACTGATGTACAAAATCTGCATTTTTTTAGCTCATCCTTATTAAAAACAGAAAAGTTTTAAATCTCAGGCAGTGAGGTGAAATAATTCACTCATAAAACCTAGGAGTAGATTTCCTGAGGTGATATGAGTAGGCAGGAAAGTGGCATTTGAAAAGTAGTGTGGGCAAATGTACGATACCACTATTTAGGGAAAATAATCCAAAATGTGGCTGGTGGTGGATGATGGATTCTAAGCTATTAGTTAACATTGAGGAAAGGGGATTTTGGAATCACCAGAGATTGTTTTTATCTGCAAACATTCTTCCAGTCATCCATGACTGCTTCAAAGTCATCCTGATTTCTTTCTTCTTCCTTGTTCCTTAGATCCAATCAGTTACCAAGGCATTTATTCTCTGTCCACAATATTTCCCTTGTGTTCCCTTCTTTCCACTTACATGGATACCAGCCTGGTTACCTGGATCCTTGTCACCTCTCACCTGAATATTGCAATGCCCTCCTAATTGGTCTCCTTGATTCCAGTTTCCCCCTTTGAAATCTATTCTCCAAGCAGCTGTCCAAGTTGTCTTCTTATAGCACAGATAGATTTAATTGCATCACTCTCTGGCTTAAAATTTTTTACCAGTTCTCCATTGCCTTTGGAATAAAATACAAGCTTCTTAGCCTGGTGTGTAAAGTTTTTTGCAGTCTGGTTCTTGCTAACCTTTCCAGACATATTATGTATTATGCCTTTCCATGTACTCTAAGTTCCAACAAAATGGCCCTATTTGCTGTTTCCTGAAATTGGCATTGCATCCTCTATTACCAGGCATGTCTTTGTACAGACTATCTTCCATGCCTGAAATACATTCCTTCTTCATCTCTGTGCCTTCAGGTTCTTATCTTCCTTCCAGACTCAGCTCAGGTGCTGCCTCCTTCATAAAATCTTTCCTACTCCTCCTGTTTATTAATGATTCTCTACTTTCAGATTAGCGTGTACTTATTAACTATTTGCACTGTCATATCCTCCAGTGGGAAAGAAACTTCTCAATGGATTACCAGGATTGCACATCTAGGAAGTGTCTCAGGGCAGTATTTGCACTCTGGTCTTCCTACCTCCAAGTCCAGCACTCTATTCACCACCTCACTTAGTTACCTCCTAACATTAGACCTTGAATGTATTTACTTAATATTTAAAAAAAAACATACTTTCTACCTTAGGATGCATTCTAAGTATTCTTCTAAGGCAGAAGAGCAGTAAAGGCTAGGCAATTGGGATTAAGTGACTTTCCCAGGGTCACATAACTAGCAAATATCTGAGGCCAAATTTGAACCTAGATGAGATCCTCCTGACTCCATGCCTGGCTCTTTATCCACTGTGCTACCTAGCTGCTTTGTGTTTAATATTTTTTTAAGATGAACTGAATGTGCTTTTAATCCTGTCATATAGTAGTTCTTCCATTCCCTTAATTCTATCTCCTCCTCTCCTGTGACTCTCAATTCCCTCTTTTATCCCTGCCTCAATGACAACAAAATGCTACTTTTGCCATGAAGGGTACTGAAAACAAGCAAACAAAAAAAGAAAATATTACTTTGTCCTTATACAAATTCATGATGCCTCTGGGACTGTATTGGTTATGTGCAGTTATAATTATTTAAACTTTGGAAAAACATAAGTAAACTAGAGAGAGTCCAATGAATGGTAATTAAAATGATCAAAAAGTCAGAGAAGCTGCAGTTTAAGGACAGGTTAAAAAAAAAAAAACAAACAACCTATCTGTCTAGAAAGTCATTGATTGAGAGGGTATGATATGACCAAAATCTCTTAAGATCACACAACGGAGTGAGCACTAGTTGGAACATTCAAGGTAGAGAGCACTCTTTGAAGCTTAAAATAGGTACAGTTAGGACAAATAAATAAAATTTGACTTTTATTAACAGATAGAAAATATGTCTAATTTTTTATTCCTAAAGAGCATTCAGGTGGAAAATGCTAATTTGTTCAAGAAAGGATTAGGCAAATTCAAAGATCATTTTGTTTTTATTCGTAGGATGATAGATTTAGAGCTAGAAGGAATCTTAGAGATCTTTGAGTTTAAACTGTTGACTTTACAACTAAAGAAACTGAGGCAAAGAGTGACTTCTCCTGGGTCACATAGCTAGTAAGAGGCTGAGGCAGGATTTGGACTCAGGTCCTCCTGGCACCAAGCCCAGAACTCTTGATTATTCTGTTATGTGAGGCCTTTACCCTTCAAATGCTAAATGTGGGAGTTGATATAGACCATCTAAGGCTTCCCTTCCAATTCTATCATTCTGAATTTAATCTTTGCTTGGTGGTAATCTCACTGTGGCTTTTGATTCAAAAGGCACAGAATTGTGACTTGATCTTTTTATAGTCTGGTGATAGACTATCCTTGAGATGCATTAAAAGCCCTTCAGATAGAATAACTTTTGCATATCTTCTTGATTGCATTAAATGACACTTGAAGGTATTTAATAGTATTTATGTTCTGACTTAATTCTAGTGTTTTACATTTAGATTTTAAATAGCCAATCCTCTAAGAAATGATAATTTGACAGATTTCAGGTTGAGAGCTGCACCATGAATTGGTTAATGATTAATGGACTCCAAGTATTAAGACTGAATTGAAGAGTACCCAAACATTCAATACAGTTATTTGACTTCTAAAGCAGTGACTAAAGCAGATAACATTTTAAGACTCAAAATTGTAGAGCCAGCGTCAAACTTTGCTGGTAGAAGAAATTTCCTCATTGGTCATACTTAGACCAATGAAATCATTGGCTCAGCTTAAAAAAAAAGACTGATATACTATTCAGTATGTAAGCCTGGAGTCAGAAAGATTCATCTCCCTCAGTTCAAATCTAGCTTCAGACACTCACTAGCAAGTCATTTAACCCTGTTTGCCTCAATTTTCTCATCTGTAAAATGAGCTGGAGAGGGCAGTGGCGAACCAGTCTTTTTTTTTTTTTCAAACCAGTCTTAACCAAGAAAACCTCAAATGGGGTCACAAAGAGCCAGACACTACTGAAATTGAACAGGGGACAAAAATCTCATTGTTCAGAGCTTGACCATTACAAGACTAATAAGCTGACCTAACTTCCATCACTGTTGATTTGATTCACAGTACAGATGAGGTTTAAATAATTCATTAGGTAGCTCAAAGAAAAGGGGAAGGGGAAGGACTGATTAGTATAATAATAATAATCCCCCCAAAAGGCACTTCACCAAGAGAATTCAGTTCTATTCACCTCTCTGTCACAAGGCAGTTGAGGACTTTTGGTTATCTAGTCTGTTAAAAGAGAGAGTCCAACTAAATAATGGTTATAAAGCACTTCTAGATACATCATTCCATCTGATTCTCCCAACAAGCTTGCATGATGGGAATTTTGTTCAGTGGTTTTCAGTCATTTCTGACTCTTCTTAACCCCATTTGATGTTTTCTTGGCAGAAATTGTGGAGTGTTTTGCCATTTCTTTCTCCAGCTCACTTTCCAGATAAGGAAACTGAGGCAATCAGGGTTAAGTGATTTGCCCAGAGTTACACAACTAATAAGTGGTAAGGAACAACAGCTATTATTACTATTTATTAGATGAGAAATCTAAGGCTCAACTACTCAGAATGGTATGGCCATCCAGTAGCAGATTTAGTGAATAGAACTTGAACCTAATTGTCCTTACTTGAAATCCCAAGTTTTTATATTAAAGACTCCTTTATATTGACACGTGACAATGATTCAGCTCAATTCAACAATCATGTATTAATGACAATAATGATAGCTTGTGTCTACATAGCACTTTATGACTGACTTATAGACTATCTATCTCACAATGACCTGGAGAAAGTGTTATTCGTTATTGTTATTCTCATTGCTATTCCCATGTTGCAACCTAGGACTCTGGGGAGCAATGAACTTGTCTTCTCAAAGCCTGGGCAAAAGCAATCCAGATATTCCATTCCACTATGAGCATAACCCAGCAATGTTCAATAGTAAGCCCCCAATCTTCCAAAACTTTGAACCTATATTCATATAGAATTCTAAGTCTTACAAAACACTTTCCTTGCAGCAACCTTATAAGAGGTAATCAGAAGAAGCATTATTACCCCTGCCTTCCAGATGAGGATCTTGTTTTTATAATAAACAGAAAGTGCTGTAGCTGAGATTTGAACTCAACTTTTTCAACTCAAAATCCGTATTCTGCCATATAATATATGAAGGGGAGGAAGAAAATAAGCATTCGTGTAGCACTAACAATGGACCAAGGACTCAGTTAAGTTCTTTTTACAAATATTATCTTACTTGATCTTTATATCAACTCTGGGTACTATCCCTACTTTATAGTTGAAGAGACTAAGACAGAGGTTAAGTAACTTTTTCCAAGGACATTTGGCTAATAAGTGTTTGAGGCAGGATTTTAACTCAGGTCTTTCTGACTCCAGGCAAAGGGCTTGTTCACTATACCACCCAGCTGTCCTTGACCCATTAAAGATGTCTTACTGATAAGCCTTAATAAGCTTAAGTTGTAACAAGACTTTTGAAATACCCTATATGGGTGAACCAATACAGAATTAATTCATCAATACTTCATCTTTGTAAATTGTATAACGATCTCAGTTTCTCTTTTAAGGTTAAGACAAGTTTCTTCTACTTCTCTCTTTTGTCTCTCTCTAGAGCACACCGGAATGTACACTCAGGGTCACTTGTATGATATATGTGGCTCTATTGTTCTGGGCCTGGGTAAACTGTTGATTAGCCTTTATTATGCTATTCAACTTTGACTTCTCTTGTTACCATACTACATTGAACACTGTGGCCATATTCTTTTCATTAAAATACCCAGGTAACTCCTTCCCTTCCTCCCTTTCTCCCCATTAGAAAAGGTATCATTTGACAAAAAGATATAGGCATATATATAAAACCATGGCTTACTTATTTCTATTTACCAATTCTTTCTCTGGAGGTAAATATACACAAATCATTCTTCAAACAATATTTCTGTTGCTGTAATGTTCTCTTGGTTCTCCTCATTTCACTCTTCATTATTTGATGTAGGTCTTTCTTTGTTTTTTAAATTAAATTACTCATTTAATTTAAAATTAAATTAAAAAACTAAAATTTAAAATTAACCTGTTTATCATTCTTGAATGCCCCACATTCTGCTGAATTGTACTGGTTGGCATACTAAAGATTCCTGGAGTCAAGCCCTGTAGCATGATCAGTGGTCTACCCCAGTGATGGGCAAACTTTTTAAAGGTGGGGGCAAAAGGAAAGGAAATGCTCATCTGTCAGTCTGCTTCTAAGGCAACTCTTTCAAAGTTTCATTGTATTGTATCCTACTCTTTGCATTCGTCAGATTAGGAATAATGTCAGATGGCTGGATAGAACATTTCAGGGGACAGCATCTGACCCACGGGCTGTAGTTTGCCCATCACTGGTCTACCCTATTAAATTGCCTCAGCTGGCAAGCTAAATGTGGCTGAGAGTAACCAACAGGCCTTAACACTATTGATGAGTGAGGGAGATGTCTACCCTACATACGTGAAGACTTCCCCCAGTGGGGGCAGTTAAGAATAATTTTTTTCCTACCTGCATGGCTGGGGTCTAGGGATTTTAAATGACCTACTCAAGGTCATATGGGCTATAAGCATCAGAAGTGGGATTTGAACCTAGATCCTCTGATCACAGAGTTAGTGCACTTTCCATTTTACTATCCTGCCTCTCTGCCCTTTGATTAAAAAGAATCTAGTCTTCTTCCCCCACCAAAGTGAAGATCTACCCCATGTCTGATATGCCCTTTACCAAGTCATGTCTTCAGAACCAATAGAAATCAAAATGCTGCTTTGCTGTCTCAGACTGGAGAAATGTCCTATGGCTCATGTCAACAAATGTCTATTTAGCATTATGTGCAAGGCACGATGTTAGCACCAATATGCCTTTAATGTGGCACTGGTGATGCCCTTAAAGGGAACACAAACTTTATAAAGACCCATAGGAAGTTGGTCAGGAGAATTCCTTGGTCAATTTGGATTTCATCTTCCTATGGAGGATTGTGGGATGTGCCCATTGATAACTTCACTGAGAAGATTAAGGACATCTCTCCTGAGATCTGGGGAGAATTTGGTTGGTTAGTTCTGTTGTATGTTTGAGCCAACTCTTTGGGATGTGCCTGTAAAATGTGCTTCCTTCTCTTTTCAGACAACTTTGGAGAGAGTTAAGCCCAATCAGAGACAATAGATCTCAAAGTGGACCTAGCTCCCAGGAGAAAACAAAAAGCCTATAAATATGCACAGCCTCCATTTCTCATTCTTACCCAAGCCAGCAATGGATGCTCAGGGTCAGAGACACACTGCAGTTATGTGTCTTTCACCCATACAGTCAGAGAATACCCATCCTGGTGTAAGGTAGGAGAAAGTAAAAGCCTAACAACCTAGACTGAGAACTTATAGCCATGAAGAGGGGAACCACGTAGTCAATTGGTGGAAGTATTACAAATTTATTTCTAGAAGGGATCTTAGAGGCCATCATTCCCATCTTCCTCGTTTTCCAGATAGGAAGGTAAAATGGTAGCTGAGACAGAATTGGAGTCCAGATCCATTTTTCTGTTTACTGAACCATGGTGCCTTCTGGGAGAATGTTGAGTGCTTAAGCTGAAGGTTACTGGTCAGAAGAGAAGAGATTTCCTATATGATGTTAATTTCCTGGAGAATAAAAGGACCCAATCTTCTTGAGGGGTAAAGAAAATCTACCAAGAAACCCCATTCTCTTGGGGAGAAGATCATTCATGGCTGAAGCTGAACGGGCAAAAAGGGACTAAGTATGTTATGGGGATGAAGGGATTTGGACTTTGTCCTCTGTTATCACTACGAGACAATACAAGTCTGAAGGGAAGGAGTAAACTGTTACTGTTCAAGAATTTTCTGCTCTCACTCCAGAAAGCCATAACCAGCTCTCCTGGAATTTAATATTGTCCAAGAAAGAAATCTCTTAGATCAGTGATGGGCAAACTATGGCCCCTGCAGACAGATGTGGGGGGGCCCCCTGAAATGTTCTATCTGGCTGTGAGACATTATTCCTAATCTGATGAGTAGGATACAATACAATGAAGCTTCAAAAGAGTTGCCTTAGAAACAGACTGACAGATGAACATTTCCTTTCCTTAGGCCCCCTCTTTAAAAAGTTTGCCCATCACTGTCTTAGATAAAGAGATGGGTTCAGGGCTCTTGGAACTCCTCTGAAAGACTGGAGTTTTAAGAATTTTCAAGACAAGGGAATGATGGTATTCAAGAACCCAAGGTTTGTTCCCTTCTCCATCTTCCCCGTGACTTTTTTAGTCTGAGAAGTTATGTCTCACCAAACTTGAGTTCTTCTCTTCCTCTGTCATTTTTCTTCCTCTAATGTCAGCCCTGCCCTTGGCCCCATTTTTTTCTCTCCTATATATCACTTGCCATTTTTTCCAATTCTTAGCAGATAAAACCAGTAAGACTTGAGTTCTGATCACCGGTGTGTACTGGCTATGTAAGCCTGGAGAAATCTCTTAATCTCTCAGTGCCAGGCAACTCTTATAACTGTAAATTACAAAGAAGGTGCCAATATACACTGGAAGAGGAAATGTCTAAATGGGAGCTGCCTATACCAATGAAGACCATTCCTTTACCCTGTACCTATCTCAGCCTCTGCCCTACAGGCTAAGACTGTTTTTCAATCATTCAATCATATCTAATTCTTCTTGGCTTTATGGACCATAAGATTCATGGAGTTATCTTGTCAAAGACAGAGTAGTTTGCCATTTCCTTCTCCATTGGATTAAGGTAAACAGCAGTTGAATGACCTGACCAAGGTCACGCAGCTATTAGTGTCTGTGATCAGACTTGAATTAAAGTCTTCCTGGCATAAAAACCAGTGTTCTATTATGCCACCTAGCTGCATTCTGGGCAAATAGGGTTAAATGACTTGCCCCAGGTCATACACCTAGTATCTGGGGCTGGATTTACATTCAGGTCTTCCTAACTCTAGGTTCAGCATTTTACCCATCAAGCCACCTTGCTGCCTCCAAAAAGGCAAAGATAAGTATTGGCTTTTATAGACAAAGCCAGAACAAGGAGATTATTCACTTCTTTCTGATCAGTGAGTCAACTTACTATAGCATGTCACTTTAGCTCTTCTCCACTAATTCTGGTATTGCTTTTTTTTTTTTTTAAATTGGTGAAAACTGTATCTTTCCAGTCTTCATCTTCCCTTTTGGAACACTAATCTGGATGCTTGAGGATCTTGCAAGTCTGACATCCAGACAATATTTTCCCAAAGCCACAGAAATCTCTGTTAGAAGGGATCATTAAGAGCAGTTAGGTAGTGCAGTGGATAGAATTGGGACTGGAGACAGAAAGACTCATCTTCCTGAGTTCAAATGTAGTTTCAGACATTTACTAGCTGTGTGACTCTGGGCAAGTTACTTCACCTTATTTGCCTCAGTTTTCTCATCTGTAAAATGAGCCAGAGAAAGAAGGGGAAAATTACTCCAGTATCTGGCAAGAAAACCCCAAAGGAAATTGGAAAGAGTCAAATACAACTAAAAATAACTGAATAAATAGGAGATTATTAAGTTTAACTCTGACTTGACCAAGAATTATCTCTATTATGCTTCTGACAAGGAATACCCAAACTTTTACTTAAAAACCTTTGGTGGTTCATTACCTCTGAAGGCAGCTTTTTTTTTCAATCCCTTGAAATACCTCTAATTGTTTTTTTTTTTAAATCCTTAACTTCTGTGTATTGGCTCATAGGTGGAAGAGTGGTAAGGGTGGGCAATGGGGGTCAAGTGACTTGCCCAGGGTCACCCAGCTGGGAAGTGTCTGAGGCCGGATTTGAACCTAGGACCTCCCATCTCTAGGTCTGACTCTCAATCCACTGAGCTACCCAGCTGCCCCAATACCTCTAATTGTTAACAATTTTCCTTATTAAACCCAAACCATAATGATTCTTTAAATTCCTCTTTTTATGTGTGTGAGGTAATCTGATGACAGGGAAAAAGTGTTAGATATGCATTCAGGTGCACCTGAATTTGAATCTTACCTCGTGCACTTATTAGCTGAATATTCCTGGGCAAGACATTTAGCCTTTCTGAGCTATCTATATCTGAGCCATCTATATTTTATCTGAGTGATTTTTCCCCATCTATAAAATGGGATAATAATAATGCTTCTTTCTTTAAAAAAAAAAGACACCTTTATCTTGTATCTAGAATTGATACTAAGTATTGGTTCCAAGTAGGATAATGATAAGGGCTAGGCAATTGGGGGTTAAGTGACTTGCCCAGGAAGTGTTTGAGGTCAGACTTGAACCCAGGATCTCCCATTTCCAAGCCTGGCTCTCTATCTACTGAGCCTCTCCTCTGCCTTGTTAGCACATATTTCATGGAGTTGTTTTGAGAATCAAAGGAGATAATGTATCTAAAGTGCTTTGCAAACCTTAAGGTGTTATATAAACATTATCTACTATTTTTTCCTGCAGTGTGAGAATTAGAAATCTTATCCCTCTTCTAAAATCATAATCCTTCAAATACTTGAAATCTGTCAAAATAGATAATGTGGCTTAGTAGAAAGAACAGTGGATTTGAGCCAAGAGATTATTGGTTTCAGTGACTACATCTATCATTTATTACTTTTGTGACCATAAGCTGGACATAACCCCTTTGGACTTCTGTTGTTCATCCACGAAATGGGAAAAATATTGCACTGACTTAGAGTCACTCTGAGGATTGCCTTTGTGTAAAGAACTTTAAGAGCCTAAACATGCAACATAAATAGTATTGTTTCCTGAAACCTTCTCTTTTTTTATTAGCCCTCGATTGGTTAAATCCATCCCTGACCAAGAGTCCTATATTTTAAGTAATTGTTATAAAATACTATGTATACACACAGAGTTTGGTCACTTTAAAAATAGAAGATTTGAATACTGCTCTCAAAGTATAGGTAAAACTCACAGTTTCGTATTGCTTTTATTTTTTTAGTTAATCATTTGGAGAAAAAAATTGTTAGTAGCTAAAGACAGGTTTAGCAAATGGGTCCAAGATGCTGGCCACTTAGCCCATGATATATGCAGGTCTATGAAAGTTGCACAAATATTACTCAGGGGCATACAACCGTTCAGATCTATTAGTCTAGGCCATTTTATATTTCATGAAAAAATGTAATAAATAATTTAATATACCCTCATATATAACAAATTTGACTTTTGCTTTGCCACTGGATTTTGATTACTCTGGCTGAGTGATGCTGACGAATATTAAGGAGTTCTTTCTCACTTAAATTTAACTCAAGTGCAAGTCAAGACATTACCCTCATGATGTCATGGGTCCTTTGCAGAGAACTGAAGACAAATAACAACACCTGGGGAATAATAAGGTTAACAGTATATTCTGGTTATCTGGGAGTTATCATATGTGCCATGTCTGAATTGCCAATTTGGAAAGAATTAGGATAAAGTATACTGAACAGTGAAATGAAATTAAAATATAAATTCAACTTGCGTTGACAATTCATAAGGTATTTCCCAGTTTTACCATGCCTTGGTGTCATCATTAGAAACATTTATTATCATTGTATTTTATTGAAAAAAAGGTTGTGTTTCCTTGTTTGGATTATGGATAAATGGAAGTTTTTAGTACTGTTATAGAATGAAGAGAGTAAATGATGTAAGGCCTGCTCTCAAGGAGTTTACAATCCTTGGAGAGATTGTAGAGATACAAGTAGGTGTTTAATAAATGTGTGGAATTTAGTAAGGAATTAAGTAAATGTGCTTGAATTGAATTATAGGTATATTTGCAAGGCCAAATGCATCCAGGTACTTCACAATAATTTAACAAGAATGTTGCCTAGTGTTCTATATTAAAAGGATCACTGGTTCAATGTTTCTTGCTCCAGTTTCTAGGCCTTTAAAAAGCTCTTTAATTATTTCTGAAGCTAAATTTGCACAGACTTCTCATCCTTCCTGTGACTAACATCATTTGAAGCACACTAATAAGTGATTATGCTGGAAGTCTAAAATCACCTAAGGCATTTCCACAAAGGATCAGATCATAAATTATTTTTAAAAATCTGTTGCAATCAAATGCAAACTAAAAACAGAACTCCATGGGTAAAATTAACCATCTGCCTGAGCTAAGTGACACCTAGAGTGGTGGTACCAAGGAAAGAGGAGAAGGATTTGACTCAAATATCTAACCTGGATGTGGATGACCTAACACTGCTAACAGGGATGTACTAGTAGTAAATATTTAACAACCAGCTCTCTGAAAATGAACAACACACTTTTTTATTTTTTTATTTTTTTTGAACCCTTAACTTCTGTGTACTGGCTCATAGGTGGAAGAGTGGTAAGGGTGAGCAATGGGGGTCAAGTGACTTGCCCAGGGTCACCCAGCTGGGAAGTGTCTGAGGCCGGATTTGAACCTAGGACCTCCCGTCTCTAGGTCTGACTCTCAATCCACTGAGCTACCCAGCTGCCCCTCTGAACAACAGACTTTTAAGTTTCATCTGCATTATTGATGTTTTCTAAAGTCCAGACGCTCAAATAAAACAATAAATCAAAATGTAAATGCTTAAGCTGAGAAGTAAAAAAAAAATGTTTACATTGACAATTATACAACAGGCTCTCCATTTGAATTGTATCAGCACACTCCTGGTACATCACATTGCTTGGTCTGGACCTTGTTGTCACTAATTTTCTGCTTGTATCATGGAACCGAAGGTCTATGGAGTGATTGTTGCTGCAGTTATTTTCAGCACACTGTGAGTATGTTCTCTTTCCTACTCTGGAAGCTGTGGTGATCAAAGATTGCCAATTGGTCTCAGAAGGATTTTAGTTTCAGCGGCACCATTTACTCATTGCTTCTTGCCAGAACAAGAGACTGGGATCAGTCCTGCCACTAACTTGAAATTTTTAAAAAATAAGTTTTTATTATTGTTGTATATTTTATGAGGAATATTCCCTCAGTTCCCAGTTCTTTGCCACTACAAAAAGAGCTGCTAAAATATTTTTCTACAAGTCCTTTTCCCTTGTCTCTGACCTCTTTGGGATACAGACCCAGTAGTGCATATGAATACTTCTATGGCTCTTCAGGTGTGGTTCCATATTTCTCTCCAGAGTGACTGTATCAGTTCACAGTTCCACCAACAGTGTATTAGTATCCCAATTTTCCCATATTCTCTCCAGTGTTTATTATTTTCCTTTTTGGTCATATTAGTTAATCTTATAGGTATGAAGTGGTATCTCAGAATTGTTTCTTTGCATTTCTCTAATCAATAGTGATTTGGAACTTTTTTTTATATGACTGCAAATAAGTTTAATTTCTTCATCTGAGAACTGCCTATTCACATCCTTGGACCACATCTCAGAAGCAGAATGCTTTGTATTCTTATAAATTTGACTCCGTTTTCTATGTATTTGAAAAATAAGGCCTTTGTCAGAGACACTTGCCATAAAATTTTTTTCATGCTTGTTGAAAAAATAAATTTTTATTGATCTCTCTTTCAATATATTTTCCCACGCTCCCCTCCCTTCCTCCTTCCAGAGAGATTGAGAAAAAGAAAGAGGAAAAAAATAAGCAGAATTGCACAATACATCAAGAAAATCTGAAAATATTTGGTGTACTGTACCTCCATGGCTAACTTCTTAGGTGAAATCTCCATTGCTAGTGGTCTTTGACAAGAACCTGGGTGACCAATTCTGGGGAATTTATGGAGGGATTCATGTTTCAGGCATAAGTTGGACTAAATGATCTGAGATTCCTTTCGATTCTAGGATAATAGGATTCTCTGATAACTAAATTCCCAAATTTTGTGATCCTCCTATCACCATTTTGACTAATGATTCTCATCCAGGGAGTTGTTGCCTATTAATGCAATAAAGATGACCCATTTTTTCTTTTCCCCAATGCCTGGAACTTAAAAGTATGGTGTCAACTTATTTCCCTCATGACACCCTCTGAATTTATGCCGGCTTCTGGCTTTTTGAAGTTTAAAGTCAGCCTAAGGAAAGTGGGACACATTTCCCCTGACATGTTTGAAAAATATATGAGGAAGAGAAATCCATCTGTAACAAGCTGTCAAGTTGAATGTTGGTATAATGCAATCAAAATCCTCTCCTGAATTCCACCCTGCACCTCTCCATATCATGTAATTTCACAAATTTCAAGAACTTTAAATGGGAGGCATCGTGGGGTAGTTGAAAAAGAACTGAACTTTGAATCGGGAGACTTTAATTCAGCTGCCTGATCTGTTATTAACTAGCGGTCTGACCTTTGCTAAGTCACAAGAATTCTCTGAATTTTAGTTTTCTTGTAAGTAAGGATTCCATATAGGAAAGAGCTGGTATCTAAGTTGCATCTCATGTTTTCCCTTTTTGAGATTGCAAAATCCTTGAGAGTTGGGCTTCCATCAGAGCAGACTCTGTGGCATGGCTAGTGGGAGGGCGATAGGTGGTGTGGATAAAGGACAGGGATCTGAGGGAAGAAAACCTGAGTTCAAAATCAGCCTCAGATTCTCATTAGCTTTCTGACCCTAGGCAAGTCACTTAACCTCAGCTTGCTTCAGTTCCTTCAACTTTAAAATGGGACTAATAATAAGACCTCTCTTTTTGTGGTTGCTTTATGGATCAAATTAGAGAATATTAGTAAAGCACTTTAGCACTGTGTACCTACTAGTCGGTGCTTAATAAATGCATAATTTCTTCTTTCTTTTCCATTAAGAAAGAATACTCCAGAGAAACCAGTGGAAAGTGAAGATAACAAGGAAGAAAAGTTCCTGGAGTATAGTTCAATAGAGTTGGGTTCTATTCTCAATTCTGCAATGACTTGGATGAAATTTGACCAATAAAAATGTTTAGCCTGAGAAATCCAGTTTTTTGGAAATATTCAAAGGAAATACTAGAATACAATATTCCAGTAATTTGAAATGCAAAGGAGATTGGTATATACCCCAAAACAAAATATCTTGTAATTAAACCAATTACTAAATAGCCTTTTAACACAAGGAAAACATTGGATTTATTCGTCTAAAAGAAACCAGAGGTGAGGACACCTCTGTTGCTCACTAATCAGATCAACTAAATCTGGAGCATGCAAAGTTTAGCCTGGAGAAAAGAAGGGAGGGAGAACCCGATAGTAATTTTAAATATAAGAAGAATTGTCTATAAGAAGTAGTAAATTTTTAAAAAATGACTCCAGAGTACAAAACTGGGTATATTGTATGAGCTTTCTTATTGAGAAGTAAACTTTGGGTCATTATATAAAAGACTTTCCAACAAAGAGACCCATTCAACAAACAGAATGGGACTGCTTTCTGAGATTATGATTTCCCTATAATTGGAAGTGTTCAAGCAATAGCTACATCAAGGATATTTCTATCATAAGATTTAGATTTAGAAGAGGCCTTGGAGATTGTTTAATTCTCCAAGAGATTCTTAAACTTCTTTGTTTCATTGATAGTCTAGTGAAACTGAGAGAGTCCTCAGAATAAAGCATAAATGCATTTAAATATATAAAATAAAATAAATAGGATTACCAGGGACCAAATCACATTTTTAAAATTTCTTATTTTGGCTAACAGTCTCCTTGGAACCTACACAGAGAACTCAGGTGGTCCTTTGGACTCCAGGTTAAGAAGCTCTGATCTAGTTCAAGTCTCTTATTCTATTCATGAGAATAACTGAGAACCAAGGACATAAAAAACCAAAACAACAACAACAAAAAACCTTAGGTACCCCAAATCACCTAGCTGGTAAATAGCAGAGATAGGATTGAAACCTACATTTCTTTCCAAACCCATCCGATATCCCAAACTTCCCCATTTGTATTCAGGATACAATCATCCTTCTAGTCAGTAAGATGCATAATCATTGAGTTATACTCAGATATTGGGAGGCTCAAATGAGATAAGGAATGTAAAGTAATATGTAAACCTTAAAATGCAATATAATGCCTATTATTATTATTATTATTATTATTATCCTGCAGTTACCATGCCTCCAGACTGGTGATGATTTCATCTCTAAGCTTTCTACTGCATCCCTGCTAAGCTCAAGTAAAGTTTATAAGGCAATACAGGAATGAGCTGGTAAATGTTTAACAACAGAACTCTCAGAGAAAATGTAGGGCAATATATTTTTGTGCTTAATCTGCATAATTAATACTTTTAAAAGTCTAAACAATCAACAAAAGAATAAATCAAGCTTTGATTTATAGTGACTGCTGATTTCTGAGCTATAAGTGCTCATAATGAAAATAATGCACTGGCAAGCCAGTGAGAGATGGTTCTAGTACATCCTGAGTCATTCTTGATTCTCCCCTCTCCCTCAATTCCTGTATTTGATTAGTTGTCAAATGTTGTCAGCTGTCTCTGTGACATCTCTCCCATATTCTATGCTCATATAACCTCTAACCTTGTTCAAGTCCTCATCAACTTTTTCTTCTTTTTTTAATCCTTACCTTCCATCTTGTATTGATTCTAAAGCCAAAGAGTGGTAAGGGCTAGCCAGATGTGATAAAGTGACTTGGCCAGGGTCCCAAAGCTAGGAAGAGTCTGAAGATAGATTTGAACTCAGGATCTCCTGTTTCTAAGTCTGGCTTTTGATCTGCTGAGCCACCCAGATACCTCCCTTCATCAACTTTCTCCTGGAGAATTGCAATAACTTCATAATTGGTCTCTTTCCAACTCATTCTACTTACAGTTGCCAAACTGAAATGTTCTAAACACAAGCTACTTAATACTTTATTATTTTAGGGTGTTTCCCAGAGACATCTTTTGTTTTACTCACATACACACATAGCATATTTTCATTTGTGATTATCAGACACCTAGGTTTGAACCACATAGTTTAAGAGCCAGAAAGACCTTGGAGGTGAACTTGGGATCACAGATTTGGAGCTGGAGGAGAAGCCAATGCTATATAATTTAAGCCATAACTGAACAAGAATTTCTTATATAACATTCCCCAAAACTAGTCATTTAATCTCTCCTTGAGGACTTCTAGTGAGGAGGAATCCATCATCTCCCAAAGGCAGTCCATCCCTTTTAAAGGTTATGAATTGTAGGGGCAGGAAGACTAATTTTTGGATCATCATTGGCTTGTATTTCTTTTTGCCTGAAGAACAATACTCCTCCACCCATGGAAGAGTAGGTGTCAGATGTTTTAGTATAATTTCTACTGCCTGGTGGGAATGCCTTTCTGATCTAGCAAGCCTATTTGCCAAGGTGAATGTGAAAGCAAAAGGACATAGTATTTTATTTGACTCAGTATTGAATTGTACCTTTTTTAGTACTTCTTGAAAAAGTTGCTTTTACTGCATTTTATTCCAACCACAAATCTGAATCCCTGGACTGTCCTGAGTTAGACCTGGCACAGAATAGAAAGCTTTTCCTTGTAATAAATCTAAAACTACTTCTTTTGCAACTTTCACCCCTTATTCCGACTTCTGTCTTCTGAGACCAAGCAGAAGTTGAATCCTTCTTCATGGTAGCCCTTGATATTCACCAATATGGTTCCAAATTCATTGCTAAAGCTCTTTTTTTCCAGGTTAAAGATCCCTAGTTCCTTCAACTGAATTCCCTGTATCATGATCTCTAGGCAGCTCACTATCCTGGTTACCCTTTTGTGAACATCCTTCAGATAATTTCTACCCTTCCTATACGGTGGCACCCAGAAATGATCACAACACTTGAGATGATCCCTGATCAGAGTACAATGTAATGGAGTTATTATCTCCATTTTTCTAGAAACTATACTTCTCTTAATGTAGCCTAGCAGAACATTCTTCTTTTTCAGCTATCCTATACACAACTGACTCACATTAAGCCTAAGTGAAAATACTCAGATCATCTTCACAATAACTACGTCATCATGTCTTCTTTCATCTTATACTACTGAGGTTGAATTTTTAAACTCAAGTGCAGCCCTTAAACTCATTCCTATTCAATTTAATATTAGAATAGCCTTTTCTAGGTATATTATATATAAACATAATATAAGATATAACCTGCCATTCTAGACTGTTTAGATTTCTTTTTTTGTCCTGATCCAACATATTAGCTATCCCTCTGTTTGTATCCTGGCTTCCTACTTGCTACCTGGGTTGACTTTGGACATTTAATCTTGCTGAGCCTCATTTTTATCTCTAAATGTAAAGTGAGATGATTGGTCTCTGTCGCCTCAGAGATTCCTTTTAGCTAAATCTATAGTGCTATCTTAGATTTGAGAAACATACTTCTTGTGGCCCTTATATGTAACACAGAGTTAGAAAGTCAATCTTGGACTCTGGAAGACCTGGTTTTAAGTTTGGGTTCTAATCCAAACTAATTGTGTTGCTATAGATAAATCACTTAGCCTCTTAGTCCCTCAGACCCTTTCAACCCAGTGATCTTCCTATAATACCTTGATGTTACTTATTAAACACTTCTCCAGCAGTTAACTTTAACTTTGGGCATGATTTTTATAGTTGGAGTGGGAAGTGACATTTGAAACATTGCAGTATTTATTTAATTTAATGTTTGCAAATTTATTTATCTATAGACAGCGTTGCTAATTAAATACAGTATCTTTTCTGTCCCGGGCCAGTTTCATGTGACTTCAGTTTTAAGTCAATATTTTGTTGTTCAGTTTTTTTTTTTTTTTTGATTGTGTCCATCTCTTTATGACATCATTCAGGGTTTTCTTGGCAAAGATTCTGGGGAGGAGTGTGCCATTTTCTTTTCCAGTTCATTTTATAGATGAGGAAATTGAGGCAAACAAGTTTAAATGAGGTGCACAAGGTGACACAGCTAGTAAGTGCTCGAAGACAGATTCAAAATCAGGAAAATGTGTCTTCCTGACTCCAGGTCTGGTACTGTGTCTACCGTGCCAACCTAGGCCCCCCTCCCTAAGTCAATACAGCATCTCTCATATTCTTATCCAGTACTTTGGATTATACTGATCCCACACTCCCATTAATGCAGAAAACTGAGCTTATTGTACAGTACCGACAATACATATTGCTTATCAAGTGTTTTAATTCAATACATATCCAGTCATTTCTCTGTCATTACAAATTCCAAATGAATAGATTATTGTGCAATACTTGAATATGAACAGAATGAAAAGAGGCTACTTTGAAGGTTAAAATGTTGAATTGAAATATCATCTAGGGCAGTGATTCCTAAACTGTTTTGGCCTATTGCCCCCTTTCCATAAAAAATATTACTTAGCCCCCTGGAAATTAATTTTTAAAAAAATTTAATAGCAATTAATAGGAAAGATAAATGTACCTGTGGCCATCATCACCACCTTGGATCACTGTAGCACCTACCAGGGGGTGGAGGCACCCACTTTGGGAATCACTGATCTAGGGGTTCTTAACTTGGGGTCTGTGAATTAGTTTTTAAAATATTTAACAAATTATATTTTGATATGCTTAGTTTCCTTGGTAATCCTACATAGCATATATTATGTATTTAAAATACCATTCTGAGATGAGATTCATAGGTTTCACCAGACTAAGGAGTCCATCGTACAAAATAAAAAAGATTAAGAACTCGTGATTTCAACATAGCTTTGATTAAAATAGCAAAAGTAGAACTATATGTGATCTTTGAAAGCTGAATAATATTTTTATTTTGCCACTGATATTTTATGGTCTTTTTTCTAAATCACCAATAAAATTTTTCACTACCAAAGGGTCTTCTTACAATAGAGAATTTTTCTTACCCCTATTACTCTAATGTAGGAACAAGGCTATGGCTGTCTAAGCTACTCAAAAGAGATTATCCACAGCTCATAATTCATGTACTGAAGCCTATAGTTATGTCCTTGGAGCTTTGGATAGAGAAAACTTTATAAAGATATTCTTTTGTTAAATAACTAAACTCAGTTGATAGACTGGTTTTATTCTAGCTGGAGTTCTATAGCATGTGGCTATTATTGCAAGGCCCTAATATACCATTTCTTACTGCTTTTCTGAAATAATTTTATTTTCCTGACGTTTTTCTTGGTGACACATCAATGTATCTTAACCACCCTCTGTTCTCTCTATAACATATTTCTCAGAACTCTTTTAACATTCTCTTCTTTTCTCTTGATGTTAACCTATATGTCTATAAATCATTACTTGACAAAAATAAATTATTTCTCTTTCAGTTCCTCAGCACTGGTGCATGTAGTCCCATTGATAGAAATGAGATGCATCACACTCTTTGGCTAATTGTTTTATACTTTTAAAATAATTTCTCTCAGACTCTTCAGAGCAAATGAGATCCAAAATTCACTGTAGAAAGTTAAATTATTTTTTTGGCCATCTTGAAAGCTTTTCTAACTGAAAAAATTACCAACCCAGTTGATATTAAAAATTGAATATTCATTAAGAATCTGGAGGCATGAGTGTGAACTAATGGCAGTAGTTGAGCTTATAACCTCCATTTTGCCCTTCAAAGAGTATTATGTTAGATTAAAAGTCAACCTTATGTGAATTCCACTTGCTACAATGATCAAATGAGATAATCTTCAAGATGACATAATGCTGATTTTTGCGTTATTATTTTCTTTGCTTAGGCAGTAGTAGCACGTATCATTTAAATGGGGAAAAGGGTGCAAGAGGGATAAGAAATATATTCTAATGAAGACAATATAAATTCCCTTTTTGTTGTGACAATGAAGGTATTAAGAATATGAGACCATAAATCTCATCAGGATATCTTAAACAAGAAATCAATGCTTTGTTTCAATGCCTGAAAATAAATAATGTATTGAAAAGACTATTAAGACAATAGAATCTTCCAAGTTCACTAAAATTCTGACCAGGTTACAGTTATGCAATTTCAGGCACTCGTATGTCTCTTCCACTTACAATGATGCCCAACATGAGATCCCAGAATGACCCATTGCAGCACTTAACTCTCATACCCATGATACTTTTATTTGTATTTAACTTCAATTTTTAAAATTACATCACTGCAATTTAAAGTCCATTTCATCTTCTTTGTTTTTATGTCACATTTATACACACCCAGATAGGTGTATAGGGAGACACAATGTTCTTGTGAAATATAGAAGAACCCAGGACATATGGATGAGTTGTAGGGTAGGAGTCAGAGTCAGGAAGACCTAAGTTTAAATCTCACCTCAGAGACCACCTCTTTGGACTTAGTTTCCTCGCCTGTAGAATGAGGTAGTTGGATATCATGCATGCTATCCACAATCTATTCCAGCTCTGAATAGATGATTCTATGACTAGTAGTCAGGAGATACAGGTTCCTGGCCAACCCTTAGCACTTAGTATATGGGAAGATAATATAGTGGATGGAGTCCCAGTCCAAACCTGGCCTCAGACACGTCCTCACTGTGTCTTAAGTAATTAAGCAATTACTTAACCCTGTTTGCCTCGGGTTCCTCATCTGTAAGATGAGCTGGGGAAGGAAATGGTGGACCACTTTAGTATCTTTGAGAAGAAAACCCTAACTGGGCAAACAAAGAGTTGAACATGACTGAAATGACTGAATAACAAAAACTACTAGTATCTAGTTGTTCAGGTACAAATGGTATCCCTAAGTAGTGATCCTGGAAAAATCATTTATTCTTTAGGCTTAAGTTTCCATGTCTGTTTAAGATGAGAAGATTGCACTAAATGATTTACCATCTCTATTTCAACTCTAACATTCTATTCTCAAAAAGGGTCTAGTCATGAATATTACAGTTAATTTGTGCATGCTACCTACAGGCTTTTAAAAAAAGGCATTTTGCCATTATAAAAATGTTAAATTACCATAGAATTATAGCTCTAGAGATATAAAGGAACATGGAAGCCATCTGATCAACATCCCTAATTTTATAAATGAGGAAACAAGTGTGGGGAGATTAAGCGACTTGCCTAAGGTGACCCAGGTGGTGATTGATCATCTGTGATGGTATTTGAATCTCATATTATTTCCTTTAAATTAAAAAAATTAAATTAATTTATTTTCAAATTAAATTAAAATTTTTAATAAAAAACCCCCTTACCTTTTGTCTTAGAATTGATACTAAGAATTGGTTACAAGGCAGAAGAACAGTAAGAGTTAGGCAATTGTGGTTAAGTGACTTGCTGTGCCCCTGAACCCCATATTATTTTCTACTCTATCATACTGCCTCTCTAATCTGTACATATGTGATATATATATATATACATATATATATATAAATTACATATAATATATAAAAATTATAGAGATGAACTATACATGATATATAGTTATATATAATATATAAAATTATATGTTACATATATTATATAAAATATGTAAATATAAATAACATATATAAAATAAAGTTGGAAAGCAGTATCTTTAGGAAGACCAAGGAATAATGAGAAAGAAGTAATTATCATCTTAGGTTGCACATAGACTTTTAAAAATGTCTCTGGTAAAAACATGCAATTAGGAGTACACTGACAAGCTCTAAAAAATTAATGGACTTGTGGAAGATTCTGGGTTGTACAAATAATGTGGTCTCACTTAAAATAAAACTTTATAACCATATGAAATAGTGNGTCTCTCTCTCTCTCTCTCTGTCTCTCTCTCTCTCTCTCTCTCTCTCTCTCTCTCTCTCTCTCTCTCTCTCTCTCTCTCTCTCTCTCTCTCTCCTTCCTGTTTCCAGGACTTAAAATAATGGCTGGTGCATAATATGTACTTAATTATCAATTCTTTCTCCCTCCTTCCCTGTCTTTCTGCCTGTCTGCCTCTGTATCTTTTATTTGTCTAATTATATAGTTAGATATATATTTAGCACAAGACATATTAGTAATCTATAAACCTTTAATGAAAGACCTCTTTCATTCATTAATTCTGAGCCATGCCTTTCAGTGTATTTTCCTCATCTTTTCTTACACTTTCTTGATGTTGAAGTCATCATGTACATTTTCACAGACACATTCAACAAACCGTTATTCAATATCTAGCCATACCACTGCTGGGTATATATCCCAAAGAGATCATAAGGAAAAAGGCTTATCACAAAAATATTTATAGCTGTGCTCTTTGTGGTAGCAAAAAATTAGAAAACAAGGGGATGCCCTTCAATTGGGGAATGGCTGAACAAATTGTGGTATCTGTTGGTGATGGAATACTATTGTGCTAAAAGGAATAAAGAACTGGAGGAATTCCATGTGAACTGGAATGACCTCCAGGAATTGATGCAGAGTGAAAGGAGCAGAACCAGGAGAACATTATACACAGAGACAGATAACACTGTGGCACAATCGAATGTAATGGACTTCTCTACTAGCAGCAATGCAGTAATCCAGGGCAATTCTGAGGGACTTATGAGAAAGAACACTATCCACATGCAGAGAAAGAACTGTGGGAGTAGAAACACAGAAGAAAAACAACTACTTGATCACATGGGTCAATGGGGATATGATTGGGGATGTAGACCATAAACAATCACCCCAGTGCAAATATCAATAATATGGAAATAGGTCCTGATCAATGACACATGTAAAACCCAGTGGAATTGTGTGTTAGCTATAGAAGGGCAGGTGGAGGGAGGAAAAGAACGTGAATCTTGTAACCATGGAAAAATGTTCTAAATTAATTAAATAAAAAAGAAACAGTTATTCAATCCTTACTTTGACCACTCAAGTTTTCTGTTTACTCAGTTTGAAAAAGACTCTTAAATTCTTCTAGATTTAGAACTAGAAGGGCTGTTGGATATCATCAAATCCAAGTCTCCCATTTTACAGGTGAGGCAACTGAGGTCCAGAGAGTTTAACTGATATTCCCAGGGTCACATAGCTTTTAAGTAAACCGAGTTTAAACCCAGGTCTTCCTAACTCCAAGTCAATTCTATCCACTATATCATGCTGCCACAACTTATCTTGGGGCATGTGTCTTCATGATATTCCCCTACCTATAGTCATTCTGGGCACTGAAAACTGAGAGGACCAACAATCCCATGAAATAGTTTCTTGTTATCACTGTGCACATGCAGACCAGATCCACTAACTGTTTTGTTCACCTTTTTTAGGAGAACATGCGAACCGTCCTTCCATTTAGCTGCAACTTCTTTTTTCCTTTTGGTTTCATTTTTAAGTAACACTGGCAATATCGATAATGTTAACTCAATACTATACTGATCCATTGGTCATTAACAAAGATATTAAGATTTATGGCCCAAGGGTTAATTGAGTTGTTCAGTCACTTTTAAGTTGGGCCCAATTCTTCGATACTGAAACCAAAGTAGTTTGAATTTCCTCCACTAGCTCATTTTACAGATAAGGAAACTGAGGCAAACAGGATTAAGTAACTTGCCTAGGGTCATGCAGTTACTAAGTGTTCAGGGCCAGATTTGAACTCAGAAAGTTGAGTCTTCCTGATCCCAGGTTGTCTTATGCACTCTATCTACTACATTACCTGACAGTTAATAATGATAGATAATGGGGCAGCTGATTTTGCTCAGTGGATTGAGAGCCAGGCCTAGAGAAAGGAGGTCCTAGGTTCAAATCACTTAAGTCATTTAACCCCATTGCCTCGCCCTTTCCCTCTTCTGCCTTGGAACCAACACATAATATTGATTTTAAGATAGAAGGTAAGAGTTAAAAAAATAAATAAAAATAATCGTAGATAATCTAAGAAATAGTGATTCTAAGCAACTCTTTGCTCCCTTGTTTTGTAACGTTTTGTTACAGAAGCAGAAAACGGTTTATGTGAGACTGAAGTTTATTTTGTATTTTCATTTGTTTTGTAGATTGTCATTGCTCAAGAATTCATCTTCTAATAGCCAGCTTTCTGCTGAAGAGCCTCTCTGTAATGTTTGACTGAGTTTTGGACAGCAGCCAGAGTCCTTCACCAGGATGGTACTATAAACAAGGCATATTAAAAAATAATCATCCCTGAGGCATTTTCATTTTTGAAACAACTAATATAATATAGGAAACTTCACATATTCTAGTTCTTTCCATTTAACTTATAAGCAAAAAACTGTTTTCAATCTATTTCCTGCATTACCTATCTGTAATTTTTAATAATAATTTTACCATGGATTTAAAAATATTCTTAGAACCGATGATTAGTAATGTTTGCCTTATGATTTTGTAATCATGTAATCACAGAGCTGGAATGGACCTCAGGAAATCATTCAGTCTATCTCTTGCTACCAGGTAGTGATGTAGCTGAGATGGCTCAATATTTCTTTTATTCATGAAAATCTTGATGGAAATTTAGTTCAAGAGGATTTTCATTACTGATTAGAAATATAAGAGGTTTAATGCTGGGATAATATTAAGAACAGATCATTACAGTAGAGCTTGTATTTCAAAAATAAAAAAAACACAAAAGAGAGTATATATCTTGAATTTCAAGTAGATTTCGGAGATGACTTTCTCAATATTTCTCATAAAACTCTCCATCTCCTACTTCCTTTTTTTTTTCTGCTTGTAGTTCCCAATGTCCAGAGTGTACTTCTTCCTCTCTGCCACCTCATAGAATCTCTTACTTCCTCCAAGATTCAGTTCAAACTCCATCTTCTATATTAAGTCTTTCTGCATGCAGTGGCTAGTATTCCCCATTCCCATTTATTGCACATTTATTTGCTGTGTATTTCTTTAATGAGGTGTGGACTGGCCATCTGTGCTAATTCAAACCTTCCCAAAAAAGTGAAAACTGGTCACAAGCTATTGAAGAGTTCAAATCTGAGATTACGAGTGTTTGAGGTCACATTTGAGCTCAAAAAGATGAATCTTTCTGACTCCAGACCTTATGCCATCCACTTTGTGACCCAGCTGCCCCAATAATAATAATAGCTAACTTTTTTTTTAGTGTTTACTATGTGCCAGGCACTGTGGCTAAACATTTTGCAAATATTATCTCATATGATCTTCAGAAGAATCCAACGTAGTCAGTGCTCCTATTATCTCCATTTTGGTTTTGAAGAAACTGAGGCAGACAGCAGTTAAGTGACTTACCTAGTCATACAACTAGTGTGTGAAGCTGGATTTAACTCTAGTCTTCCTGACCCCAGACCTGGCATTCAATCCACTACACCACTTAGCTGCCTCTTTCTCAAACTTAGAGACTCAATAAAGCTTCTTTCCATTCCCTGGAACCTTAAAGGTAAAACTTTGGAAGAGTATGGTACACTTTTTTTTTCAAAACTAGCTGCTAATTATAGCTTTTATCTATTCATAAATGCTATTGCTAAAAATTATCTACTTGACAGCATTTTATTAATTTCATTTCACTCCAGTATCTTTGCTAAAAATAATGAAATTGCTTTTCCTTAAAAATGTTTTATAATTCTGACTTCTTACTAGTTCAAAGTGGCTTTTTTCCAATTAATATGAGTGGGAAATGTCCATGATATTTCAATACCAACATGGACATCAACTCAGCTTTCTCACAAGCTTATGCTTCCAATGATCATGTATACAGTTTCATCAAAATCAATGAGAGAGAAGAAATGCATTATCAGAAGATAACCCAGTAGACTTTGTCTTGCCTGAAGGATTTTATTTGGATAGTTAAGTGTTTACCCATCTGAATAACATTTAGCAATGAGTAATCTTTTTTACTTCATTAAGTGCATTGCTAAATGTCATTCATTTGACTGAAAAAATTAAAGCAAGAGGAAGATTAAAATGTTCCTTCATGGTAGATCCAACAACATCTATTTTCCAATTTAAACACTTTTGAGAACAAATCTTTTTACTCTTATAGAGATAATAACGTAGGTCTATATTTAAAAAATCAACAAATACTTAATGAATGCATACTACATAAGGATATTGTTGTTGTTGGGTTGCTTCAGTCATGTCCAAGTCTTTATGGGCTTTTCTTGGCAAAGATACTGTCATTTCCTTTTTCAGCACATTTTACAGATGTGAAAACTGAGGCAAACAGAATTAAGTGACTTGCACAGGGTCATGTAACTAGGAAATATATGAGACCAGATTTGAACTCATAAAGATTAATCTTCCTGAGTCTAGACCTGGCACTCTATCCACTGTGCCATACTGCCCAAATCAAAAGGTGAAGACTGTTTACACTTTAGTAAATGTAATTGATGCATGAAATATGGGCCAGAGATAATATAGTATATCTATTCTAATTAGATGGATATTATACATTTCTTCCCAAGTTTATCTACTATACCTACCTATATGCATTTCACCATTTTATTTATTTATTTATTTTTTAATTTTAAACCCTTAACTTCTGTGTATTGACTTATAGGTGAAAGAGTGGTAAGGGTAGGCAATGGGGGTCAAGTGACTTGCCCAGGGTCACACAGCTGGGAAGTGTCTGAGGCTGGATTTGAACCTAGGACCTCCCGTCTCTAGGCCTGGCTCTCAATCCACTGAGCTACCCAGCTGTCCCTTCACCATTTTATTTTAAAGAATTATGCTGAAAAAAGTAAAACTGATTCTTCATTTTCCCCTTTTTTGATACGTGATCTAGTCTATCATTGTCCCTGAAAATATGGAAAATTTAACAGCTTGTTTGAGATGGTTATAAATGGAGGAATTCTGAGCTTGTGTGTAAGCCAGTCCCCTCCCAATCTCAAAGCTACAAATAAGTCGTTCTACAGCATTCAGACATAATTTAGCACGTGCTAAGATGTTATATTAAAAAAACCATATTGTAAACAAAAGCTAGGTACTCTGGAGAGAATTACTTTTTTTGACAACACTTCTAAAGGATATAACAAGCATCTTCGGAGCCTTTCATCTCTATCATTAAGTAGCTGTTCTGAAGTAGTAACTTAATAGTGCCCTACTGACCTCAACAACGGATAGCTATAGATAATGCAGTGGCTAGAGTACCAGGTTTGGACTTTGGAAGATTCATCTTCCTGAGTTCAAATCTGGCCTCAGATACTTACTAGCTGTGTAACCCTGGGTAAATCACTCAACCTTGTTTTCCTTAGTTTCTTCATCTATAAAATGAGTTGTAGAAGCAAATGGCAAACCATTCATTTTTTTCATTTTCATCTTTGCCAAGAAAACCCCAAATGGGGTCATGAAGAGTCAGATTTGACTGAATAACAACAATAGACCTTGAAGAGTTAATTTATCTTCCAAAGTTTCTAATAAGCTCAGAGAAGACCAGGAAGCTGGCTCAGTAAATGTGAATAGAAATTCCTTCTTTCTGCTAGCAGGAGTTTTAATTCTTCCCTCTTATCCTGTAATTTATCCTTAAGTCAATAGAAATTACAATGTGGCTACCGGCTCCAAAGAGAAATTAGATGATGCAGTACTCATTGAAAAAGGATGTTAAGAGAGAAGGGTTTGATTGGAAATGAGAGACCTAAGTGACCTTCTCAAAAATGAACAGGGTGTTAAATAGATTTGTGCAAGCTTTGTAATTATCATCAAATTCCTGTTGGCTAATAGATCTATTTGGCATTAAATACTCTTTAGCTGTTATGCAGATGACTCACTTGAAAAAAGATGACCATTTCCTAAATTATAGACGAAACATTATTCACATGTTAGCTTGGTTAAGTATATTAGAAATAGTTTATTGTTTTATTGACTCATCCAGAATTAGTTCATCTATCCTCAGGCTAATTCTACTCATATACTGATTTGTTTGGCAGAAGGGGATTGATTTAAAAATATGTTTGTTTTTAGCCTAGGAAAGTGGTTAGAATGGCTTTGAAGTTATAATGAGAGTTTATGAAAAATTTTGGTATCTTTCCAGTCAGGAAAATCTGATTTCATTCACTTATTGATATATATTGCATCATATCAGAGCAAAAGTACCCTGATATGTGGGGTAAAAAGCACTGGACTTTGAGTGGAAGGGACTGGGTTTGAACCTATGTCATTTTGGGCAAGTTTCATTTTCTTTAAAATGAAATTCTTGTATTAGATCAAATATATCAAAAACAGAGTCCAAATGCTTTCCACAACAGGTTCAAGTGAAGCTCAAACAAGATTAAAATGTCATTGGGAAATATTTAACAAAATAAATAAAAATTCAAAAAAATAGAAAATATTGCACTTCAAAATAAAACCAATATTCAGTTTGTTAGGAATGTTGTGTTTTAACTAGTGGCCCCCTTTTTTATTTGTTTGACACCGCTAGACTAGATGATCTCTGATGTTCCTTCAAGCTTTAGATTTATCATCTATCATCGTTATTATCTTCTGAAGCTTTATGTTGACTAATGTCCAACAATTATTGTTTGTTCCTATTTTATCGATGGACTTTAATAATTTATGGTGAAAATTTATCATACTTGGTGAAAGGGATTTTTTCATCTTTTGCAGTCAAAGTAAAGATGTATGTTATGCAAGTTTCCCAACTGTCTATTGGTAATCAGGATGCCAACTTCTCTGATAATACTCTGACCTTAGTTAAAAATTCTTAGTATTCATGGCACCTTAACCTATTCAGAAACAAAGATGTTTTATTTGTTTGAGAGTACTTTAGAACAGTAATGCTTGTGGCTTTCAAAGGCAAAAGCCATATAAAATGAAAAAGAACATTTCCCCCCTGTAATTGTGATTGTAAACCAGATCCCTTATAATTAGTATTATATTCACTTGTATTATTATTATACTTTAAATAGTCAAAAATGTCAAACTATGTTCCTTTTCTCTTTATTTAGCATTTTTAATACTTAATGAGCACCCTTCTATCAGGAATAATCCAATATTCTTATCTCTCCTGAAATAGTAAAGGCAAAGCTCTCTGGAACACAAAGACCATATAACAATTAAAATCACTTTCAACAAATGCTGGTTCACATTTATTTTTATTTGAAAACATCATTATTCATCATTTGTAAACCAGATACTCTCTCAATGGTTTCTGACATCACTGTTGCCTTTCTCAGTCCTCTCCTTCAAAAAACATAATATTTTTATTTATTCATTTATTTGTTTATCCATATACATATGTAACAAAAGATTCTTATAGAACATTTTAAAAGACTTTTACTCAATTGTCTTTTTTTCAATCTGCAGATCATATACTTCTAATCTTTGTGGTAGTTATTTAGCTATTTAGAGGATGAAGTTAATGCTCTAAAGTTATGGCAGACAAATCCAATGGTCATTTTAAGTAATTTTAGAGAGACTCATCACCAGGTTAGCAGTAGGATGATGCATTTTTTTAACCTCAAGAACTCTAGAAGACTATTTAGTAAAATGTAAAAGGATTATGGTTTAAATTGTTAGAGACAGGATCTACAACGACCAGATCATGTATTCATGAAAGATGAACTTTGAATGAAAAAGCATTGATTGAATGTTTACTATGTGCTAGACACAGTGCTAAGCACTGAGAATAAAAATTTAATCAATCAATATAATCCTTGCTTTCAAAGGAGCTTACATTTCTACAGGGGAAGAAAATATAGAGTTGTAATAGTTTTGGGAGGATATATATGCACTGCATGTTTAAAGAATGGCAGGGAAATGAGTGGTGGCCTGAGGTCCTGGAAAAATAATTATCAGAGACAAGTGCCCAAGGTACAGTACCCAATTTCTGGTGGCAGAAAGAGATAAGGAAGATGGCTGAAATAGATGCATCTTAGGTTGGGAATAGCTGGGGAGTTTGGAAAAAGAATGATTAGACAAAGAACTCCTGAAAAATTTTAAATGTGAGGAAGATCATACCTTTAAAGTTGGAAGGGATCTTAGAAATTGTCCAATATAAAACTCTCATTTTACAGATGAGGAAATTAATATCCAAAACAGTTAAATGACTTCCTATGGTCAAATCAGCATTTCAAATTTTTTACTCAGTTCTTTCCTTTTAAAAAAGAATGCTAAAAATGCTTTATTCTATTAGATATGTATTTTCCCCTGTGGGATTATGCATACTCTTTCAGGGTAAGTTATTCTTAGTTGTAAAACTTGACCTATTAACTTCTGGGATATCATATTCAAAGATTTTCTTTACTTAAAAGTACTTGATGCTAAGTCTTATATAATCTTGGCCTTTTCCCTTTTGGATGGCTCTTGTACTTTATCTTTGAAATGGAAGCTCTGGATATTGGCTATGCTATGTTAAATTTTTTCCTTTTGATGTTTCTATAAAGAGGTGATTGATAGATCATTTCTAATTTTTACTTTGTTCTTTTGCTCTAATAGATCTATATTTTAATTTATGATTTCTAGAAATATAGTATATAATTTTTAAAAATGGTCATGGTTCTCAGAAATCTGATGAATTTTAAATGATCTATCTTTGACTTGCTTTCCAGGTTGTGAAGACAGATTTTCAAACTTTTCTTATACTTTTTTAAGTCTTTAGATTTTATTTGAATATTTCTTATTGTTTTTCAGAGTCATTGAGTTCTGTTTGTTTTTTTTTCTAATTTTTCAGAGAATCTACTTATTTGGGCAAGTTTTTCTGCCTTCTAACCTAAGCATTTTTTTCTTCCTATTTCTTTTCTCCATATAGAATGAAGTAAAGAGGCCATGGAAAAGGGTTCTGAAAGGAAAAACAGAATCTGGAAAGGAAAAGGTAAATCTAAGAGATATTACAAAGGAACAAGCCATTGTATTTAACAACTAAATGGGTATAGTAGATATCCAAAATGTTTATTGAATGTTGAAAAGGTGAAAGAGAAGAAAAAAAAAGATTGAATTGTCTCTTGGGAAAATTAAGAAGTTCATGAAATATATCTTAGCATCTCCACTCTTCCCCCTGTACTCTGTTGTTTTTAGACTCTAATCCCCTTAAAATCTTTCTCCAATCAAGACATATTGTTATAAAAGAATGTAAAACTATTTTCCTATTTTGTACCCCCCCCCCCACTACCACTTTTCTCTTTCTCTCTCTTTGTGTGCATTTAGACGTGTGATTTCATTATTGTATTGAATTCTCAGTATGGAATCTCCCTATACCAATGGCTAACTGGGGACTGCTCTGTATTTTAGAAAGTTTTAGAGAGTTGCCCAGATTGAGTAACTTGCCCAGGGTCACAAAGCCAGAATGGTTCAGAGAAGAGACTTGAACCTTGGTCTTTCTAATTGAAAACAAGGACACCATGCTGCCTTTTAAAACCATTTTACACCTTGGAATAAATGACTAATAAATGAAAGACATATATTTTAAGGGACCCCTACATTTTAAAATGAATCATGAGTTGCAAGTGGGATATTTAGAAAGGGAGGAAATTGAACTACAGGCTTTTTCTAGGAGAGGAAGACTTGAAGTCATATCACACAGGCAGGTGCCTGTTTTTTGTGTAAGGCTGGCTTTGATCTCAGATTTCAAACTTAGCAATTAGAAGAATGGTGGTGCCATGAGAAGAATCAGTGAAGTTGGGGAGAATATCTAATTGGTGTAAGTGTGTGTCTGCAAGGTGATGAGTTCAGTATGGGATATTGTGGGGTTAGAGAGGCAGTATAGTATTGTGGGTAGGAGGCCAACCTTGGAATGAAGAAGACAAATGGAGACTCAGGACATATTTACTTTGACCTGAACAAATCACTTACTCTCTCTGTAACTCTAGGTAGTTCCCTACAATATAAGTTACAGAGGAGTTGCTTATTTTATGTGATAAATCCATCAGGCCCTGACGATTTTTTCTTAGGGAGTTCTTTGATGACTTGTTCAATTTCTTTTTCTGATATGGGATTATTTAGGTATTCTATTTCTTCTGCTGTTAATCTAGGCAATTTGTATTTTTGTAAATATTCATCCATATCTCCTAGATTGCTATATTTATTGCCATATAATTGGGCAAAATAGTTTTTAATGATTGCCTTAATTTCCCCTTCATTAGAGGTGAGGTCTCCCTTTTCATCTTTGATACTGTCAATTTGGTTTTCTTTCCTTTTTTTATTAGATTGACCAGTACTTTGTCTATTTTATGTTTTTTTCAAAATACCAGCTTCTAGTATTATTTATTAATTTAATAGTTCTTTTACTTTTGATTTTATTAATTTTTCCCTTGATTTTTAGTATTTCTAATTTAGTTTTCATCTGGGGATTTTTAATTTGCTCGCTTTCTAGTTTTTTAAGTTGCATGCCCACTTCATTAATCTCTGCCCTCCCTAATTTGTTAATATATGCACTCAAGGATATAAATTTCCCCCTGAGTACTTTCTTGGCTGCATCCCACAGAGTTTGGTAGGATGTCTCATCATTGTCATTCTCTTCAATGAAATTGTTGATTGTTTCTATGATTTCTTCTTTGACTAGCTGGTTTTGGAGGATCATATTATTTAATTTCCAATTAGTTTTTGATTTGCCTGTCCAGGTGCCCTTACTAATTATTATTTTTATTGCATTATGATCTGAGAAGGTTATATTTATTATTTCTGCTCTTTTGCATTTGTTTGTAATGTTTCTATGCCCTATTATATGGTCAATCTTTGTGAATGTACCATGTGTAGCTGAAAAGAAGGTGTATTCCTTTTAGTCCAAACAAAAACAATGTAGCCAAAATCAGAAGGGAAATAACAATTTGAGAAAAAAAAATCTTTATCACAAAAAACTCTGACAGGGGTCTAATTACTCAAATATACAAGGAGTTAAACCAATTGTATAAAAAATCAAGCCCCCCCCAAATGATAAATGGGCAAGAGATACGAATAGGCAATTTTCAGATAAAGAAATCAAAACTATCAATAAACACATGAGAAAGTATTCTAAATCTCTAATAATTAGAGAAATGCAAATCAAAACAACTCTGAGGTATCACCTCACAACTAGCAGATTGGCTAAAATGAAAGAAGGGGAGAGTAATGAATGCTGGAGGGGATGTGGCAAAACTGGGACATTAATGCATTGCTGGTAGAGTTGTGAACTGATCCAACCATTCTGAATGGCAATTTGGAACTATGCTCAAAAGAATGCCTGCCCTTTGATCCAGCCATACCATTGTTGGGTTTGTACCTCAAAAAGATCATAGATAAACAGACTTGTATGAAAATATTCATAGCTGTGCTTTTTGTGGTGGCAAAAAACTGGAAAAGGAGGGTATGCCCTTCTATTGGGGAATGGCTGAACAAATTGTGGTATATGCTGGTGATGGAATATTACTGTGCTCAAAGGAATAATAAACTGGAGGAATTCCATGTGAACTGGAAAGACCTCCAGGAATTGATGCAGAGTGAAAGGAGCAGAGCCAGAAGAAACATTGTACATAGAGACCAATACACTGTGGTAAAATAGAATGTAATGGACTTCTGTACTAGCAGCAATGCAATGACACAGGACAATTCCGAGTGACTTATGGAAAAGAACGCTACCCACATTCAGAGGAAGAACTACAGGAGTGGAAACAGAAGAAAAACAACTGCTTGAACACATGGGTTGAGGCGGACATGATTGGGGATGTAGACTCTAAACTACCACACCAATGCAACTATCAACAATTTGGAAATAGGTCTTGATTGATGACACATGTTAAAACCAGTGGGAATGCACATCAGCCATGGGGGGGATCTCGAGGGTGATGGGGAAAGTAAGAGCATGAATTATGTAACTATGTTAATTTTTCTAAAAAATAAATATTAATAAATGTTTAAAAAAACATCAAGTGTTTATAGACTTCATTGTCATGGTCCATTTCTGCAAAAGGGTATTTGAAAAACTCCCCAATTTTATCACCTCTGAGAGCAACAGTAGAGAAAAAAATAGAAATGACTACAACAGATCTGAGTCTATTATTATTTCTGACTACCATTTAGTAATAGTCTGGCACAAAGCAGAAGTTTCTGAAGCTTATCTGCCAGGGAGAAAAGGTCAGGAGGTCACTGCATAAAAATAAGAAAAATACTGAAAACTCCTTTTGGTATATAAATGTTTCATCAGACCAGAAAACATGCTTCAGCCTTCTGAACTGACAAGGGCTAATTGCTATAGTTCAATGAGGCAGAACAAGGTTGTTGTATAGAAAAGCAATTAAAAAATGGAAATATAATCACCAGTTTCCCAAGGCCCTCTCCCCAACACCCACTCCCACACATGCACACACACATCTACACACACACCCACACACGCACAGACACACAGACAGACACACACACACAAAAGCACCTGAAAACTGTATCTAAAATGGTAGTGTACAAAGCAAAACAAAGTATAGGAGGAAAACCAGAAATATCTGCAGGAAGCAAAGAGATTAGGTTAGAAAAAGAACTAATACATGGTTAAAACTCTGAATACAATGTCAAATCTAAAAAGAAGAAATGTAAGGTAAGATTACCCCAAGTTCCATCTGCCATCCCCAACTTATTGCTAGATATCATCCGGGTTTCAAACAATTTGAGATATTTTAAGCAGTCATGCTATTCATTTTACTTACATCCGTTTGATTCAAATGCTTCATAATATCAAATTATCTTTCTCTACATTTTTCAAGATAGGATAGCCCAGTACAAATCAAAGTATGATACAGCAGGTGGCTGACAAATAAAATCTTTATATTAACTATTTTCTCTCATCTGTATATATTTTATCTTAATTTTTAGATCCTGGTTAAAGGATATAGAAAAGAATGTAAATTTTTAATTCCTTCAAGGAAAGCAAAACTCAAAGCATATACTCTTCTACTATGCTTGGATAGGTAAGATATGATAAGAAATACTGAACTAAGAGCTCACCTCAGAATTAGGAAGAGTTGGGATGATATATGCTGGCTATATGACCCTGGACAAGTCACTTACTTCTCATTGTCCCAATCAATTCTTTAAGACTATAAAATTTCAAGACTATAAAACAAGTGCTGATTTCTTGTGGTATAGGGAGTTCAATACAATACAGAAATCACAGGAATGGACCACAAAAAAGTACCCTTAATAATAATATGTATTGTTGTCCAGTTGTTCAGTCATATCCAACTCTACAGGACCCCATGGACTTTATCCATGGGGTTTTCTTAGCAAAGATACTGGAATGGTTTGCCATTTTTTTCTCCAGCTCATTTTATAGATGAGGAACTGAGATAAATAGGGATCAAGTGATTTGCTCAGGATTCCAAGGTCAGAGCTGAATTTAGATCTTTCTGACTCCAGGACCATCACCTAGCTACCCCAATGGAGTGTATAATGAGGATTTTTGCTGAGGATCCTTTGATCACCGAAAACAAAGGCATTCTGCATCTGGGAGAAGACATTATGTTCCCTTACCACATGGTTGGGAATAGATTCTTTTTATATTCTGGCTATGCAGTCAGGGAAAAGAAAGACCCTTCTCTTGTTCTCCACTTAACTTAAAAAACTGGTTTGAAGGGTTTCATTTTTGTTCTGTTTGTCCTTTTGAGGCTATGTTCAGATGATAAAATTCCCATTCAAACTAGAATAGAGTCTTTGAAAATAGGATTCCAGACTGAATGTTGCAGCCCCCTAATCCAGCAAGGAAGTCCTGAGAAGCCAGGATATGTAGAACTCAAGACCAAGGCAGGGTTTTGGATTTGGAACTTGAGACTGTGCTCTATAGGAAGTGTGCTAAGCTGTAGACCTAATTCCCCTCCTATACCCAGAGACTGTGGTGGTATAAGGGGGGATGGTATCCTCTGTGTTGGGGAGTATATATTTGTTTTCATACCCTTGAAGTATTCCTTTGTAAAGGTTAACCCATCTAAGTGGTTAAATGGAACTGATCTGCAAGGGACATCCCCCTGCAATTGGGGAAACATCATCAGTGATGACTTGGTATCAGTTACAGAGAGCTGAGATATACCTGGGCAGTGAAGTAGTATAGTATATAGAGTACCAGGCTCAGAGTCAGGAAGACTCAGCTTCCTGAGTTCAAATCTGAATTCACTGTCTATTTGTATGACCCCTGGTAAAACATTGCACCTTGTTTGCCTCATCTGTAAATCTGTAAAATGGGATGGAGAAGGAAATGGCAAATCACTCCAGTATCTTTGCCAAGAAAATCTAAAATGGGGTCATGATAATATGGGAATAGGTTTTGAATGATAATCCATGTATAACCCAGTGGAATTACTTGTCAGTTCCAGGACGAGGGATAGAAGTGGGGAGGGAGAGAACATGAATCATGGAACCATGGAAAAATATTGTAAAAATAAAATCATATTAAAAATAATAAATGAAATAAAATCATGAAAAGTTGAAGATGATGGAAAAAAAGAAGATATATCTAAACTCCCTTAAGGGTACTGGTGAATTTTGGGGGAGGAACTGAAATATATAATACACCTACTTTTTAGAGATTGAATTACAATTAATTGATTATAGAATAATCATTGTACCGCATGGCAAAGATAGCTATTTTTCTTTAGCATGATGAAATCCGATACTGCTTCACATGTAGTGGTGGTATTCTTTCCTAACTAGTCATCAGACTTCAGAACTCAATGAAAGTTACTTGGGACAGTGTTGTCTGGTCACGTAAGGCCAAAGGAAAGGCAAATGAAAGCAGTGGCCACCTCCTCCTTGGTCAGGTTTATCAGTAATGAATGGAAGCTCAAAAAGTGAAAAAAGAAGACCTCATCACAAAGGAAATTGTAGTGATCAAGTTGTCTTCCTTGGCTATGAACATTCCAAGAACTCTTGTTGTTCTATTGTTTTAGTTGTGTTTGATTTCATGATCCCATTTTGCTGGGGTGGAGGTGAGCGGTGGGGGGGCAAGATACTGAAGTGGTTTTCTAGTTTTCTCAGCAATTTTTAAACAAAAGAGTGTTCTTCCCTAGGTAATTTATGTTTCAGGGTTTATCAAACATTGAATTAATTGAGATATATTATTTCTGCTTCTTCCTTGCCTTTTGTCTATTCTACTTGTCTTCTTTTCTGTTTTTAATTGCTACCATACAGCTCAATGCTTTTAGCTAAAGGTGTTCTGGTAAATTTTTAATAAGCTCTTTTTAAAAAAAACTTTCATAACACACTTTAAAGTTTAATTTGTATTATTACATTTCTCCATCAATTTCATAAGTCTATGTACTCAACAGAACAATAAATCAAACCACAATTTGTAGCATTTACTGATTTCTGAGATGTAAATGGTCACATTGAAAATTTAACTATTGGTTTTTGAGAAGTGGTTCAAACTAACTCTGACATAAATCTGAAATGATGCATTTATTGCAAATAGGACAGCCTCTTCTCATTCCTCATTCTTCTTGCTCTCTCTGAAACAGCTGGCACTACTGAATAACTTCACCTAAATACTCCCTCTTCTCTGAGCTTTCATGACTCTTAGTTCTCCTACTACCTGCTTGACTGCTCCTTGTTCTCCTTTACCAAATCATTTCCCTACCCCCATATAAATATTCCCCAAGGCTGTATCCTAGATGTTCTTTTCTGTCTTAATATTCCCTCATTTGTTGACACCATGCATCTCTAAGCAGATGACTTCTGAAAAAGTATCAGTCCAGTCCTTTTTTTTTCTCTTAAATTCCATCTGTAAATAACTACTTCCTATTGGACAATTTAGAGCTGGTGTCCTATAGGTATCTCATACATAAAATATTCAGAACAGAACTTGTTTTTTCTCCCCCTCTTCAATCCAATTTTCTTTTGAATTTTCCTGTATCTGTTAAGGGGAATAGCATCCCTTTAGTCACTCAAGTTTGAAAACTCAGTAATACCTTTGACTTTCCATTTTCTTTCATTAGAAATATCTGGTCAGTTGACCAAACTTGTCCATTCTACTTTCAAAACATTTCTCATATTTATCCTCTTGTCTCTATGAACAGCTCCCACTCTGATTCAGGCCCTCATCTCTCAAAAGGACTATTGCAATAGCTCATTGCAAATAGTCTACTTGATTCAAATCTTTCACCTCCTGAAGCCAACTTATGCACAAATGCTGAGGTGATTTTCCCAAAGTGCAGGTGTGACCACATTACTTTCCTACTAAAAAAAAACCATGATTCCTATTGCTTCAAGGATCAAATAGCAACTCCTCTTTTTGGCATTTAAACACCTTCATAATCAGGTCCCAATCTGCATTTTCAGTCTCATTATACATTACTTTACATACTCTATGTCACAGTCACACTGGCCTTCTTCACAAAAATCATTCTATATCCTATTACCATAGGTGACATCTATATTCCTGGAATGCACAGACTTCTCACCCTTTAGAATTTCTTATTTCCTTTAATGTAAAATTGTTTAATTTAAAATTGTTCCACCTTATAATGCAATTTCCCCTTATGATCAAAGCTGTTTGTTCCCTCCCCCATTAGCCTGACATTTATTTATTGTGTATGCTGATATCTCCCCCTCCCCACAATCCCTACCCATGGGATGCAAATCTCATAAAGACAGAGATTTTTCCATTTTTGTTTCTGTATTCCCCAAGTCTAGCATTTTGCCTGACACACAGTAGATGCTGAATAAATGCTTGTTGATTGATGACAAGTTGAGCTAAATTTAGAAAAGATTCATCACCAAGGGGTTGGCCACCAAGTGATGATTAAAAAACAAACAAACAACTACAGAAGCTTTTGAAGATGCTTCACTAAATTCTGAAGAGATTACAACCTGTATCAATGGAAGAATGACCCATATCTTTGAAAGAAAAGGTCTTTTAAATCACTGAAATAAATAGAATAAAAAACCTTAAATAATTAAAAATGTGGTTGTTTTCTCTTTGGTCTATACTTCTTTACACTCACATTCATATATACATATACATATATATATATATTCAACATTTAATTAAAAGATTTGCCTTTAACAATATTATGGCTAATGACATTCCTAATGACACTTTTGAAGCCACTATAAAAGCAATTTTATTTGCTACAAGTTATTTCTGCTCCCTCCCTTAAAGTAACCTATGGTGACTACTTGGGCCTTCAGTTACAGAGACAATAGTTATGCCTGGAAGCACTTAATATCAATGTAAGTGTTTGATGTTAAACATTATCATAATTTTTTAAAACATTTATTAATATTCATTTTTAACATGGTTACATGATTCATGCTCCTACTTTCCCCTTCAACCCCCGCACTCCCCCCACCCATGGCTGATGCGCATTTCCACTAGTTTTGTCATGTGTCCTTGATCAAGACCTATTTCCAAATTGTTGGTAGTTGCATTGGTGTGGTAGTTTCGAGTCCACACCCTCAATCATGTCCACCCCGACCCATGCGTTCAAGCAGTTGTTTTTCTTATATGTTTCCTCTCCTGCAGTCCTTCCTCTGAATGTGGGTAGCGTCTTTACCATAAATCCCTCAGAATTGTCCTGGGTCATTGTATTGCTGCTGGTACAGAGGTCCATTACATTCAATTTTACCACAGTATATCAGTCTCTGTGTACAGTGTTCTTCTGGCTCTGCTCCTTTCGCTCTGCATCAGATCCCGGAGGTCTCTCCAGTTCGCCTGGAACTCCTCCAGTTTATTATTCCTTTTAGCACAATAGTATTCCATCACCCGCATGTACCACAGTTTGTTCAGCCATTCCCCAATTGAAGGACATACCCTCCTTTT
>NC_058130.1:248011108-248061094 GCF_016433145.1 Gracilinanus agilis | reverse complement strand
CCTGAGTACTGCCTTGGCCGCATCCCACAGATTTTGATAGGATGTCTCATCATTGTCATTTTCTTCAATGAAATTGTTGATTGTTTCTATGATTCCTTCTTTGACAAATTGGTTTTGAAGAATCATATTATTTAATTTCGAATTAGTTTTTGATTTTCCTGTCCAAGTGCCCTTACTAATTATTATTTTTATTGCATTATGATCTGAGAAGGTTACATTTATTATTTCTGCTCTTTTGCATTTGTTTGCAATGATTCTATGCCCTATAACATGGTCAATCTTTGTGAATGTGCCATGTGCAGCTGAGAAGAAGGTGTATTCCTTTTTGTCCCTATTTATTTTTCTCCACATATCAATTAGATCTAGTTTTTCTAGGACTTCATTCACCTCTGTTACCTCTTTCTTATTTATTTTTTGGTTTGATTTATCTAGATCTGACAGAGGAATATTTAGATCTCCCACTAGTATGGTTTTACTATCTATTTCCTTCTTGAGCTCTGCCAGTTTCTCCTTTATGAATTTGGGTGCTATGCCACTTGGTGCATACATATTGAGCAGTGTTATTTCCTCATTGTTTATACTGCCTTTAATCAGGATGTAATGACCTTCCCTGTTTTTTTTAATCATATCTATTTTTACTTTGGCTTTGTCAGAAATCATAATAGCCACTCCTGCCTTCTTTTTCTCATTTGACGCCCAAAAGATTTTGCTCAAACCCTGAACCTTAAACTTGTGTATGTCCACCCGCCTCATATGTGTTTCTTGTAGACAACATATGGTGGGATTTTGGTTTCTAATCCACTCTGCTATTTGCTTCCGTTTTATGAGCGAGTTCATCCCATTCACATTCAGAGTTATAATCATCAGTTGTGCATTTGCTGACATTTTCAAATCCTCCCCCATTCCTACCCCTTCTCCTTAAGCTATTTCCTTTAAAACCAGTGGTTTGCTATTAAGACCCTATCCCTTATCCCCTCCCTTGATTGACTTCCCTTTCTACCCCCTCCTTTTTTTCCCCCCCTCTTTTTGTTTTTAAAGGCCTTATGAATTCCCTCCCCCTTCTCCCCTCTCTTTTTTTGTCCTTCCCACTCCCCTGCTCCCCTTGGATTATCCCTTCTAACTTTCTCAGAAGGGTTAGATAAGAGTTTTATTTCCCAATGGATAGTATAGCTCCTCTTCCCTCTCCGGGTTGATTACACTGAGAGTAAGGTTTGATTATTACCTCTTTATGCTCTCTTCCTCTCCTTCTTATAATAGTATTTGTCCCCTCTCTCTCCCATGCCCTCTTTGTGTGTAATAGAATATTCTATTTTCTTATTCACTCAAGTTTCTCTTGGTGTCCCCTGCTATTCACCCCCTCTTTCCCATCCCCCATGCCATCTTAGATTATTTAGTGTTCCACCCTCACCCTGTTAATTATTCTTCTGATTACTATAAAAGTGAATATTATAATAGTGAATAGAGTTCACTACAGAGAATTAAACATAAAATTTCTCTACATAGGAATACAGATAATTAGATCTCACTGAGGCCCTTAAAAAGGCAAATTTAAAAATTATAAGTTTTCTTTCTTTCCCCTCTGTATCTTATTTACCTTTTCAGTTTTCTCTCGATTTTTGTGGTTGGATATCAAACTTTCCATTTAGCCCCGGTCTTTTCTGTGCAAATACCTGGAATTCTTCAATTTTGTTGAATGCCCATACTTTCCCCTGGAAATATATAGTCAATTTTGATGGGTAGTTGATCCGTGGTTGCAGGCCCAGCTCTCTTGCCTTTCTGAATATTGTATTCCACGCCTTGCGGTCTTTTAGCGTTGAGGCTGCCAGATCCTGTGTGATCCTGATTGGTGCTCCTTGATATTTGAATTGTTTCTTTCTGGCTTCTTGTAAGATTTTTTCTTTTGCTTGGAAACTCTTGAATTTTGCAATGATATTTCTTGGTGTTTTCCTTTCTTGATCGAATGCCGCAGGTGTTCTATGAATCCTTTCAATGTCTATATTGCCCTCTTGTTGTAGGACTTCAGGGCAATTTTGCTGAATTATTTCTGTTAGTACGGAGTCCAGGTTTCTATTAATTTCTGGTTTTTCTGGAAGACCAATTATTCTCAAATTGTCTCTTCTAGACCGGTTTTCTTGGTCTGTCACTCTCTCATTGAGATATTTCATGTTTCCTTCTATTTTTTCAGTCTTTTGGCTTTGTTTTATTTGTTCTTGTTGTCTTTAGAGATCATTAGTTTCTACTTGCTCAATTCTAGCCTTTAGGGATTGATTTTCGGCTATAATCTTTTGGTTTTCAGCCATAATCTTCTGGTTTTCGGCCATAATCTTCTGGTATTCCTTTTCAATCTGGTCATTTCTGGTGTTCAATTTCTGAGCCTCACTTTCCAATTGCATGATTCTACCTTTTTTAAACAGTTATTTTCTTGCCAGATCTCTTCCATTTTCCTCAAAATCTCAGTTTTGAACTCTTCCATAGCTTGTGAGGAGTTTTCCTTATTTGAGGAGGGTCCGGATGCTTGTTTATTCTCCTCCTCTGTTTGCTCGGTTGTCTGGATTTTCTCTGTGTAAAAGCTGTCGAGTGTTAAAGACTTCTTTTTCTTGTTGTTATTCTTTCTCTTCTGAACTTCCTGAGACTGAGTAGCCATTGTTAGCCCAGCAGCTTCTCAGATTTATCCTCGCGCTCAGTGTCTGTCCGCGGTCTATTGGCTCCTGAGGTCTGAGTTCTGGTTTTTTCCAAGGTCAAGCCCCCTGGTGGACCCCCTTGCTTGATCCTCTGCCGGAGGTTCCTTTACAAGTCTCAGGGCGCTGCTTCCACAGTCGTATACCCGTCCACGCTGGTTCCCCACTTAGGCTTTAGTTCCTGGCTGTGTCTGCCTCCACCCACGCCTCCGCCGTGCCTGCGCTCTCAGCCCACGCTCTGAGTCCACTCTCTGCTCCCGTGCTCAGATTTCACGTGCGTTTTTTGGCTTATTGGGGTCCTAAATCTTGCTGCTCTCAGGAACAGGCCCCGGAGCTGCCAATGACTCGATGGGTGCCCCAAACTTGCTCTATTTCTTTTTAGCTGGCTTCAGTGCTTTAGATGTTGTGTGTGGAGGGGATGGGGGTGGGGTGGTTGCTAAGCCTGTGATTTGGTGAGCGCTGTTTCACCCCTTTATAACATGGAAATGCCTCGATTCCACGTACCTTCCACACTATGCCCTGTTGTGGGGTTCCTCTGTTCGTCTGGACTTGTTTTTATGTCCCCTTGAGGAGTTTTGTGTGTTTCGGTCAGGAGAGGTTAAGAGCTGCTTCTTACTCTGCCGCCATCTTAACCCGGAACTCCAAATCCAATCTTTTGACTTCTGGGTTGAGAGTGCTTTTCCACTATTTATTGTTTCTAATTTATCCTATCTAACTACATATGTGTGTATGTATAAATAAATAATTATATATTATAATAAGTATTATAATTCTATAAAACATTATATATAGCTATATCTTCTTTGTGCATAGTTGTTCGTGTGTTATCTCTCCCATTAGAGTATGAGCACCTTGAGAGCAGGGACTGTCTTATGATTTTCTTTGGATCCCCAGACCTTAGAAGAGTGCCTGACACACAGTAAATGCTTAATAAATGTTTTTGACTAATTATCTAATTAGACAGATTTCTATAGTTTTCTGCACTTTAGGAATATCAGCTTAGCAGCTCTGTGGAGGATGGATTGGAGAGGAGGAGAGAGTCAAGACTGAGGAACCAGTTAGGGGGCTATTGCAATAGTATAGGTGAGAGAGGATAAGGACCTAAATTAGGGTGGTAGTTTTGTGAGTAGAGAGAAGAGGCTCGATTACATATAGAGGGGTAGGAATGACAAGATTTAGAAACTGATTGTATGTCAGAGATCAGGGAGAGAAGAGTCAAAAGATGACTCTGAGGTTGTAAACTAGTTGTAAACAGAGAGAGCTGGCTTTAAAGTCAGGAAGACTTGGGATTCAAGTCTCACCTCTGTGCACCAGGCAACTCCCTAAGACTACAGAAGTTGGAGAGAGGGTACCGATCTACAGTGGCAGGAATTCTCCAAAAGAGCTCTCCATGCTGATGAAATTACAGATGTGGAAAAGTATTTTTTCTTTTAGTAATATCTTTTCTTTCAACATCTTCATTTCCAAATTTATCTTTAGCATCCCTTACCTAGCAAGACATGTATCACAACTAAGATTATAAAGAAGAAAAAGAAACAGTTCAGCAAAAGTGACTAACATATCATTGTACCTAATAGTATTTACAATATTCCACATGCATTGAAACCACCCCCCCCCCTCTTAATGATACCACTTTGAAACAAAAACAAGATTTTAAAAACTCTCTTCCTGCCTTTGAAAAGAGAAGGGAGAAGGGATGCATTTAACTCTTTTCAGGACCAGAATTGGTCATTATAATTAACTACTATTCAATCTCTTTTTTATGGGAAGATAATGACCAGTTTCAGTTCCACCTAGTAGACATCCAATAAACCTTTATTGAACCAATGGATAGATGATTTTTTTATGTGAGATTTTCTGTAATAACTATAGAATTCAAGTTTTTTTTAAAAAAATCTTTGTTGCTGTGGTATAGTGAATCACTAAAATTTATGCTTCATATGTAGAAAAAATTATATTGACACATCATGATAGAATTTTAGGGTTTTTTGTGAGCATTGTTTGGCACGGTGATGTATATAATAATGCCAGAATCATCAAAAGAAACTGCAAACCTTATTTTACGTGAAGACTCATATATTTGCTCAAAGGCAAAAAATTCCAGCAACAAATATTCTCCTGATAAATTAAATGTCTATAAGTTACTTATTTGATGATTGTAATCCATTCAGTGAATTTTTCCATTTTTTTTTTCCTTTTGGATTACATTCTTTTTAGGAAGAAAATTTGCAAGGTGCTTTAATCTTTTATTTTTAATTTTAAAAAAGTTCATTTTATTTCTAAATCTCTCACTCTTTCTACTCCCTCCCCCAACCACTGAGAAATACAACATTCATTATACATGTGAAATCATGCAAAATATTAGCCATATTGTGAAAAAGGAAGAAAATGAAGTAAAGAAATTATGCTTGTCTATACTCAGAAGTCATCAGTTCTCTCTCTGGAGGTAGATGTGCTATAATTTTTCACAGATTTCCTTATGTTCTAGAGCAGTGAATCCCAAAGTGGGTGCTACTGCCCCCTGGTGGGTGCTGCAGTGATCCAGGGGAGCAGTGATGGCCACAGGTGCATTTATCTTTCCTATTAATTGCTATTAAAATAAAAAAATTAATTTCCAGGGGACTAAGTAATATTTTTTTCTGGAAAGGGGGCAGTAGGCCAAAAAAGTTTGGGAACAACTCTTCTAGAGTTTCATTATGAAATAAATTAATTTGAAGAGTTAATTTATGAAATAAATTAATTGGAAGAGTTCAGATGCTATCTAATCTAATATACACCAGACTAGAAATTCCCTCACCAATAATTTCAGCAAATAGCCATTTGGATTCTTCTGGAGTCCTTAGGTGAAGGAGAACTCTTGAAAGTGCTCAAATTGCTTGGAATTTTATCCCTAAGTCAAGTCAAAAACTACCTTCCTAAAATTTATATCCAATTTCTTCTAGCTTTACTTTCTAGGAGCAGAAAAGAATTTGAATATGTCTTATATAACCCATTCTTCAAATACTTGAAGACAATGATCCATTCCAATCAAAATCTTCTTTTTGCAGTCTAAATTTCTCCACTGTCACCAACTGACCTCCATTTATTTTCATCTCCTTGCTTTCCTGGTTACCTTAGCTTGTGAATGTTCTTATTAAAATGTGAAACCTAGAACTAAATACCAATACTCCAGATGTAGAAACCCAAAACAGAAGAGAACAAGTCTATTACCTCCATTATAATGAATGGTAGGTTACTATTCAAGTTGCCATTAATGACATTAAATTTTACTTGGCTGCCACATCACTTTGTTAATATATAGAGAGCTTATAGTACTTTTAGAACTCCAATTCTTTTTCTAATATATTTATGTTTAGGCTCATTTGCTCTGTCATGTACTCATGGAATTAATTTATTTAATTTGGCTATAAGACAATACATATATTTTATTAGATTTGAAACATCATTCTATATTGTTCAGATATTTTTTTAATTCTGGCTTTGTCATCCAATGTATTAACTTTCCCTCCCTGGTTTCTGTAATCAACAAAACTGTCAAGTAGGTCTTCAATCAAGTAATTGGTAAAAATATTAAATAGATCCGTGGCATTCCATCAAAGCACATATCAGGTTGATGTCAAACCATTAATCCCCATTCTTCGGAAATTGTCAATCAAACAGTTCTGGATCCAGAAATTAGTACCTTAATCCACTCTGCTTCTCTCAGTCTTCTTCACAAGGACATCATGAAAGACTTTCTCAACTACCTTGCTGAAATTTGTACATATTTTACCAACAGTTGTCCCCTCACCTACCACTTTTGGGATACTGACCAAATGGGAAATGAATTTAGTCTACCAAGATTTATTCTTGATGATTTCCTTCTAACATGATGATCATTTACTTCTTTTTTTGATCTCATAAACCATGCCTCCAATATTATATTCAAGAATTTTGGCCAAAAACAAAGGCCCATTCACTGGTGTCTGAAGATTTAATTTTGTTCTTCCTTTTGAGAATTGGGACAAGATTTGACAGTATCTAGTTCTGCAGCAACCGCACCCCCCAAATATTTCAAAGCTTAGCAGTTTCCTCCACAAGTTCATGCATTTGAATCAGATGACTTGAACTCATTCAAGTCTCTTTCCATATATTTAATTATCTTGTGTTTCAGTTTTTTTATTAATTATTTTTGCTCTATACTTCCCAGTTGAAAAATTGTTCTCCATGGTAGGAAAAAATTCCCCCAAAATCAAAATAGAAATGATATTTCTTCTCTCTGTATTCCATTATTATGTTCTCATTTACCCTACATGGTGGGGATCTTATCCCTCCTATAATATTTTTCTTGCCCATAAAAAGATTAATAAATATTTTCTTTTTAAAAAAAACTTTGACACTCACTACAAGTCTTAACTCATACTCTTTTTTATTTAACTCCAGATTCTTGTCCTTGTTTCCTCCTACTGTACAAATCTTTTTAGTTTACAAATTTGTCTTGGAGAGCCTTGAATTGGTTTCTTCATACATTTCTCAATTTTATTTCTCCTTAGAATCAACAACTATGATCAACCATTCAATGATGGATGAAACCATATTAGATTTTCTAAAACAAACCCATTTTTGCCTTAAATTGAAATAACATTTGAGCACTTTAATGCTCTTCATAATTTTATTTCTTTAAAGCATCCCTTCAAAGTGGTGCTTTTTAATCAAAGTAAAAGCTCACATGCTTCACATTGTTTTGTAAAGGACAAATGTATTAAGTCCAGCAACAAATAAAGAACAATTCTACTAATGCATGTATTTTCACTAAATTATTTCTTTTCTTGGTTTTGTCAAGCTTAAGTCCACATGAAGATGTATAACTGCACATAACAAAAGCCTATTAATCAGTAAGTAAAATTCCAAAGGATTAATTTTTATGTTGAAATTTTAAGGTATGTTGTACTGACATAGATGCTTCTTGATATTTATTAAACTATTTGCTGAAACTATTAGTACTTCACACTGGTGATGCCAATAAAATGGTTATAGCATGTGACATTGAGAGTATAGTTGATTTTTGATGACCTAAGAAAATTTAAGATAATTTTTCCATCAATATTTTAGAGCATCTAAACAAATCTTTTCCTCCCTTATCTTTCTGTATTAAAAGGAACTGATCACTAATGCCTAACTCATAATACAAAGCCCATTTGCATAAGACTCTCCTGATTGGGGGAAATTGCAGTAACACAGAAAAATATAACCTTGACCTTTCTATCATTTTGGTGATGAACCCTGAGTTTAAACCATTCAACAAGCATTTATTTAATGCTTTAAGAAAAAAAATGCTTGTTGAATGAATCAAACTCATAATTTATAGGATCACAAGAATATATAAATATATATAGGATTATAGCAAGAAGGGACTTTGGAGATTACAGAGCTCCACCTTTTCATTTTGCAGGTGAAGAAACTGAGGCACAGAGAAGTTTAGTGACTTGCTCAAAGACACAAAGTTAGTAAGTGAAAGAGCCAGGATTCAAACTTAGATGCCTTGAGTCGGCTTCTTGCAGTCTTTCCATTGCACCACACTGAGGAAGCATGTCATTGAGTCTAAAGAATTATTTTTTCATTTTGGAAAACCAAATTAGGATCATGATTCAGTGGCTGGAATGGTCCCTAGATATTCTATAGTTCAATCCCCTTATTTAACAGATAGGGGAATTGTATCAAGGAGATGAAGCAACCTGTTCAAGGTGACACAGATGCTGAAGAACAAAGCCACAATTGGATCCCACATCTTTTTCTAATTCACCTGGCTGCCTGGTAGTTAGCACATCTGTAGAGTCATCTCCTTTATCCCAAAATATCTTTTTTTAAAAAATAAATAATTTGTTTGTTACATTAAAGTTCTCAGGTATCCCTCTCCCTTTCTCCTCTCCTCACAGTATAGAAGTCATCATTTGACAAAAAAAATGTTTGTATAAAACTACATTGTACTTGTTTCTATTTATCAGTTCTTTCTCTGGAGGTGGACCCACATGCAAGTTATTCTTTGAACAATATTGCTATTGCTGTATTTAAAAAAATAATTTAAAATTAATTTAATTTGTGGAGGGGGGGATTTAATTTAGGGGCAGCTGGATGGCTCAGTGGATTGAGAGCCAGGCCTAGAGACTGGAGGTCCTAGGTTCAAGTCCGGCCTCGGACACTTCCAGCTGTGTGACCTTGGGCAAGTCACTTGACCCCTATTGCCCACCCTTACCACTCCTGGGCCAAGGACGGTCCCTAGCCCGGATGAAAAAGGAGGAGGGTTGAGCGTGGGGCTAGCAACCCCACCCTGTAAAAACTACAACTGCTAAAGAAACTGCAACCTAAAGTAGGGGCAGCTGGGCTAGCTCAGTGGATTGAGAGCCAGGCCTAGAGACGAAAGGTCCTAGGTTCAAATCCAGGCTCAGACACTTCCCAGCTGGGTGACCCTGAGCGACTGTGTGACCCGTTGCCTACTGGTTGTGGCCCTATGCTCCTAGAATGGAGTCCCAGGATAAAAAAAAATTTAATTTAAACATTAATTTAATTTAAAAATTAATTTAAAGAATTAATCTGCTTCTCATTTCTTAATGTATGGTAATGTATGGTAATATTCTATCACAATCACATACCACAGCTTGTTTAGCCATTTCCCAATTGATGGGCAACCCCTTAATTTCTAGTTCTTTGTCATCGCAAAGAGAGCTGCTATAAATCTTTTAAAACACATAGGTTCTTTTTTTTTAACCCTTACGTTCTGTCTTAGAATCAATACTGTATATTGGTTCCAAGGCAGAAGAACAGTAAGGGCTAGGCAATGGGGTTAGGTGACTTGCCCCGGGTCACACAGGTAGGAAGTGCCTGAGTTTATATTTGAATCCAGGACCTCTTGTCTCCAGGCCTGGTTCTAAATCCACTGAGCCACCTAGCTGCTCCTAACAAATAGGTTATTTTTCTTTTTTGATCACCTTAGGAAACAAACCTAAAAGTTGTACCACTGTGTCAAAGGACAATTTTATAACACTTTTGGCATGATTTCAGATTGCTTTCCAAAATGGTTGTCCCCATTTTTCCACAAGCCCTCCAACATTTTTTAGTTTACCCTTTTATTATTTTAATCAATCTGAGAGATGTAATAAGGAACATTTTTCAAAAGGACTGGGATATCATCTTTAAATGTCTAGCTTAGCCTTGCTTTCATTATTTTATATATAATCAGTATATATTATATATTATATGTTCTCTTCAAGGCTCTTCCAGACAAACTGCCACATTAAAAAGATTATGTAATATTATAACATTTCATATGTTATAATATATAAATATGTAATATATAAATAATTCAAAACATTCTCCCCTTTTACCATTTTCCACTAGCTTTTCTTTATTATGATGTCATGAGAGTTAACATGATGCAAAAAATGGAAAATCACAAGAGCATTTGTATTTACCACTATAGGCTGGATAGTTGAAAGGTACTGATCTAGAGAGATCCAATAAATCACAAGACAAATGTGCAGGATAGATAACTGCTCTTTGTTTCAGATGATCACAGGGCACAAAAAAATTTACAATTCACCGGGAGGAATTTTATAGGAAATAAGAACTTCCCATTACAAACGGTTGTTGACAATGATTACATAACTGCTCTCTCTAGGGACTTTTAGGAACAGAATGACACCCATCTGTCTAGGGTTGTTAAAAGCAGTTCACAAGCCGCTTTCAAATATCAGAAGGTTTTCCCAAATTCTATTTGATCTACAAACAGACCTCAGCCCTGCCCTTGCTATCTAAAAGTCATCTCTTTTTCCCTGTCCTCATAAGTTGAATCAGGTATCAATAGGCTAAAAATCAAAGTATCTTTCTTTAGGCAAAAAAAAAAAAACTCCCTGCATAGTTCTCATAAACACAGATTTCAGGTAAAGCAATAAAAAATGACACAAAAACGAGAAAGTGAAATCCCTGTTTCTTTAGGGAACTCGGCCTGATTTTTAAAGGCTACTCAAGAGTTTTTAGGTCCTACTTTTGAAGACAGCTTATGCACAACTTCTCTCTGAAGTAGGGCATGAACTAAATGACACTCAGAAGTACTTTATGTCATAAGGGTCAATTAATTTGATTCTCACATTTGTGCATTAGAAAGCAGAGGGTTATACAGTAGGCCAAATGACTGCATCTCTGTTATATGGCAGTTGCATAGGGCTATTCCATGACTAAACTCCCCCATGAATAGAATATTTTTTAGGCTGTGTTAAAGCAGACTCCAGTCACATGCCAGCAGGTTCCTTAGCTAGTTAAGGTGCAATTGTAGTAGAGCACAAACCAGCCTAGGGACATTTGAAAGTCCCCATTACTCCATACCTCCAAGAAACTTCATATTAACTCCTTTTCCTTTCTTTTCAAAAATAATTTTTATTGATGTCTTCTGTTTTTATATCAATATAGTTATCATAATATACTTTTCCCCTTTCCCTTCCAGAGAGCCATCGCATAAACAAATAGCATTTTTTTAAAGAGGAGAAAAAAAATCAATATAATGAACTGATACCTTGAAAAAGCTTCCAATATACATGCAATGTGTAACACATGTGGACTTCCCATTATCATAGAGGAGTGGACTGGGAGTGACTACTCACATCTCTTCATTTGAGTCATGGTTGATCTTATGCCTTTGTTACATTTACTTGTGATTTTTTGGGTGTGTTATTCTTTCCATTTACATGGTTGTAGCTATTGTGTCTATTGTTTCCTTGGCTCTGCTTACTTCCCTTTGCATCAGATCATTTGGATTTTTCCATGTTTCTCTTTCTATTCATCATTTCTTACAAAACGGTAATATTCTGATCCACTCCTATGCCACAATTTGCTTAGCCAATCCCTTATTGATAGGCATCTACTTTGTTTCCAATTCTTTGCTATCACAAAAAGTTTGCCATAAATTTTTTGGTGTAAATGGGGACAAGAGAAGGAGGGAGGGGGAGAGAGAGACAGAAAGAGGAGAGGGAGAAGGAAGGAGGGAGAGAGAAAGAGAGAGGGGTAGAGAGATGGTTGGAAGAGAGAGCTATTACTATAGATATATAGATAGATATAGCCGTAGCTATAGATAGCTTCCTTAGGGCATGATTCCAGTATCCTTACTAACTTCAAGCAAGGTGGGAATATAGGAACAGGCAGAATTCTTTTGTGAAGATCAAGGAGGGAGAAAGAAGGAACATAGAAATGTGGAGTCATATCTGTCACACTGATGGGTCCTGAGGTATCCAAAAAGTCACTGTTAGTCAGATACTATGCTAACCATCTGTTAAAGTGTCTCATGGTAACTCTTGTTCTTGAGCCCCAACACCTCTTCTCTAAAACCTTCCTGCTATATCTCTGTAGCTCTCTCCTAAATCTCAGCAAAATCTTGGCTTCAGAAGAGAATGTAGCAAAGATGGGCAAAGAAAAAGCCTTCTCTAAACATGAGTTATTTCACACATTGCCTGGTAGGAAGGGGAAAGCTGAGCTGGATAAGACATCTGTGTGCCTGTGAGTTGTGATATTCAGCTAAAGACAGAACTGATCCTATTCCTCTCTTGCACAGAGGCAGAACAGGAGATGTAGTCTGGTAAAGAAATATTTCCTTGTTTTGTATAGTATTCCTTTTCTTTGTAAGATAAAACTGATCAAATATAAAGGAAGACTCATTCTTTATTAATTGACGGTAAGCTAGAAGACATGCATGCAAGTTGGTAATTGGAGTGGAGATAGAGAAGGGCAGAAAAAGAACCCTTTAAAGAAAAAGATCTAGAAAGAATAGTGGAAGAGGTTCGGAAGAAGTGTAGCAGAAAGTCATAAAGTGCCTAGGGAGGGCATACTTCCTAAAGAGGTGTTAGAAGAAATCCAGGAAAGGATAAAATCATTAGATTGAAGTTCATGTTATTGTGGAAAAGGAAGTTTGGATCTGAAATTAAATATTATACTTAGATCCTAATGAGGAGGAAAAACATCTCCTGGAGTCTGAAATGAAAAGTAAACTGGAAGCCAAGGAGTCTGGAGACAATCCAATGAGATGAAAGTTTTACCATCCTGGAAATGTATGTTAAACTGGTTTAATTACCAATATGTTACCTATATGTGCTTATTTTAAACTTGGATCATTCCTCAAATTATTATGAAATAACTGTGTATGTTCAACCTCTGACTACGAAAGAGAAAGGTTTTTGGAGGTGGAATCCCTGATGGCTCTGCAGAGATGTGATGAAATTTACCACCAGAGACTTGGACAGTTTTATTACTGCAATTTTTTGGGTTTATGGAGTAAGGTGCTTCGCTGCTGTACACACTGATTAGACGGAGGAGAGACTAGTATAGAAGCCAAAAGTTGTCGTTGTTTAGGTTGCCTGTAGGAAAACCAGTGGGGGGGGGAGAATGTTATATTCACTCTCAGTCAAGGCTATTTCCACCCCCAGGGCTACAACACAGTTCTTTCTGGACTAAGAAATTTTGCATATTTTTTGCCTATTTTCTCCATTAGAAAGCGAGCTCTTTTCTTTGATGGCAGGGCCTTCCTTTTTGTCCTCAGAGCTTGGTGTAGTGCCTTGTACATAGTAGGGGCTTAATAAAGATTTGTGGTAACTTTCCCCATCTGCAAACTTTCATCTGAATTACCTTTCTCTAGCTCCCCAGTTCAGAAGGAAACCCTCAGGATGAGCTCTTTTTAAAAAATCTGTCTCCTCAGTACAAGGACCATGTTTCAGTTTTCTCAGGTTCTTTTGAAATTTTGAATTTTTCGTGCCAAAACATTCTCCTTTTAGAGAATGGCAACATTTAGGTGCTAAGTGCTTATTTACAGAGCTAATAGTATAAAACAAAAGGGGATAATGTAATGGTCCAAACTATTAGCATAGCCTGCCCATTTTATATATAACTCAGTGCATACCAGACAGTCTAGTGCACAATGGATTGCATTTCTTATTTTTAAAATCTTTGGGTAATGTGATCTTTATTTCCATTTCCCAAGACATAAATTTAATGGTGGAATTTGGAACAATGGGAACCGAGTCTACAAGCTTATGATTTCTGTACTTATTCTCCAATGTTTTCTCATTCATTAGGCAATGTGCTCTCATTGAAACCTCAAGGTTCCATTTAGAGTATGTTATTTCTTTTTTTAAGACTCTTAATTTCTGTCTTAGTAACAACTCTAAGATAGAAGGGCAAGGGCTAGGCAATGGGTGGGAAGTGACTTGCCCAGGATCACACAGTGAGGTAGTGTCTGATGCCAGATTTTTAACCCATGTCTTCCTGACTCCAGACCCGAAGCTCTCTCTCTATTGTGCTACCTAACTACTCTGGGTATGCTATTCCTCCAAAATATCATTCCAATAAAGTATGACACCTATCTAGTTCATACTAAGGGGCAGATCTATAGGATAAGTAATATCTATAAGATAAGTTCATAGTTACCTTGATATTAGGCTAAATCAAAAGTATAGAGAAAGGTAGGAGAAAGTTCTGTTTTACTCTTCCCTGGTTAAGATACAATTTGAATATTGGGCTCAATTCTGGACACCACCTTTTAGGAAGACATTGCTGAATAAAATTAGCAACGAGAAAAGAAAATTGAAGACAGGGGCTTTAAGATCAATTGATATTTATTTAACCTTGAGGGAGTCAAATATATGAAAGTCTGTGATGAGAAATAAGGGTTAGATTAATTTTGCTTGACCTCAGAGGGCAGAGGAGGGGTAATGTCCATTTGTGGAGAGGCAAATGTCTGCTTGATGCAAGGAAATTTGTCTTATCAATTAGAACTATGCCAACGTTGAGTAGAGAACTCAGGGGCAGCTAGATGGCACAATAGATAGAGTGCCAGGGTCTGGAATCAGGAAGACTTATTTGCCTGAGTTCAAAGCTGGTTTCAAACACTTTCTAGCTGTGTGTCCCTGGGCAAGTCACTAATACTGTTAGCCTCAGTTTCTTCATATTCAAAATAAGCTAGAGAAGAAAATATTAAACCACTTCAGGATCTTTGCCAAGAAAACTCCAAATAGGGTCACAAAATGTCATGTGACTCAACAACAACAACAGCAGCAATGACAACAATTAATGGGCTGTCTTAGGAAGTAGTGGGCTTCTTAGACATGCAGGTTTTCAGTGAAAGTTGAATAATCGCTTTTTAAAATTTGTATTTATTTTTCTAAAACACTCTATAGAACAGTGGAGAACAATTATGAATATAATCTCATAAAGCAATAGATAACATGTCAAGTGTATCAAAACTTTCACAGGAAATCTAGTTCAAAGACCCAGCTAGTTCATCATTCCAAGAACATTCACATTGTAACTACATTCACATGATGCTATCAATAAGAAGACAATGTTATTAAACTTGTCAGAGTTTCTAAAGTTATTTATTTTTATGGCATTTCAATCTTCAATGTGCTCTATGAGAATACATAAATTGCACTTAAGGAGGGAACATTGGGAAAAATGAACAAGTACTTAGTAAGAAAATCTCTGCTCTCTATCTCTTTCTTGGTCATAAATTCTTTCCCTGTTCCTAGGTCTGAGAGATAAACTATTCCATGTTCCCCTAATTTGCTAATGGTATGACCTTTTATGTCTAAATCATGTGCCTTAGGGGTAGCTGGGTGGCTCAGTGGATTGAGAGCCAGGCCTAGAGAAGGGAGGTCCTGGCTTCAAATATGACCTCAGACACTTCCTAGTTGTGTGACCCTGGGCAAGTCACTTCACCCCCATTGTCTAGTCCTTACCACTCTTCTGCCCTGGAACCAATACACAGTATTGATTCTAAGACAGAAGGTAAGAGAAGAAAGGAAGAAAGAAAGAAAGAAAGAAAGAAAGAAAGAAAGAAAGAAAGAAAGAAAAATCATGGGCTTTCCATGTTGATGTACAAATCATATACATGTTGACTATCTTGGTGAGTCTATCTTTAGTCTCTGCCATACTATTTTCCAATTTTCACAAGTTTTTGTCAAATAGTGAGTTCTTGTCACAAAAGTTTGGATCTTTTGATTTATCAAACTCTAAATTACTATGTCATTTATTAAATCTAAGTAGTATGTACTTAATCTTAAATAATAACTGCTAAAGGAGAACCAGCTTATAGAAATGATTCTTGTGCAAGTCTGGGTTAAACTAAAATGACCTCCAAGGTTTCTTCCAACTCGCAGATTTTGTGATTGTACATCACCGTGAATTTAAATCTTTGACTTACTTCTCCAAAGGTTATCTGCCTTATCTTATTGCAGAATGATAGGTCTTTCAGTGTCTGGGGCTGTTAGAAGCAGATAGAGCTCTTTTAAATGATCTGGGGACACTGAATGTAAGAATAGATGGCTAAGGTATGGAGGGAATAGTGAGAGCTAGCCTGTAGCTGTCCACTGTGCTAATTCCTGACAATGATGATGAGGAAAGATTTTTAGAGAAAACAGCATGATATAGCAGAAAGAACCTAGATTTGGGGACCAAGGGCCTGGGTTTCTGCTAATCATTACCTTTGTAGTCAAGTCATTTTCTCAGAGAGTGTGTCAGAGAAGGGAAGCTGGAGTTGGCACTGAGAATATAATGTAGTATAGATGATAATGGCTCCAAAGTCAGAGGACCTGGGTTCAAAAATATGACTGTGCTTCTTACTTCCAGAGCGACCGTGGGGAAGTCATTTAGCCTATATAGATGTCAGTTTCTTCTCTTATTAAATGATAGGGGTCAGATACAGTAATCTTTAATGTCCCCTCCTGTTGTAGATCCTTGTTGGAGGATTTAGCTGATGAAGCAATTTTGGGTTCAGTCATTATTGGTGGAGAAGGAATTTTGAGGAGTTATTCTCCAGGACCCCTGAAATCATTCAACATGGGCAGTCACTGGCTATTAATTAGGCTCTTACAAATATCAAGTTCTAGGAACAAAGTAATAGAAGGTTTGAAAGAAAGGGATTGGAATATATGTGGCCAGGGAATATGGAAAGAAACTTTTTCTAGTGAGAAATACCATATTTCTTTGGGCCCATGTTTCTTATTACCCTGGACCTACATTCTCTGGTCTTGTCCTTACATTACTAGCCTAGTTTCTTTAGCATTTTCTCTCCCATCCACTGAGAATCTCCTCTCATATCCCATCCTCTTAGCACAGAATTGTTTGTGTCTTCCAAGGTGACAGCTACATAATCTGATAAACCAATCTCTCAGAAAAGGCTAATGGGAGAAGGCAATCTTTTCTCTTAGGGTACATTTGAATATATGGTGCATTTAAACATTCCTTCCTGAAGAAAAGATTTCTGTCATGGCTGGATTTATTAGTAGAGAGGATAGACATTCACCCACATGATTCTAGAGGTTGCCAAAAAAACCTGACTTATAAAAATTGCATCTACTACTTGCTTGGTATGGTGGCTAAAATTCCATTCTTTGAGAGATTAATTCCTTTAAGTTAAAATACTCAATCTGCAGGAGTTCCCTCTTCAAACACAAATATTGATGGAAGGAAGTAGCACATGCTGTTATCATCTGTTAAAACCTAAATATGAATTAGTTTTCAGAGCAGACTCCCAAATGTTTGAAAGGAACTTCACAGGTCAATTTTTATTTTGGAAGTAGGAACAACTGAGTGGAAGATAATAGATCCAGGAAGAGGCAAATGAGGTTTTGGGTAGTTGAAGGCAGCGAGGGTAATGGATATATATGGCAATGGTGAAAGGAAGAAGAAGGGTGCAGAAAGAATTGAGATGTTAACAGATTCACATTTCCCCTTACTTGGTAATCTTGTTTAGAGTATTCCTAGTCTTTGTTGTCAAACCTAGAAGAGTAACTCTGATCATGGAAATTTCATTCCAACTCCTGGCCTCATGGGAGGCCAATAGCAGAAATATTTTTTTTAAGATATTACAATAGCCTTCTAATTGGTCTCCCAGCTTCAACCTTTCACCACTCCAGTTCATCATACAAAGAGTAATTTTCCTTAGATCTGACCATGTGACTCCTTTATTCCACCAACTCCAGGCGTTTCCTATTGCCTCTAAGGTAAAATATAAGTTTTTCTATTTAGCTTTTAAAACTGGTAGCATCCATGTTTCTGAGAGGAGTTCAAGCTGCATCACAGAATTCCATAGTGCCCCCCAGAACTCTAAGGGAGGGGGCAGTTAAGGGCAGTTGGAGTCCTGGTATAAAAGCCAGGTCACCCCTCTTGCAGGGGTCCTGACTCTTGGCTCTTGACTGTGGGCACACACACACACTCTGTGTAGCTTTTGGACTGAGACATTCAGTCACTGACAGCCAGGGGCTGCTTTACCTTGACAGCTAATCACAAAGATAGACCTTCAAGCAAGATCTTGGTCTACTTTCAGTTTAGCAGTTTAAGTTTTAGAAGGAAGATTATTTAGGGGCTTAGATAGGAGTTCAGCCATTTAATATACATTCCTCCCACTGGGGGAATGTGTTGTTAGCCTGCAGTTAAAAATTTTAGCCAGATTACCTTCCCTCCTCTTTCCATAAACTGATTCCCTTCTCCCTGTTCCCTGTAATCATTAAATTCATTTAGTTTGTGAAAGATAGAGCATGTATCCTGTTAACTTGGGGTCATACTTACTACTTTATTTTCATCAAGCCAAGTAATACATCCAAGCTGGGACTGAGGCTGCCTCTGTCTTAGGGCCTGTGGTCTGATCTGTAGAAGACCGTAACCTCATATATCTCTATCCTGTGAGAATAATTTATACAAAGAAAGTTATTTTCACAAGGGTTTAGTCTCTATCCACTTACCATCTTGGCCCATTATTTGCCAAACTTGAATAACCTCCATAGCCAGCTCTGAGAGTGTTCCATTAACTGATTTCCAACTGCTTAAAGGGTAGGGGGAGGTGAAGGAGTACTCCATGGGCTCTTACCCCTCCCAACCAGTCAAGTGTGTCTGCTTCTCCTCTGATCTGGGACTAGGGAGAATCCATTGCCATCTGACCCTTAATCCTACAAACCCTACAGCAAATCGGCCCCAACCTAATTTTTTTTCAGCCTTATTGGACATCAGTCCCTCTCCCTCACTCTGCAATCTAGCCTTTCTCTCTGTATCTCATTCACAATATTCCCTCTTCTCTCTTTGTGTCTTTGCAGTGATCTACCTGAAATGTACTCATCTTCAACTCAGCGTTATTCTCTTTCTTTAAAATGCAGCTCTGGGAATATCTCCCGTATGAAGCCTTTCCTGATAGCCATAACTGCTAGTGCCCTCCCTCACAAACTACTTGATATTTAATCCCTTTGTATATATTTGTACTCTTAACGTCATACTTACACTGTATGCTTTTTTGTTTGTAATTGTTATCTTCCCCAATAGGATGTAAACTTATTGCAAGTAAGGATTGTTTAATTCTTTGTGCTTGTATTTCTAGCAACTATCACACCGCAATTGTTTGATAAATATCTATTGTTTGATTGTGTAATACTTTAAAGCTACATTGGGGAAGAAATGGAATCATTACTTATAGGGGCATCCTACATTGGTTATTCTCTTTGTTTTCAGCAAACTCATATGTCTTGCTAGTGTTAAAGTATAAAATATAAACTCTTTGATGGCAGGGACTATTTCATTTTTGTATTAGTATTTCCAAAGCATACTGCCTTGAACATAGTAGGTACTTGATTAATATTGCCTAAATGGAATATTTCCCCTAGAAAACAAAATTATTGTTTATTGAATCATCTTCTCAGAGGCACTGGATATTCTAGTGTGCTGGACAGTTTTGATGATGTAATGGAACCCAGCTTACCTTTGGACTAGGATCTTACCAGATGACCTCTGAGGTTCCTTCCAACTCCTGACATTTTATGATTATATATCATTGTGAATTGAAATCTTTGGTAAGCAATCATGAATATGATTATTGATATGATAATTTCATTTTCCATCAAATACTTTTAAATATTCTTTTTGTTAAAGGTGAACATTTTTTTAACTATTCCAGAAGAAAAATCCAGTAAGTACCAGGAAAACAGGTTATTTACAGCTCAGATTCCAAGCTACTACAACAGAGGGGTTGGTCTCAGCATTTGGGAGACAGTGGCATCATGGAAAGAATATTGACTTTAGAATAAAAGTTCTTCATTTTCAATCCTGGCTATGCCACTTGCTAACTGTGGGATCTCAAATGAGTCATTTATTCCTATTGGGTCCTAGTTTCATTACTTATAAAATGAAGGGAGTGGAAGAGATAACCTCTATTCTATTTTATTTCCTTCAAGATTAATGTCCAATGATCTTCCAAAGACAGATGCTTTACTGGAATTCTGAAGCTGGGCCACCCAACTTTTCCAATGAATGAAGTATCATTAGTTTTAAATAGTGTTAACCACCATACACCCAGTTGAATAAGTCATTTTCTATACTGGTATCAATTAATTAGCTAATCACTATAGTTTGAACAAGACATTTGTATATTCCAACCAATGTTTGAAAATTGGCTCTCCTACCCATGTTGCTATCTGTGGAAGGTTTGAACATTCACTAACACATTATCCATGGAGTGTGGGGTCCTACCTTATTAGCCATTTGAAACTACTCTCTCCAATGTTACTAATGAAGTATTAATTACAAAATCTAATGACTCTTAATGCCCTCTTCCCTTTAGGTTTTTACTGCCTCAAGTTTCCCTTCACTCTAGACCACTCTCCACTCAGCTTTCAAAAACTGATGTTCCTAAAGCTGACCAAGTCATGCGCCACTTTCTACCCTCCAAACATTTCCTTCAAGATCAAATGTTAAATCCATCCTTTGGCTTTTAAACACTTTACAACTCCACCCTTCCACCCCCAACTCCTTTCCAGTCTTCTTATGCCTTTCTTCTCCTCACATACTCTGTGACCCAGTGACACTGACTTCTTTCCTTTTTCTTGCACAATGACACTCTGTCACCAACACTGGACATTTTCACTGACAGTTCACTGACTCCCTTCTCACAGAGCAGAGAATTAACAACTATAATACTTTTGGTAAAATAGCCAACCATTATGCCTTGCCATCTGTCTTGCTACCCTAGGAGCTAACTATATATCCTGATACCATGCCAGGCATACTCTCATACATAGCCATCTGATCTGTACCTTTGAGCCTTTCCAGTTTCCCTAACTACCCTAAGACTACTGGATCTTTCTGGCCCCCTGGAGCTGGCAAACTGAACTCTGAAGCTGAACTTTCTAGAAGTATTTAATTGGGGGCAGCTGGGTAGCTCAGTGGATTGAGCGTCAGGCCTAGAGATGGGAGGTCCTAGGTTCAAATCTGGCCTCTGACACTTCCCAGCTGTTTGACCCTGGGCAAGTCACTTAACCCCCATTGCCCACCCTTACCAACCTTCCACCTTGGAGCCACTACACAGAAGTTAAGGGTTTAAAAAAAAAGAAAAAAAAAAGAAGTATTTAATCCTCCAATTAGAATATGAATCCCTTGAGAGCACTAGCGACTTTTCTATTTGTGTCCCTAATGCATATAACATAGTGAGGCTTAATAAATGCTCCTCTGTCCATCCATCTATCCATTAATTCAATTCATTATTTACTCATTCTTGTAAGTCAATGAATTTCCTAAATGGATGAATTCATGAAAGTGTACAGGAGGACTCTGGGTAAATGTCTTTAGAGAGGGAATATATATGCTGATAGATTCTCAGTTATAGATTTAGGCTCTTTACAACATAAAAGGAAGAAACATTATGCAGAGCACTGTAATTACTACCTTAATAAAATACATTTCCCTTATTGTTCTAGTATCTTCCTCACTACCTAGTACTGATACATCTGAAAAACTTCAGTAAATAAATTAAGTAGTTGCTAAAATGTGTCCTCTCATTCTAATTAAAGATATCTGTATTCCTTGATCCTGAAATTTGTTCCTTACTCTCCTACATTATTTACATCCATTTCACTTCTTAGAAGACAAAAAATGCTTGCACAATTACTCTGGGTGAAGATTATATTGTATCTAGCATTCTGCCTATCAAGTTTCTTGATGGCATTTATTCAAGCAGGCAAGGGAAAAATATATATATATATATATANTATATGCTGATAGATTCTCAGTTATAGATTTAGGCTCTTTACAACATAAAAGGAAGAAACATTATGCAGAGCACTGTAATTACTACCTTAATAAAATACATTTCCCTTATTGTTCTAGTATCTTCCTCACTACCTAGTACTGATACATCTGAAAAACTTCAGTAAATAAATTAAGTAGTTGCTAAAATGTGTCCTCTCATTCTAATTAAAGATATCTGTATTCCTTGATCCTGAAATTTGTTCCTTACTCTCCTACATTATTTACATCCATTTCACTTCTTAGAAGACAAAAAATGCTTGCACAATTACTCTGGGTGAAGATTATATTGTATCTAGCATTCTGTCTATCAAGTTTCTCGATGGCATTTATTCAAGCAGGCAAGGGAAAAAAAAAAATATATATATATATATATATATATATAAATTCAAAGATGACAAAATGAAAGACAGCCACAAATAGACTCAAAACCTGAACCCAAATATGGCAATGGTTTATTTTCTGATTCCTACTTTTTCATCTATTGGAGGATGAGTTATTTTAATTTTAATACCAGAGTACTATGGGATTTTTTTTTGTAGATGTACAATATGCCAGCAGATGTTGTATGGTATTTTACTTATCATGTTCCATGAGATCTATAGCCAATTAATAATCAGATTTTATCAGATCATATTAGGAAGTGGATTATATTATACATAAGAGATATTCCTACTTTTCAAATGCAAAGGGAATTTATGAGCTGAGTTATCTATGACATTATCCAAGACAACGATAGTTGTAAAGAATGATTCTGAATCAGTCAACAAGAACAAAGCTGCTAAAAAAATCAATAGTTCTTCTATATGGATTGCTCTTGCACTTTTTTTAAAATGGAGGATTTTTAAAAAACAATGAAAATTAGAACGTCTAGTCTTTTATTTTTTAAACATTTTCTTTTAAATTTAAAATAAATTTCTCCTATTTAATCTATAATCCAACCATTCATACCCTAATGCTTCATTATAGCATGAAAGTGACCTTGCGTCACCAGAAGCTAAGCCTGAATTGTTCATGTTCCGAGAGCTTTTTCATATTAGAAAGGCTTTAAGGAAGTTCCTGACAACAGATTTTTTTTCTGCTTTTGAAGGTCTAGTCCACTTAAGTATGAAGAGACTCAATACAAGTAGGCTGGCTGCTTAGTGATGAACGTTTTTACCAGGACAAACCATAAAATGAATAACGCTCCTGTCCTAGAAGCTCACTTTTGCTTCTGCAGAGACAGCGCCAGATGGGCACAAAAGAGGGCAGAGGACACTGAGTCACAAAAGTTTTAGACTAGCTATAAACATTAACTATTCGGCTATCATTAGAATTGTGAGATCCTGGTTCAGTGATCATATGTCCTTCACATGGACATATGACTAGAGGAACTGGATTAAGCAAACTCTTCCTCTGCATTCAAGGGGTTTATATTTTGTCAAAAATATAAATTATATACACAGATGTATATATTCATATACATGCATACACATACATCAATATGTATACATACATGCATGCATCACATATCTATGTGAATACATTTGTCTAAATATAAAAATATACACTTGTGCATACAAAATATATATACAACATTAATAAAAGTTAAATTGAGGAAATGGATAAGTTTAGGCTTTTAGGTGGCACTTTAATATTCTGAAAAAAAACAAGAGCTTCTAAGGACTGAAGATAAGTAGGGAGAGAATTTCAGGCATGGGAGGACCAGTGCAAAGACTTGGGGAGAGCTAATAAGGTGTTAGCATGATGGATTTAGAACTGAAAGAGATCTTGAAAGCCTTTGAAGCCATCTTCCCCTCTGCCATTTTACCAATGAGGAAATTGTATCACAAAGACATTAAGTGAGGCTTGTTAGATTTGTGACCCTGGGCAAGTCACTTAGCTTCTTTCTGCCTTCCTTCCACAACTGTGAAGTAGGAATAATAATAGTAGCCACTTTCCAACATTGTTTTGAGGATCAAATTAGACATTTTTAAGTGTTCCATAAATGCTAGTTATTATCATCACTTCAAGTCTCTTCCTCCTCCAAATCATATTCCACAGTTAACCAAGTGATTTTTTTTCTAAAGCATATCTCTGACCATATAAATCTCCTACCTAATAAATTCTGATGGCTTCCTATTTTTCTCTAGGTCCAGCTGCTTATAATCTGATCCTTTCCTATTTTTATAGTCTTCTTATAAGTTAAACTCATCAACACACTCAACACACTGGCCATACTTGACTTTTGTTATCGCATACTAAGGTCCATCTTTTCTCTGTGTCTTTTTCACTGGTTGTTCTCCCGTGTATGGAATATTCTTCCTTCTCTCCTTTGACTCTTATAACTCTTGGCTTCTACAGGAAACCTTTCTCAGTCCTTGGTCCCTCCTTCCTCACTGCTAGTGACTCCCTAAAGGCAATTTATAGTTACTCTCTATATATCTTATATACAATTATTTATATTTGTTGTTCTTCATTCCTACTCCAAGATCCTACTCTCCTAGAATTTAGGCAAGCTCCTTGAGGACAAGGATTGTTTTCTCTTTTTTCTTTGTATCCTCAGGACAACACAGTACCTGATCCATAGCAAGCCCTTAATAGGTGCTTTCAACTTTCTCAGGACTTGAGACCTCTTCCACTGGTCAAAATCTTTAGAGGGGACTTTGTTTCTGAAGTTCCATATAGTTGAAGCTATCAGTTAAGTGTATAAAAGGGTGACTTTTGGGCTAATGAAATGTTAGCATATATTGATAGGTTTGTTATACACACATAATGCACGTGCTATACTATCTCCATATAAATATGTTGTGATGAAAATTCCTCTTTAAATGGCAACACAAAATGAGTCACAAAAATGATTAAACTTTTTAATCTGTTACTAAAATATCATAAAACATAGGATAAATTATGGTTACTTTATTTGTAATTGCAAAAATAATGTGTCAACAATCTCCAACAATTGAAGAATGGCTGAATTAATTATAGTAAATCAATATGTTGGAATATTATGGAATAATTAAATAAAAAGTATTAATTAAATTAGGAAATATGGAAAAGCTTATATGCCATGATAAACTGAAAATGATTATCTTTATTGCTTGTTTGGGGGGGCAGCTTTTATCATTTGCATGTTCATTAGAGTGTTTATTTTTTGTTGATGGTTAATACATTTATAATAAGAACTATTTAAAATATGAAAATACTTCATTAAGCACTTATTTTTCAGCATAATAGTAGAAACTCTGGTCTACACTTTAGAAAGTACCCAGGTAGATTAATGCTTTTAAGGAAGATGATTTATCTGAACACTTCACATACAAAAACTGAAATCATTATGATCCAATTTCCTGAGATTCCCAGAGACTATTTTACAAATGTACCTTTCTAGAATATTTTTCTTTCATGAGCTAGAGCACTGGATATAGTTTTATTATCTCATTATTTCTTATACTATCTCATAAAATAAGGCTGAGCAGCCATTTGCCCTTGTTTTATAAACAAACTACAGGGGAAAATGGGCTCATACTTTATCTTATTAGATGACATGAGAATGACTGAGGCAATAGCAATCAGATGTGTGTCTATTATATATGCATATCATAGCTATTATATATACACAGGCATATAGCATATATAGTATATAAGTAGATAATAGCTATTACATATACATACTTATAATAGATATAGCATGGAAATATAGTACATTATAGTTACAAAGATATACATATATAGTAGATATGTAGATAAGTAGATAACAGCAATTACATATACCTATATAGTATAATATAGATAAAACATATGTTTAATAGAGATATACATAATATATTACATATAGGATATAGATTTAATTATTTAAAACACAGACATAGAAAATAAAACACTAACAATTTGGATAGTTTAACTTTAGCCACATAATATGTCTCTAGACTCAGTCTACGGCAATTATATGTGTGTAATAGAAATATATCTATACAGAGAGTGATAAACAAATAAATAGATAATAACTATTATATATGCATATATATTTGATATAGTATATAACAGATATGTTATATAGATATATATGTATGTATACATCACACAGATATAGAAAATGAAGCACTAAAAAAGTTATATATTTTAACTCTAGCCATACAATTTGTCATTAGACTCTTAATCTAATGGTTTTTTTCCTTCCAAATAATACAACCTTATTCATTTCCAATCAAGAAACCAATTAGCAAACACTGATGTGTTTGTTACTTACTATGTGTCAATACAAAGACAGAAAATGAAATGAAATCATTCTTGTTCTAAAGGAGTGTAGGTCTTAGCTTTACAACCCAGATTATATCTGATTTGCCTGGTCCTACTGAAAGTTCACAAAGAGGCACTGTGTGGCCACAGAACTGTAATTTGGAAGGGATCTCAGAAGTCACCTGGTCCAGCTGGTATCTGACCAGGAATCCCCTTGGTAGCCTCCTTAATAAGGGACCATTGACTTAAAAAAAATAAAAGCCCTTACTTTCTGTTTTAGAATTCAAATTGTATATTGGTTCCAAGGCAGAAGAGCAGTAAGGGCTAAGTAATGGGGGTTAAGTGATTTCCTAGGCTCACAAAATCACACAGTTAAGAAGTGTTTGGGGTCAAATTTGAACCCAGGACCTCCCAAACCATTAACTTTTGCTGGTGATAAAATGCAAATTCCTTGAAGACAGTGACTATTTCATTTTTGTCTTTGTATTCTGGCACATGGTAGGCACTTACTTAATAAATGCTTGTTGAATGATAGTTTTACTTCAAAATATCCAGTGATTTTGGAACCCTAGATTTCCTCAAGCATCACATTTTATTTCATTTTGGGATAGTGCTGCTTATTGGAAAACTTTTTTTAAAAAATCCATCCCAAATCTCCTTCTTTGTGATTTCCCCTGCTGATTCTCCTTCTCTTCTCTGAGACTAAGAAGAAGCGCACAAGTAGTTGAATTTCACTTCCACACGCCAGCCCTTCAAATACTTGACCACAACTGTCATGTTCCTGTTAAGCCTCTCCTAACATTAATTAAATAATTCCAGTTTCTTCAATTGATTCTCATGTAGTATGGGCTCCAGTCACCTTTCTCAAGACTTACTTTAGCTTATCCATATTCTAACTGAAACGTGATGCCTGGAAATGGTCTGAATGTGAAGCGACAGAGGGTAGAGGTCTGTGAAATTATCACCTGTTTTGCCTTGGCCACTACACCTCTCTTGATCCTCTGACAACAAATATTATAGTATAACCAAGCTCAAAGATACTCTTTGATGGCTGGCAAATCCTTACACGGGCAGGATGCAGCACCAGAACTTAAATAACCCCTTGTAGATTCAACCCGTGATTGACATTTTCAAAGGAACCTACAGAAACTTTTCATGGGGTACTCTCAAACAGCACTATTTTTTGAAAAGAAGTCAATAAAATGAAACAGGGCATTATTGCTGGTAGACAAGTGCACTTCAGTAATGGCATAAAACAGGAGTATTGATAGGATCTGATTATGCAATACTTATCCCTGCTACCACCACTCATTTGAAGCTTGTCTCATCGTGCTAAGTGGATAGGTGATAGATTAATTTTAGCATAATTTATGCCAGCGAAGCATGTGGTGATATTTCCCAATACATTTATATTCCTCCTCCTAAAACATAACACTATCTCGTACTGTTCTATTTATTTTCCTTAAGTGTGTATGACTTTCAGAGCTGTTAGCACTCTAAAACATATGTTTTCTAAGCCTGTTCTCATATCCCACCTTCACATAGGCTTTCAAGGTCATTGCTATTTATGGCTCTCTAATTAATTGGATTTTTTTTAACTTGGTGGAAAACATGAGATTTGCAATGGCCCCGTATACCCATCAAAAGGGACGTGAGGCATATCTGAACTACATTTCTTAAAATCTACCTTGTATTTAGGACCATGAAATTTCCAAAACATGCTGCCAGTTATAGATAGTATAGCCGATTCATGGCAGCGACCAGAGAAAAGACATTTTCTAAGCTGCTTTAAAGCATTCCCAGTTGTTAACCCATTATGCACTTTTGTGTAAAGCAGGATTGTAACTTATTTTTATCTTCTGAAGATGCACATTAGACTTGGGCAGTTACTATGTAAGCCAGACAATGATAGAATGGTTCATCATCACTATTGATGTTACTGCATATGTTTCCATAAATATACACAGCTCTGCAAAATTGATGTAACTCTTGGAATGGGGGAGAGGAGGCTGGGCGAGTGTCATTTTAGAAACACAAAGCTAGGATACAGCAGACAAATGAATTTACACAAAGGGACATTATAGACCTATTGCCCTATGGAGATGTAATGAGGAAAAAGATTTTAAGAGAGTAGACTTTGCTACCAGAAAAATCATCCCAAACATGATGAAGGAGATTCAAGGGTAAGCCAGGCCAAAAGCCAAATGATGGGGAATGTAAGGATTGGACTTTGCCACTATGCCCCAGCGAGGGTACCTTCCCTCACTTTCTTTTTTATTATAAAGATATTTTGTTTACCAATTGCATGTAATAACAAATTTCCACATAACTTTTCTCCTCCCTTATTCCCACCCAGATCTGGCAAGCAATTTGATCTGCTTCCCTTACCTTCCCTGGCTTTTGTGCTCCCTTTTATGTCTTGGCTTCTTCCATTAGAAGGGACCTTTTTTTTTCTTGTACCCAGAGTCAGCAGAGTGCCTGGCACATAGTAAACACTTTACAAAATCTTATGGAACTGAACTATTTAAGCAGCACTAAGCGGGCTGACTGATAATGAAATACCTTATGGACAAAATACCAATATCAATGGATGTAGGTTGACACAGGAGCCCCATAATTCATATTGTAGTACATTATTGAGATGCTGATTCTAAGAGACAACCATCTTCCTAATCATCCAGGACTGGAACCTTGGTATGATCTTTGACTCTTCCTTTCTTATCCCTCATATCCAATCTGATGCAAAAGTTTATAACAGGCCTCGAATACATCCCCTTCTCTTTTCTGACACTATTACCATCCTGGTTAAGAGCCTCATCACCGGATAACTGAACTACTGAAATAGTCTGCTAGTTGGTTTCCCTGACCAATCTCTTCCCACTCCAGTCTGTCCTGTACTCAGGTGTCAAAGAGAGCTTCTTAAAGCAGACATCTGATTATGTCATTCTCCTACTTAAAAATTCTTATGGTTTCCTATCATCTATCTCTAAGATCAAATATATAATCTTCTGTATTCAAAGCTTTTCCTAAGCTACTCACTTCTCGTTTCCAGTCTTCTTACTCCTTACTCTCCCCTCCTTTCATTCTGCAATCCAGTGACACTGGCTTTCATGCTATTCCTCAGACAGGAACTTGCTCTGGGCATTTTAACTGGCTAGAATGCTTTCCTCCCTCATCTCTGCCTCCTGACTTCTTTGGCTTGCTTCAAGTTCCAGCTAAAATCCCCCTTTCACAAGAATACTCCCCCAATTTCCTTTAACTCCACTGCCTTCACTCAGTTAATTATTTCCAATTTATCCTGTATGTACTTTGTAGATAGGTGTTCCCCATTAGACTGTGAGCCACTTGAGACTTCTTTTGCCTTCCTTTCATCCCTGGTACTTGGCATATAGCAGGTACTTAATAAATGTTTATTCAGGGGCTGACTTGAAAACACAATTGTAAACCCTTTCTCCAGCCAACAACTTCCAAGGAATGAATGTACTTCCAAGATAGTCTGACATCAGAGATCAAACGATGCTCCTGAAAACAGAAGCCACTTTGTTGTTTTATCGTAGCCACTCCACAGGAGAACTCCAAGCTGTCAGAATGGGTCTTTTCAAGAGCATCCAAGTGTAGTGTGGAATATTTGTGACCTCTCCCCCTTTCACACTTTTCCCTCTCATCCTGGCTAGGAATTGTCCCATCTTAGAGAGGAAATCCCTGTTACAGCACAGCACTTCCCAGTAGACTCTGAAATTGAGGTCAATCTTAGGCATCAAAACAAACAGCAGTATTCAGAGACATTCTTAGACCATACCCTTATGCCACAGGGGGAACTCCTTGGCAAAAGCTGCCATTATCCTAAATCCTGCACCTTGAATAAAAGTTAAATGAAAACTTTGAGCTTTTAAAATTAATTCATTTTACATAAAAGCATAACCCATATGTTTTTCATAGAGAACTGAATTTGATGTAATTATGTGTGGCAAAGAGATAAGAGAAAAAATGGTCCATTAGTATAACAAGGGTAGCTAAAACATAAGTTAAAAAACTGGGAACCAGACAACTAAGTTGTAAATTTCCTCAGGCCTCATCTTCAGAATTCCAGAGAGACAGTATGGTATTGTGGAAAGACGACTGATATTAGACTTTGGTTCAAATCCCAGTTTGGGTATTTACTATCCACATGGCATGATCAAGTCAAGGCACTTCTCTGAGTCCCAGTTTCCACATCTTCTAAAATGGGTCTAATAAAACTCACATTACCCCACTCATAGAGTTATTGTAAGGAAAGTATTTTGTCAGCCTTAAAATATTTTAGATAGTATTTAGGTTAATACTGACAAATAGTCCTACCAAAAGTCAAGGTTTTAACTTCTTTCTATCATTAATCTAAGATCAATGAAGTTAGAGATGGGAAGAATCTTAGAGATCATTTATTCTACCCACCTCCTGCTCCTATTATACAGGAAGTGAGGTCTGGAGAGGTTAAATGTCTGATCCAACATTACCTAGATAGTAAGGAGCAGAAGATTTTTAACCCAAATCTTCTCACTCAAGATCTTTGCTTGGCTATGTGTTCTACTATTGAAATGGTATAGAAATGTTTGTTGTTATTACATTAGACATTTGGTCAATAACACATTGATATATAATATGGAAATAAAAGACAGATCAGAGAGGAGCAGCTGGGTGGCTCAATGGATTAAGAGTCAGACCAAGAGACTGGAGGTCCTGGGTTCAAATCTGACCTCAGATACTTTCTAGCTGTGTGACCCTGGGCAAGTCACTTAACCCCCATTGCCTAGCCCTTACCACAATTCTGCCTTAGAACCAAAGCCCAGTATTGATGTTAAGATGGAAGGTAAGGGTTTTAAAAAAAAGATGGATCAGAGAATTAATGTGAAGTAGGGTATTAAGGGAACAGATATGGTAGAGTTAAGATAGATTAAAAAGAAAGAAAGAAGAAATAGCCTCAACAACCCTGGCTCTGTCATTTTATTTTACTTTAACTCAAATCAATAACTACCAGGCACTAAGCTAGTCATTGGTGATATAAAGGCATAAGCCAAAGAGACCCTGTAATAAAAATATTTGTCAAATGGTAAAACAAGAGTTAAAGTTTCTTAACTTCAACCTAGATCTTGGGTAGGCATCAAGATAAGATTAGCATGTTCATGAGGGCTGCAGAGTGATACTGAATTTGAAGTCAGAAGATCTAGGTTCGATTTCTGCTTTGGCCACTTACTATCTGTGTAACCCTTGGGCAAGTCCCTTCAATTTTCTAAACCTCAGTTTCCTTGGTTATGAGATAGAAAAACTAAGCTAGATCATAATCAAAGTTTCTGTGATTTCTAAATCTATAATCATCAGCACCAGCATTTTCCAAAAGTATTTCTAAGTAGTTATAGTGTAAATGGCACCATTCTAATCGTTATGTATGTTGGGAGAGGGATGAAAATGGAAATGTGTTTTCCTTTGTATAAGGAACCCCCCCCCCCCCGGGTGAGTAAACTCCCTCTCCTAATGTAAATCGGTACTTTCTCTGCCACTAGAGGCTAAGACATTGCTTAGAGTAGTGGTGTCAAACTGAAAAAGAAATGGAGAATACTCATCTATACATGGGGCAATTAGATGGCACAGTAGAGTGCTGAGTCTGGCACCAGGAAGATTTCTTTTCTTGAGTTCAAATCTGGCCTCAGACGCTTATAAGCTAGGCGACCCTGGGTAGATCCCTTAACCCTGTTTGCCACGGTTTCCAATTCTTTAAAAAAAGAGCTGGAGAAGGAACTGGCAAACCACTCTAGTATTCTTGCCATGAAAACCCCAAATGGGGTCATGAAGAATCAGACAGGATTAAAAGTGACTGAACAGTAACAAAATCCATACGTCTTTGTGGGTGGCATATTGATTTAAGTTTTAAAATGTAACATTACCTATGTTTTATTAATTTTTGGTTAAATATTTCCCAATTATTGTATTAATTATTAAGCTGGCTTCCAATTATTTAATTATTTTGTCATTTTATGCTCATTAATTTAATATATTTCTATATTAGATTTATATTTAATATATTTAGATATTAAATTAATATACTTATTAATTAATTAATTAATTGTTGATCTGGTGTCTCCAAGAAAATGAAGCTAGTGTGTACAGAAGAAAGGACTTAAACACATATCTTTCTGACTTTAAGGCTTGCTCTCTGTCCATTATGTCATGCTGCCTCTAATGCTTGTTAAAGAAGATATAATTTCGCCAATGGTAAAGATACATACCTTTTAATTGAATATTTGTAACTGGAAAAAGCCTTTTGAATTATTATTTACTATCTGAAGTTCTTTCTCATTAAATGTACAGTAAATTGCAGTCATGTGTTATAACGATTCAAACACCCCAGGCATTGTGCTAAGTACCTCGTGTATTACAATGAACTTTAAAAAATAATTCATTTCACTAAAAATATAACTCAGATGTCTCTAGTAAAGAAGAGACTGATATGATTATATGTGGAAAGTAAATAAGAAAAAAGGGATCATGAGTATATAGCTGGGGGAACTGAGAAATGAATTTGGCTAGGAACCAGGCAACTAACTTGTAAATTCCCAAGGCTGTGGATTATGTCTTGAATTCCATAAAGTACTATGCAAACAAAAGACATTATGGAATAGTGGAAAGACTCTTGATTAGACTTGGGTTCAAATCTCATCTCGGGGACTTATCCATGTGACCTTGAGTAAACTGAAATTCTCCGACCTCTAGTTTCTTCATCTCTAAAATGAGAGTAAGTGGGGCAGGTAGGTAGCACAGTGGCTACAGTACCAGACTTGGAATTGAGAGGATTTGGATTCAAATCTGACCTCAGACACTTCCTAGCTCTGTGACCCTAGGCAAGTCATTTAAACCTGTTTGCCTTAGTTTCCTTATCTGTAAAAATGAGCTAGAAAAAGAAATGGCAAGCCACTCCAGTATCTTTGCCAAGAAAACCCCAAGTGGGTTCACAAAGTGTTGCACATGATTGAAACACCTTAATAATCACAATAACAACTCTATTTGGTGTCTACACTCTTAAACTTTGAAATTCAAACACGTAGGTAAACTAATTGCTATGCTTTTCAGGCCTCCTTGTCAACATTTTGAGTCTCACTCATTTCACACCTTCCGTGCTCTGTCTCCATTTGTTTTCCATATGGTGAAGAGTTAGTGAGAAAAAATGATTCTGTCTTTGTAAGGAATGCATATCACATTGTTTAGCGCAGTCTGTTCTTTCCTTACTCAGGATTCACAATCTCAATGACAGTCATGAAATAAAGTCATGTTTTGATAGCCCTTGGTGACATATTTTCATTTGGAAATCTAACTTGATTAGATAACTAAAGTCATTAAAATGGGGTCAGGTTCAAATTCCACCTTCTTCAAGAAGTCCTAAAAACTGCACTGAACAAGCCCCAAAGGGGCAATTAGGTGGCTCAGTGGCTCATCTAGAGCGCCAAGTATAGAGTCAGGAGCTCCTCAGTCCAAATCTGGTCTCTCACACTTCCTGTGTGACCCTGGACAAGTTTCTTGACCCCAGTTGAGCACTCACCACAATTTTCCTTAGTATTAATTGTAAGATAGAAATTAAGGGTTTTTTAAAAAGAAGCCCTTAGCCATAAGAGAGTAACAACTTCCCTTTTCTGAAATCTTCTTACACTTGGTTTTCCTCTCCCATGTGAATTCATGTTCTATTTTTTAATTAGAATTATTTTTGTGCCCATTCCTTATCTCTCCAACTACATTATAAATTAGAACAATAGGGTAGCTTAACTTAAGTCTCTTCTGCCTAAAATTTGAATTCATTCCTTCCAGATCTATTTTCGGTAAGTACAGGGAATAAGCTAGCATCTAATGTTCTCTTTGGTTTGTAATAAACTGGATTGACTTGGGGCAGCGAATCTGTCTTATCATCATATCACCCCACCCTCCCCACTAGAACACAAAATAGTGAATGGATATTTATTTAACTGAATTCAAGCAGTCAATAAAAAAATTAGTTTGGGAGGTAACATAGTTATAACCTCTAGTCATAATTTGTGCCTCCCTCTAACATAACGGCATTAAATTAAAAATCATTCATTTTCAAATTTGTCTAACAATAATTAAAAATAACTGGCACTCCAGAGCATTAGATCAGAACTAGAAGGAACATAAGAAATCATTTAGTTCAATTTCCTAATTAGACAGATAAGCAAATGGACGCAGTTGAATGGTTTTCCCAAGGTCATCCAGAGAACAGGAAGAGTCAGAATTAGAACCATTGTTTTCAGATTTCTAGACTTCCTATGCTGTTCCTACCATACCCAGTTGGCTCCTTTTCCTGAGTGGTTCTTTAAACAAAACAAAACTAGACAGGATTCTTTAATTTATTTATATAGAGTAGATGGTAGAAAGGTGAAAATGTTGAGATGCTTGTAGTTAGTACAATTCTGCTAGAATTTTATGGTTCTCAGCAAATACTCTGAAGAAATAAGTATTAGTATTGGGCATGCCATCACACTTTAAATCACATACAATTACTTTTTGGATTTGGTTGAACTCAAAAGTTTTCATATTCATAATATTTCTATCGATGCAGAACATCAAGTCAATTGCAGTATTTATTGAATGCTTATTAGGTAAATAGAATTCTGGACTCAGATGGTTTTTCATCATTTTCACTTACCTGGGCTATTGAATAGCTTTCTAATTAATAGTCTCTCTCTGTCTCAAGTCTCTCTCCTTTCCAATCAGTTCTTCACACAGTTGCCACACTGATATTAATAAAAGTACAGGTATGACCATGTCCTTTCTTGTCCAGTAAAACCCAGCCATTTTCTATTGTCTCTAGGCTAAAGTACAAACTCTTCAGTTTAACGTTTAAAGCCTTCACACTATGACCTCAGTCATTCTTTCTAGGTATTTTGCACATTGCTTCCCTTTGAATACTCCACACATTGTTGCCAAATTGGCTCTAATATTATTTCCTGTGCACAACATTCCATTTCCTTTCTCTTTGACTTTACTCAGGCTAATAATCTCTATGCCAAGAGGCATTGCTTCCTCTCCATCTCTAAGTCTTTAGCTTCTTTCAAGACTCACAAGTACTACCTCTATATATGGTCTATTCTAATTGCTCTTATTTCTAGTGCTCTCTGCTTGGAATTATTTTGTGTATATATATTTAAGATGTAAATTTTTTGTTTGTTACATTAAAATACCCAGGTAACTTCCTCTCCCTTCCTCCTTCCTCCTTCCCTCCCCTCCTTTCCCCATTAGAGAAGGCATCATTTGACAAAAGATATAAGTATATATAAAATTATGTCTTCCTTATTTCCATTTATCAATTCTTTCTCTGTAGGTCTTTCCATGTTTTCCCAAAATTAATCTGCTCATCATTTCTTACAGGGCAGTGGTATTCCATCACAATCATATGCTACAATTTACTTAACGATCAACTGGTGGGCATTCCTTCAAATCCAGATCTTTGCCAGCACAAAGAGTTTTGCTTTAAATGTTTTAGGGCATCTAGGTTCTTTTTCTATCCCCTGATCACCTTAGGAAATAAACCCAATAGTGGTATTGCTGAATCAAAAGGTATACACAGTTTTATAACTTTTGGGGTGTAATTCCAGATTGCTCTCCAAAATGGTTAATTTGCTTGTGAGGGCAGCTAGGTGGTATAGTGGATAGAGTTCTAGGCTTGGAGTCAGGAAGACCTAGGTTCAAATCTGACCTCTGAAGCTTACAAGTTGTGTCATCCTAGGCAAGTTATTTAATTCTGTTTTCCACAGTTTTCTCATATGTAAAATGGGGATAATAATAGCACTTAATTCCGTGAGATTCATATTGCAGAGAGGGGTTCAAGCTGCAGAGAGGGGTTCAGGCTACATCACTGAAATCCATAGTGCCCACTCTCTTCGAGTTCTCTGCAGCTTGTTCCCCTCTCTGCAATATGAATCTCACACTTCTCAGAGATGTTGTGAGGATCACATGAGATCATAATTGTAAAGTTTAGCATAGTGCCTATATAAATGTTAGCTTTTACATGCTCTTAGAATATGAGTGTTCTAAGAGCAGAGGTAATAGATTCATAGGTCTATGATTAGAAATAAGCTTAGATGCATCTAGTCCACCCCTTTCTATTTTACAGATGAAGAAAATGAAGCCTAGAGAGCTTGTAATTTGCAGTGGTGGGATTTGAACCCAGTTCTTCTGAGCCAAAGTTGGCAGTCTTCCCTTCATACCATTCTGTCTCCTTGTCTTTATGCCCAGTAAACAGTAAGCCCTCAATGGATGCTTATTGAATTGAAATCAAATGAATCTCTTCACCAATCCGAAGCTGTTGATTAAATTGCCTTCTCAGTAGCCAGAGCAAACAGGATTTTAATTAAAATCAGTTTTGCTAAAACTGAGGTTTGCTTTTTCTAGTTCTATCTTTGGCAAAGATGAAGAATCTGGGCTTCAAGTCTTCTACAAGATACTAGGCAGATGTCTTGACTCTAGGGTTTGTGTCAACTCAGATTGGAAAGGCCAAGGTGACATGAATGGCAAAGAGAGCAACAGCAGCATTAGGTGCTATTCACTGCAATAAAATTTATGAAATCCTTTTCCAGCTCCTTTCAGGAGGCTCCAAAATGTGACCTTCACTCCACGATCCACTGTGGCAGAAATGTTTCACAGGACTGTTATTGTTTTAATGTCAAAAGAGGGTATTCGAGAGAAAAGCAACTTTACCCTGCTGTGTCCCTAGACACCTTAATATGTCATCTCACTTAGCCAACAATTTTCATTCAAAAGAGCCAAGATTTTAATGCCTTTGAGGAAAACAGGAAATGTATTCCTTTTTATTAGAGGAACATTTTTGTTTAACCTAGGGGAAGTTTTTACCTTTATTGAAATTTTTCTTTTCATTTTATTAAAATCCAAGTATACTTTGGGACAGAAGTCAAACATGGAAATATACTTGGTCTCAACTAAATTTATTACAATTCACGTATTACGTACATGTTCACAAAATGTCATATAAGAAGGAGTTAACTATTCACTTCATAAAAATATTTTTTTACTTTATGAAAAGCATTCCCTATAGAATTCCTTTAACTAGTTAGCTCCTTTAACATATTTATAACATGAGTTGATTTATAAAAATTCAGTTTAATTAAGAAGTTAGGTACACCTTAAAAGTACATATCCAAGAAAACATGGATCTAGCCACCAATCCAGATTTAAGTAAATATGTTAAGAACTTCCTCCCTTTAGAATTTTCCAGGCTAGTGATCAGGTTATAGCACAATTTCTTAGATGTAAAATACCATGGACAGCAGCTTTACAAGCCAAACCTAGTCTACTACAACAGAGATATACAAAACATATGAGCAATAGAACAGTGTTTCGGTAGAGAATCTCATTCTGTGTGCATTGAAACTCAACAAATTCAGATTGCAGTACCGCAATGTTTTCCTACCTCATAACAAAGAATTAAGCCATAATTCACCTTGAGCAGCATAAAAGTTTTCAGAAAACATTACTGTAAAATTGTTAAAAAACAAAAAACTGCAGCATAACAGAGGCTCCAAAGATCATCTCATTTCAACAAAATCATTCCAGTGCTACAAAAATTGAATAACTTATTTTCAATAATTTTATGATTTTTTACAATACAACAAAGTAATATTTGACCTCTTCATATGTACCATGACCAGTTGTTGTTGCTGTTTTTGTGGAAAGAGAAGTCATAAATGCTATAAAATAAATAGCTATAGCATAAATTTTGTCTCTTTATCAATGATTCCCAGATGTATTTCTATAAAACCTCAGAATATACAATTATCAGGAAGCTATAAAGTTGTCAAATAATTATTAAAACAAAATTAATTTAACTCCTTGTTTATGTCATTTTAAAAACAAGCCAGAAGATATTTTGAAATAAAAATAATGGGATGTAATAACTTCAAAAAGTTAATTACTGTTTATCCAATGTGCAGGATTAGTGATAAATTGGATAAATTATGAGTAAATATTTTTTACTAGGCATTTACTCTTCCTCAAGGCACTGTGGATAGTGGGGAGAGAAATGGCTTTAGAGTCAGGAAGACTTGTATTTAAGTCCTTCCTGTGAAACATACTTGTTGTATGACCCTTAAAAAAAAAGAAAGAAAGAAGTAATTTAATCCCTTAGTGTACCAGATATCTTTCTTAGACTATGGGTGATGGAATCATAGTCAATATTACTGGAGGATCACATTTCCTTCCTTGGAAATTTTTATTACACCAATAAAATAATGCATCAGCACCCAAAATTAAAGAAGTAAAATTGATAATAAAATAAATGAAATTAGCTTTTATTCTCATTTCTCAAGGTCTTTCTAAAAATTTTACAATGTATAGATATTAAAACAGTAAGTGCTGTAATAAATACTGCTGAAATTTAGAGCTTAAAGGAGCTTTTGGGAATACTGAGGCCGATTATTTAACTTTACAGCTGAGAAAACTGAAGCCCAGAGAGGCTAAATAATTTGCTCGAGGTCACATAGCTAGTAAATAGTAAAGACAGATTCAGATCCAACTCCTATCTTGTTTTAACCACATCATATATATTAAGTAATTTCTAAAACTATCTTTCAGTGTATCTTTCTTGAAGACCCAGAAGATAAGGCAAGGAACTGGTTTAATACTTATGCAAATAATTATTACACACAAGAATTTTATTTCCACATACTTTCCACATTCCTCTCAGTGGGAACGTAAGAGCTGGGTGTGGATAATGGAAGGAAGCAATTAGCTTGGAATTCATTTTCCAATTGTCCACCTACTAATGCCAAAGGACAGTGAATTCTGGATGGAAAGGTAGCCTATATGGCTAAAGGCCAATATTAACAAAGAGAAGGAAGGCAGCTGCCCAAATATCTATAGACTAAAAAGAAAGTGCTACAGTGCACCTCATTTTCAATACTTTGGGGACAGACTTTTTCTTTTTCTTTGTTTTGTTTTAGTTTTTATTTTTTTCCTGATTTTCTGATTACATATAGATACAATTTTTATATGGGATAGACTACAATAAAGCTTCCCAATTATTGGTGTATTATGCTATCAACAACAATAATTATTGAAATTTTCTTATTAAAATTATGCAGTATCATAATGATTGCTATTTAAGTATGCTTTAAGGTTTATCAAATGATCTTATATAAAAATTTCTTTTGATCCTCCTAATGCTGCTTGGTAAACTATATTGTTATTATTATTTTCATCTTATTAGAAAGGAAACAAGCTCAAAGAGATTAAGTGGCTGGTTCAGGGTCATATGACTAGTAAATGTCAGAGGTGAGACTCAAACCTAGTTCTCTGCTGATTGTGAATCCAATGATCTCTTTAGGATTTCATGTTACTTCTAAATTATGCAGTTTTAAACTTGGATTATATGAATATTTTCTAGTGCTTTTGAAGAATAGGATATATATCAGGTAACAATATAAACAAATCTTTAATTTGCTTTTTCTACTCTAATTGTTTGAAGCTAATTCCAGTGAATGTAGAGTCAGAATGGCATCCCAGGAAGAGTCCTGGATTTGGAGTCAAGAGAGATCTATATTCAAATCTCAACTCAACACTTACAACATTTTTGGGTGTCCCTGGACAAATCACAAACTCTTAGAAGCTCAATTTTCTCATCTGTAAAATGGGATTAATGATATTTGCTATACTTACCTCGCATAATTGCTGTGAAGATTTTTATAACCCTTAAAATATGTAAATATTGTTATTATTGATTATATATACATATAAAAAGATTAATAGTGATGAAAAGTTTTCTTTAAACCTTAACTTTAGACCATGACTTGCAAAAGAATATATATACTTGAACTGTAAAATTATTGACATATCTCACTCCTTAGTGATATGTATTTCTAGGAAGGTAATAGTTATCATGATTTTCTTCTCTTCTGTTTTCACATTAAAATTAAACATAACATATATATATATAATTTCCATGTAAAATGATTTTATAGTTCAAGTACATTCTCATTATGTACACACATTATTTTATTGTTGTTGAATTATTTTTAAGTCATGTCCAAACTCTTCATGACGCCATTTTGGATTTTCTTGGCAAAGATACTGGGTTTTTCCCATTTTTTTTCCTCCAGGATCACACAGCTGGTACATATTAGAGACCACATTTGAACCCAGGAAGAGGAAGTCTTTCTGATTCCAATCCTGACACTCTATACACTGTGCCACCTAGCTGTCCATGTATATATATATACACAATACCTTTTATGTCGACATATATGTTTAACCCCTTCTATATTTGATATGTACACTTGCTGTTATGCAAATATTCAATCTGTATACTTGGTATGTTTATATACATACTTGGTGTGTGAGTTCACACCAATCCAATATGCACATGTGAAAGCATTCTTTTTATGTAGGCAACATGGTGTTGTGGAGAGAGTTGTGGCCTTTAAACCATGAAAACCTGGGTTAAAGTCCTGCTTCTGATACATATTTCCTATGTGATCCTGGGCAAATCATTCAACATCTTGGGGTTCTTGGCAACTCTTTCAGATTACAAATTGCAGGGGAAAATGCCAGCCTGCATTGGTAGAGATTTTTTTTTCACTAGGGGTGTCCCTAAAGTAATGAAATAGCAGGTTTAGTCCATCTTCTAGGTCTATTCCCTTTGTGTGTATACATATGTTCATAAATCAGATGTGTGAAGAGAGTCTTGAACTAAACATTAGGGGTTTATAATTGGAAGGGTCCTCAAAAAGAATCTAATTCAATACTCATTTTGCAACTAAGGAAATTGAGGCATAAGCAAGCAAAGTCACTGACCCAATTGTATTTGATGGAACTAGGATTTCAAAATTACGCTAAAGAATCAGTATGCTTTCCCATTGCTTCATTTTGATGACTTTAAAGACTTTTTGCATTTCTAATATTATTTTATGAATTGACACACTTGTCAGGTATCTATGTGCAAAGAGACCCATATGTACACAAACGAGCACACACCTAGGCAAGTAAGAATAGAAAAGAAGTTGTATATCGAAAGTGAAGAAAAACAGATGCAAAATCCAAGTGCTTCAATAGTATTTACAAAATATTGAGGACCAAAAGAAGGTCTCCACCACATTGAGTAGATCATGTGTGGAAATATTTGGACACAAATCAAGGAGGACAAGAAAGCATAGATGTATTTCTATTCTGTACTAATGGAGAGCTCTCCTATTTATGAAACCATAGATCTGTTGAAATATCAAAGTATCCTACAGAAAGACTGGCAAAAGAGATGATTAAGATAGGTCATGTCAAGAGCAATTTATAAAACTGGGAGGAGGGCAATAAGTATGGAAAAATGGAAAAGATCTGAAAAAGATGATAGCTACAGTAAGAAGCATTTGTATGGCCTTTTGAAGTTTTCAAAGCAGTTTATGAATATTTCATTTATCTTCACAACAATCCTGGGTGGTAGTTGCTATTATTATCCCAATTTTATAGATGAGGAAGCAGAAACAGATAGAAGTTAAATAACTTGCCCAGGGTTACACAGTTATTAAGTGTCTGAGTGTGGATTTAAACTCATTCTTCCTGACTGGGTCCAGTACTCTTGCCACTGATACATCTAGCTGCCTGGTTATTAGAATAAACTATTCTTTCCATTATTGGTAGTGAAACTACTGCTTTAACTGAGCTTTAACATCACAGACTCCAAGGCATTACATGAGGAAAAATGATCCTAAAGAAAACAAAGTCTGAAAAACATCTGGACTAGACTACGTATATACAGAGCAAATCCATATTAGAGATAACTGGATTTTCAGGACATTCAGAGATTAAAATCTCTGAGAATAGGAAGGATAGTAAATGACTGGAAAAATAATTAGTATTAAAATTTGCTAATCAAGAAAACATCAGTAACTACTGGCCCATATGACAACTTGCCCATTTCAATATAACTTTTGAGACTATCTATACATGGATTTCTGGGCAACTAAATGGTACAGTGGAGAGAATGCCAGGCATTGAGTCAGGAATACCTAAGTTCAAATCTTTTCTCAGACACCTACTAGCTATGTGACCTTGGGCAAGTCACTTAACCCTTTTTTGCCTTAGTATCTTCATTTATAATATGAGCTAGAAGGAAATGACAAAATATTTTTGCCAAGAAAACCCCAAAGGGCGTCTCAAAGAATTGGACATGACTGAAATAACTCAACAACAACAAAATAACAAATACATATATTGAGGCAATATCTAGTCTTTCAAAAATGATGTTTTGTAAAAGATGATACCTTTATAGTCTCATAATTGACTGTAAGATGCAGAAAATACAAGCTCCCACTGTTCTTATAATCTGTACTATTGGAGTGTGGACCCATATAAAGAAGAATCATTCATTGATGGGTCTATGATGTGGGGAGTATTTCCTCCACTTAAATGATCACCAGTCATTCCAATTTTCTCATGCTTTGTGACTTGCTCATCTCTCATCCTCCCTCCTTCTCTTTCCCCTCTCTGTCTCTCTGCCTCCCTCTCAATGCAAATCAACAAAACTACCATTTTGATGGAAGTCAAATATGCTAAGAGAACATTTGTGAAATAACTGATTAGGACACAATGTTTTTGGACAACACACTCTAATATTTCTAGACTGAGCTGTGTTACTCAGTAGCTTATGACCCTGGCTCAGTCACTTGCCTCTGAATTCTTCACCCCTAATATGAGAATGACAAAACTTTCACTACTTCTCTCACAAAATCTTTGGGAAGGTCAAATGAGACCAAATGTGCCTCATTGTTAAGCACTTAAAAGTGCTTCATACAACATAAAACAGAATTTAAGATGAGCTTTTAAAAAATTACTTTTAAGGCCAAGATTGTGACTGTACTTTATAGCCTGTATTACAGACCTCAAGCCTTTTGTAGGCAATGGTAAAAGGAATTTTATAATGGTAAGAGGATCTCCAAGGTCTTTTACGCGTCCCCTTGTCCCTTCATCCGGATAAGTGTATAATCTTAGGTTATGAGGTTTTTGTGAAGAGAAACAAAAAAATTTGAAAATAGTACAGGAAGATTCCAAGTAACATCTCCTGAAGTGATCGCTTGTATTTGAATTCATATAACTTGAAATGACAACTATATGAAATGTAGTTATTAGTTCTAGCTAAATGGAAATATAAAATATAAATTATAATTAATGGAACCATTTCTCATGATGTATATGAACTGGAACCTAGATGTGTGCATATCCCATAGATAAGGCTTTTAATTTGAGATAAGTTTGACTTTAAGAGCACTAAAACTAGAATTTTCAAACTCCATGTTTGAAAACTGATTTTCCATATTATCAATTCACTATGTTATTTTTTCTTTTTTTTTTGTATTCTCCAGCAGAAAACCATGTATTGGGATAAAATATATAGGATGAAAATCATGGAAACTCCACAAAAACTCATCTTTTTTCAAAATGAAGAGAAAATTATCATTGTCATTTCCTGTCCTTTACTACCATTTGTGACAGCTGCAAAAAATGGTTGCTTTCATATTTTACTGACGAGGACTTATGTAAATTTAACAAAATATTCTTATTATTTTCTTGGAGATAAAAAACCCCCACCCTCCATGCTAACATTTGTTTTATGTATACATAAAAATTCACCCAGATGCTAGTATAACAGCTTTGCATATGTATTTGCTTCTCTGTTTAAAATCAGACTCAAGAATGCATTCCAGTGCTAGTTTCTCATTCTCCATAATCACATTCCAATACATAAAATGTAATTCTGCAGTAAAATAAAATGACAAATTTACTTTTCTTAGACTATGTTTACTTGCTTCATGATCCCTCCCAGCCTGAAATTTAGATTGACCATTCAAATAGGAGAAATCACTTCCTATGCTAATAAAGACATATTATTCCGTTTTAGGACATATTTAATAAAAAATATCCAAATGAATCACAAAAAAGCAGAAACATTTAGTACAGTAATGATGACCATGTGTTTTGAAAATCCAGAATGCTTTCTGGCCAATAGATCAGGAGAAGCTCATCTGTATAGAATGAGAGGACTGGTTGTGGCAAAGCATATTATAGCACTGACCATGGATTGTTCAACTTACTCAAAAGGTACAGTGACATGGCTTTATTGACAAAAATCATAATGTTCTTCCAAAACACTTTTTAAAGAGCTAATTTTTAATGTCTATGTAAGTCAAAAATTACATTGCTAACTATGAAATGTCCATTCAATCTTTACAACCTTCAGATACATTCAGATATTATTGTTTCTGTTTTATAAAGCAGAAAAATAAAACCAGAGGTATCAAAAGATTTGCTTATTTTTACACAGTTACTAAGTGGCAGAGGTGAGATTGGAATCAAGGTTTACCTTTAATTTTAAATTTAACTTTAACTTGAGTGGTCTTTCCATTAATGCCAAAATGATTCCCACTAGACTGCGAAAAGGTATCGTAGTATAGAACTGTATTCTCCCAAAGGCCATTGCGTTACCCCAACTGGAATATGAGAAAGAAATTTGAGAGTGGGAAGATGAGTCATATCCTATCCTCACTCTAGGTGTCTCAACAAAAATATCCTTGTCCTGCAAACAATTCCCTAGACTGATCCCTATCTATGTTGCATAAGTTACCAATCTCATCCCTTTGGAACTGAGCATTAGTCTTTCTAGGCATTCAGGTACTCAGAGTTGTAGCTATGGAGATGTCTTTAGTGAAATCCTATCTCCATATTCTGTGCCACCAAATGACCTTAAGTCTATGGCAGGAACCCTTGGAGGCCTGGATCTGCATTTTGGATGAACAAATGTAAGAGTAAGCATCCTGCCCCCCCCCTTTCTTAATTTCATTTCATTTTCATTCATTTCATTTTTATTTTGCATGATACCAACTGAGTGGCAAAGGATGAGTAGGCATGGATCTGTTGTAACTTGAATCTCAGATATTACTTTGTTTTTCCCCACAAACCTACCCTTCTTTCATATCTTGATGGTTTTACTGTCACATCCCTCACACTTGTACCTTTTCTCTACTCAATCAGAAAAGGTCAGGTTCCCATCATCTCTCACCAGGATTACTATAATTGCCTTCAACTGGCTTCCTTGCATTAAGCCCAGATCTTTTAGACCAGTGGTTCCCAAACTTTTTTGGCCTACCGCCCCCTTTCCAGAAAAAAATATTACTTAGCCCCCTGGAAATGAATTTTTTAAGTTTTAAAATTTAATAATTTTTAAAAATTTAATAGCAATTAATAGGAAAGATAAATGCACCCGTGGCCATCACTGTCCTCTGGATCACCGCAGCACCCACCAGGGGGCAGTAGCGCCCACTTTGGGAATCACTGTTCTAGACCCCAAGGAAGGCTCTTTATGCAATAAACCATGCTATCTCCCATTAATACCATGGTAGGTAAATCCATAATAGACTACATAGCCAGACCTATATACATTTCCTGGATTTAAGCAAGGCCCTGGGAGAAAATTTCAAGGAGGAAGTCTCTAAGCTGTGAAGAAACTAGTATTATAAACCACATGGGAATTGGGGATGCTGCTATTCAGTACCATGTTGATAGCTAGAACAGAAAGGTTTCTTTGTTTCATACATAACAGAAGATTTTGCATTGATAATAGAGTCCCTCGTATCCCTATCACCATATAAAAAGCACCTTCTGAGGCAGCTTTCTGCCTCCTCACACAGGTGAATCCTTTACACAACATGAATTGCATTTGACCTGCTGCCACTCCAGTATTTTGTCCCCGTGAAGGAAGAAGGGAGAAGACAGACACAGTCGTGAATTCAATGTACATTTTTGCCTTGTGTTTCATCCTTACAAGTCATATGAACCTATAGTTTTATAACCCTATGCTTGCGTTGGGTCAATAATTTATAGTACCCTAATCCCTGAAGTCAGAACAGCTACTAGTTTATGATTCCATAGAACATACTATATTCTTGCAAGACGTGAGAACTATTAATCCTGAAACCACTTTCACAATTGGGATACTGGCTCAGCTTTTACTCACCATTCACTATTCCATTCTGTAGACCCCATCTTTCAAAGGTACTTGGGGGGGAGGGGCAGCTGGGTAGCTCAGTGGATTGAAAGCCAGGCCTAGAGATGGGAGGTCCTAGGTTCAAATCTGACCTCAGACACTTCCCAGCTAAGTGGCCCTAGGCAAGTCACTTGACCTGGACCATTGCCTACCCTCACCACTCTTCTGCCTTGGAGCCAGTACACAGTATTGACTCCAAGAAGGAAGATATGGGTTTAAAAAACAAAAGGTACTTGGGGTGAAGTTGGGGTGTGGGCAGTGAGGGGAGACTTTTTCCTGAAGGCACCTCTACAGTTGCTGCTCTGAGTGCCTGGGTACCCTGAGAGGCTAATGCCCAGCTCAGAAGGGTTTATAATGCTATATTGGCTCAATTATCATTCATGGCTCTACCATAATTTCACAAATGGCAGATATGAAAAAGAATATTGGTCCAAATGATTAAAAAAGATAATAAAGAGCACCCAACCAACCTTTGCATCAGTCTCAGCTGCGGCTGTGGCTGCGGCTGCTGTTGCCGTTGCTGCTGCTGGTGTGGCTGCAGTTACTTTCACAACTTTGTTTCTATTAAGCAGTTGCTTCACCCATGCTTCCACCTGAACGTTGAATTTCATGAAAGTCACATAGAGAATATAAGCTGTTAACAGCAACAAGCTCTCCCACCAGGTGATGAGATTATCCAGAAAAAAAATTATGAGCATGATCAAGTCAACAATATAAAATGAGACATCCCTAAAGAGTGGCCACCAGGTAAGGTATAGGATTTCTCTTGAAAACAACGCACACATCCCAATGACAAACAGGATATTGAATACTGCTGAGCCCACTATTGTGCCAATGCCAACATTGCTATGAGCTATGAAGACTCCTATCAGAGACGTAAAAAGTTCTGGAGCTGAGCCTCCAGCAGCCATGAAGGTTGCTCCAGCTACATCATCAGAAATGGACAACTTTTCAGTGATGACAGTCAGAGAAGGAACAAAGAATTCGTCACAGACTATGGCTAAGGCAATGAACATGTAGATCATTCCAAGGACATGAAGAATTATTGCACCTCTTCTTCGCTCCTGAAGGGAAAATAAGTCTCTCGGATAGTCTCCTTGAGGATGTTCAGTTTCATTTTCATATTTTGTAGGAAGTGGCTCTGGAGTACCATCCTGAACCTTCTCCTTGAAGTCTAACAGAGTTCTTTGATGGTACCCAGACATTAACTCCGGATGACCTAAACTGGTGGCCTGATCTGTGCTATGTGTCTCTATCTTGAAAAAGGCACTAGTTGAAAGTGAGAATGTGCAAATGGCCATTATACCCATGAAGAGCCCTACAATGCGTATTTGTCTCAGTTTTTTCCAGACATTCTGGTGCTTCCTGCAGCCAGACAGTGATTTATCCAAGCACCATTCTTCAAGAAATCTAGTGGTGATGGTTTGATGGAGGGCCATTCTGTGTCTTCTAGTAGGTATGGTGATTTCCAGGTTTGAGGATCAATCAGATTGCTCTTTCATACTTTTTCCTGATATTTTTTAGGTTAAAAACGGTGCGTGCAGTGTTCTTCTACAATCAAGTGATTTTTAAATTTCATATGAAAGTCACTCTTCATTTACACTTTAAAGAGAATATAAATGATGATGAGTAAACAATAATAATGTTAACAACCAACTTTTAAAAAAAGTGTTTTAAAAAACAGTTCTGCCCAAATGATGAAATACTAAATGAAATAAACCTTGCATAATTGGCATGAGCAAAAAATAAGCTTTCCATTAAATCTAGTAATGTCTAGCTAATTTTAGTATGAAATTTGAACCAGAAACAAAAATCAGGTGGATCGACCAGTAATCGTGCTCTTTTAAATTTCTCAAAGGTTAAATTACCTCTCCCTCTTGTTTTTCAGCATCCAATAATGCAACAGAAGCAAAAAGCTTCCCAGAAATGGGAAACAATGTAAAAAAATGTACCACAATGGTAAAAGGTACTCCTAATAATTTTTCTTATTACACTGGGTGGTTATATGATTGCAGAACCAACAATTCTGAACCCTCAGGGACAATCACAGCAACAAATCAATCCAAAAGCAAAAATTTCTAAAGTCCCCCTTAATATGTATCAATAAATTTGAATAGATATGGGAGGGTAGGGGATGGAGATGACATTGATTCAAGAATGTACTTTTTCATAGAGTGTAAAAAATTTTTTATAACAAAGCAGACATATTTTATGGACAAAAAAATATACCTTTTAAATCTCAAGCTTAGAGAAATGTATCCAGATTTAATGACCGACTAAAGATGCTTACATTAAAAGTTTTTTTTTTTAATCTTAAGACTCTAGAATAGAAAAGGTTTAAAATCAAGCCTTGATGCCTGATGAAATGAAAGTCAGCTCCAAAAGGAGGCTAACTGTCACTGGTTGTCAAATATGCGTTTTGTAAACATTTTGATTAGATATGCTCTGCTTGCAGCATTAATTTCCATAAACATTTAGCAAAAATAGTCTTTGGAAAGTACATCTCAGCATAGATTAACTATCAATAGCAAGATTTTCTATTGCCTTTCACAGGAGATCTGAGAGCTATCTGACAAAGCAGAGTACTTTCTGGGTACTCTTTAAAAACAAATATCCTTTAAGAATAAATGCACCTACGTGTAATTGGAGAAAATATAATAATGGAAAAAAAGATTTTTGAAAGCATATTTCTCCAAATCAATAATCTCTCTTTAGTGGCATTCACAGAGAATATATCATAAGAGGGTCAAAAGCACCCTAAACACTATGAGTAGTGTCGATTCAAGTTTTAGAGCAGGCTAAGCCAAAATCACGGAGATAGAGCTGCTAGCCCCATGATTAACCTAATTAATCTTGGATATTCCTGGACTGACTCTAGATGGTGGAGCTTTGCAGTGACAAAGGGCTAGGGCTTCAGACACAAGCGGAACTGATCTGAAATCTCAGGGCTCAGTTTTTGCTCCACCCAATCCCAGCTCATTCTAGGTACTCTGCAAATCCACTCTCCCTCCCTTTCTCCAGTGTACTCTTCTGTTTTCTTCCCAGTACAGAGAGCTGCAACCACTAGCAAAAGTACGCCACAGACCTCATCACAACTTTGTAACTTTGCCCAAAAGGGTCTCAAACTTTCCCTTGTCAGTCTTAACAGAATATAAAAACAAAAAGCTAAAGGAAGAACTGGAGACCTGTCCAAGCATTATATCATTATGATTACATCTTTAGGGAACTGATGTGTGTGTGTGTGTGTGTGTGTGTGTGTGTGTGTGTGTTGTGTTGTGTTGTGTTGTGTTGTGTTGGAAGATGTTAAATGCTTGTTTACTTTATCTCGGATTGCCCTCTCCAAAAGCAGCTGTGTCCCTCACTCTTCCCACAGGGACCGAACCAGCAGCAGGAGTGAGTGTAGGGTTGCCAATCCGCCTGCAGCTGATTAGCTGGGTAGGTATTTAATCAAAGCAACTAGCTGCGTCTCACTGGGGTCTCGGGTTATGGGTATTCAGGGTTCTGTTCTGGGTGTCCGAAAAGCAGCTGGCGAGGGGACCGAGTTTGCCAACTATTTTCGGGGGCAGAACTACCCACCCACACAATACCTCCCACATTTGAACCACCTGTCAGGTTCGAACTCCTTGGAAGGAGCTGTGGGCAAGAAGGATGGGTTCATGGAGCGCAGGCGGTTGTGGCTGCTTCTCCCACCTCCCCTGCCCGCTACAAACCTCCCCAAGGCTACGAGTCCGCGCCCAGCTTCATACTTACCCCGCACTAGGGCTCGCTCTAGTTCCAGTAGCAACGGTGGTTATCGTTTGCTTTCCTCTACAATCGTAATCGTCCTTCACCTCTCTCCGTCTGTCTCTGTCTCTCTGTCTCTGTCTATGTCTCTCTGTCTCTGTCTCTGTCTCTGTCTCTCTCTCTCTCTCTCTCTCTCTCTCTCTCTCTCTCTCT